>NC_056737.1:1015861563-1015886563 GCF_019279795.1 Protopterus annectens
CCATCCTTTTTGTTGGTTATTGGTCAGTGTTATACGTTAGGGTGTGCCCATCCTTGGTCAGTGTTATAAGTTAGGTGTGCCCATCCTTGGTCAGTGTTATAAGTTAGCATGTGCCCATCCTTTATGTTAGCTTTGGTCAGTGTTATAAGTTAGGGTGCGCCCATCCTTGGTCAGTGTTATAAGTTAGGGTGCACTCATCCTTGGTCAGTGTTATAAGTTAGGTGTGCGCATCCTTTCTGTTAGCTATTGGTCAGTGTTATAACATAAGATGTGCCCATCCTTGGTCAGTGTTATAAGTTAGGTTTGCCCATCCTTTCTCTTAGTTATTGGTCAGTGTTATACATTAGGGTGTGCCCATCCTTGGTCAGTGTTATAAGTTAGGTGTGCCCATCCTTGGTTAGTGTTATAAGTTAGGGTGCACTCATCCTTGGTCAGTGTTATAAGTTAGGTGTGCGCATCCTTTCTCTTAGTTATTGGTCAGTGTTATACATTAGGGTGTGCCCATCCTTGGTCAGTGTTATAAGTTAGGTGTGCCCATCCTTGGTTAGTGTTATAAGTTAGGGTGCATCCTGCTATGCATTGCACTCATCAGCCTATCACTTCTTTTCTGTCCTGAATTCTTTTCTCCCCTAACTTAGACTTTTTCCTTCTATTGCAGATTTTTTTTTGTATTTCTTTTATGCTTTTTTCTTTCCTCATCATCAGCATTCACATTAATGTGCAGTCAGTCTTAGGGCTTATCATCAGTATTTACCTTGCACGTAAGTGTGCCGGCCTTTTCTTTCCATTTAGCTGTGTCCTTTTGCTTGAGTTCTTTATAAATTTCTTTCTTAATCTCATGGTCTGTGTTTCAGAACTTCAGCCCTCGGTTATTAGTTCTAGGCTTATGCTGTATAGGTCCTAATATATTCCTGCCTTTGTTCTGTCTTAACCTGATACATACAATTTCCTTCATATTATATTCTATTCCTGCTTCCTTTTTGAAGTTTTCCACATGGTTCTTCCACATCCTAGACTATTAACACAAGGTCATTCATGAACAGGAAAATCCCTGCTTTGCCTCTTCTCACTTTCATCTGTTTTAGACTTTCCATTTTTTTTGGCTAGAATCTCCCTCACTATAATTAACATGTGTGATTAGAATAAGCAGCCTTGCCTTGTGCTTATTATGACTGGATACTCCTTTCTGATGTCTCCATTTACCTGAATAACTGTTCTGTGGTTCCTGCGTAACATTTTACTCATCATGGGAACCTTTTTTTTCAAAACCTGCATCCTACAAGACTCTTCAAAGGAAGTATCATTCCATCACATGAAAAGTTTCCTTAATATTAAAATATTATAATCTCCACCTTCATCAGCAGTTGTCCACTAAGAATCCCTACTGGACAAACACTACCTTCACACTTTGCTTGAGGCTGAGTATGATCTTATCTGTCCTGGTTGCATGGATTTTAATATCTGCCTTTATGATGGATATCAGTTGCAAAGTTCCATGATCCATTACTTCCTTTACTTCCCTAAGAAGTAGGTTGACATTTGCCTTGTCCAGCCAGGGGGCTAATTGTCTCCCTTCTCCTCATCTATTGATGGCCTAGGCTATTGGTCTTTTATTTCTTCAGAAGCCAATTTATAGAGCTCTGCAGACAGTCCCTCTGCCTATTGCTTTTTCCATCTGCTTTATTTTAAATATTTCTTTGCAATTCTCATGCTGTTATATCCTTGCCAAAAGTCAGCACTGCTTGTGGCTGCAGTCTTTTTCCAGCCCATTTGTATTTGTACCCCTTTATCATAGAATTCTGCTATCACCTCTTTTATTTCTTCTGCCTCTTTGCCCACCTCATTCCCATTCCTGTTTGATTATTTTCCTCCAGACTTTAAAATCCATGTTAATGCTCTTTCTGCATGACCAAAAGTCATTCTTCTCCATCTCTGCCACAGGTGGGTTATTTTCATAATTCTATTTTTTGTTTTGATTTATCTTCCTATCCCTGCATCTCTTTGGCTGCAGATGCTCCCTTATTTTTACCTCTCTTAGTTCTCATTCAGTTTCTTTCGTCACCCATTCCTCTATTTCCCTTCTGATTTCAGCATCCTGCATAAGCCCTCCCCTCCATTCGACTTTGCTTCCATCTAACCAACCATCTCCTGTGTTTTGCCTGCCCCCTTATTCTTCAATGCCAGTTTTTGAATAATTTTTTATGCTTCTCTCTCTCTTTTATTTTTTGATTCCTTTGTCCTCCACTTTACTTTTTCTCACTTCTGTTGTTGGTCTTTTTTTTTTTACCTGCCCAATGTTTTGGTTTGTAGCCTTTTGGTTTCCATCTTGGCCTTAAAAATTATACATTTTGTCCTGCCTAGGATTGCAAAAAAGTTTAGGGACAAAAAACATAACTAACATCAGTTACAGCAATCAAGACTAAGGCAATCATAGGACAATAACAACAAATAAGTTTAATTAACTGACACATCCTCTGTCTGGCAGCGGCCTGCTCAGGGCCCACTTTGCTACCAAGCATTAGCGTTCTGTGGTTCTGTTACAGTGTTATGTAAAGGTTATACTAACATTAAATAGTGCTAAGAATATCAGGAAGTTCTGGTAATATTTACATTTAAGACCCCTTTGGCTAAATAAGGCACTATAATGGAAGGCGTTGCTTTAATCATCACTTTTAACACTACCCTTGCATTAATTTAGAACAAATTTTTCAAAAGCTGTTAGCTAACTGAACAGTTTTATTGTTATTCTTTTATGACTGTTTAGCCTTGATTGTTTTAAAGGGTGCTGACTGACTATTTTTTTATAAAAATGTTTTTTGTACCTTAAATTGTGCAATCCCATGAACTTCCTTGACTGCAGCACCAGGATTCATCAAAGGCTGTATTTTAATAAATGTGTTATATTTATTTGCATGTTACATATGGTTACAGTAACTGGTTCAGAATTGACTTCCCCTAGTTTGGATTTTTCTGGAATACTGAGTAACCTTGGAAGAAAGTCTGCATAAAGAACTATAAAACAGTACTTTTATGGAGATGGCAATGCTAATGCAGCCTCACAGCAACCTGAGCAACAACATGAGGACAGCTATTATATTTATTATTGCTGCAAAAAATGGACAGAAATTGTGATCTGTTTTTCTTTACTGATAGCTATTAATTTCTGAAATATCTTGTCTGTATGACCCTCCCTAAGTAGACAAGAAAAAGTGATTGCTAATGAAACTAATATTGTTTGAAAACACACGTGGGTTTGAATGCATCTCCAAGTGCATGCTAAGATGTTTACGACCCCCACTTTGTTATTTGATGATAATACTGATAGATAAAGGTAATACAAACACAGAAGAGTTGTAACCAGTTGTAGAAGCTTCACAGAGTAGTTGAATTGTCTTGTAGAAGGAGACAGTGGTGGATTATGAACAGCATCAAAGAACTGTACTCACAGCTTCAGCTGCAATTAGATCAATATTTTAAACAAAAGTGCTGATTTGAGTCTTAAGAAAAATGAACCTGAAATAAAGGTAATACCACAAAACAAATCAATTGAATTTAGATGTCTATGCCAGAAATACAGAAATAGAGCATAACTGTATGGAAGGAGGAGATAAGGAGAGGTGCAAGAAATGTCAGTGCATGTCAACAACAAGACCCTGGCAGCTCCGTGATATCACCAGTGGGGACTTCACCTAGAGGTTCATCTGGGGACTTCACAGGAAGATCACCATTTGTTACTTGGAGTCCAAATACACAGAATCCCTCAGTAAGAAGACGACAACCATATAACCAGTACATTTTCTTTAATAATCAGTGAGGATAGAAGTATTACCTTAACAATGGAGCTATAGAAGAAGACTGCTCACCACCGAGAAACTAGAAGTAAATACAATAAATAAGTACTGTTTGGGGCTACATCTGACATCTATTTGTCTGTCTAACAGAAATTAATTTGAAGTGTGTCCATAACTACATTTCATTGATTTTAACATTATTGGCATTGCTTTAGATTATGCTACTTTATCAATATTAGAGTTAGGATTAAAGTTTGTTCCACAAATAGTCTTAAAAAAACATACAGTGATAGCTTTTGGACTTACTAAAACTGTCCATCAAAATGCATTGAAAAGATTTCTTTATGATGTCCCAGTAGACTATAATAGAGAGACCTCCAAAGAAAATGTACAAAATGCTAGTTTGAAGACTGATGTTGTTAGTTTCTATACTTGTAATTTGGATTTTTGTATAAACCTTGATGCTTATCTGCATTTTGCTAATTTCTTTAGTAAAGCTTAATAGCACTTTTACATCTGAATTTTCTAATAAGGTTATTAACATATTTTCAGAGTATTTAAGGTTTGAAACTGAGTACATTTTAATCAAATGAACAGATTGCAATTGTATTATAATTTAATTAAAGCGCAGTGAACAGCACTGAGGAATCTGGGTAATAGTTCACATTTAGCAATAAAACCCTCTGACAAGGGCAATGTTGCAATGGTTTTAATTACTTTATGCCTCACTTGGATCTTTTCAGGAGAGAACCAAGATACCAATGATACCGGCTAGGTAAAATTTGTAAAAAACATACTAAACTCAGGGAATGGATATTCCAAGAACAAAACAAACAAACAAACAAAAAAAAAACAAACAAAAAAAAAAAAAAAATCAAAAGCAAAAAAAAAAACAAATCCACTGAGCAGACAAATGTAGGAACAGAAGACTTTATTAGATTAGTTTATTTGGTCTAATCAACACAGAGGACTTCATCAGAATGATTTTTACATGAAATGTACACTTTTTAAAATACCACTCATGAAAATGTACTCCAATAGAAAACCCATCATCAGTGCATGCACTAGCATGTTACCTTATGATGTATTTTGACTTAAGTGCAGGTAAAAGACACTCATAATAATTTATGCCTAGAAATAGAGTTGCGTTCAGCTTAAGTTGCCATAGTAACTCTCTGTATTCCAAGATACTCTTTATTAACCTTTTCCACAATAATAAATTGAGATTCACTAAACCCTTATGGCAAACACTCTGGGATTCAGTAAGGTTCCATGCAGGAATAGCTTATTCCTGCATGGAAGTGACCGTTTAGGAGCAGCACAGCAGTGCGCCATGTGTAGTAATGAAGGCGTGCTGCTTGTGCTTCTAAATGGACACGGAGCATGGGCGAGTGCAGGGGGTGTGTCTGAGAGCTGAGCTCTCACAATACACATTCCCCTGCACTCAGGAAGTGCCTTTTGGTAATACCAATGAGCGAGAATGCTCATAGGAGGTTGCATATCTCCCAACTGTACAAATCATACCATAATGTCCACACATTTGTTGCCCATACAGTTGGCCTGTACCCCAGTTGTACCCTGAAATCACGGGATGATGTCAGGAATGAAGACATAAAATAATAGCATACATATGACTGTCATACACCAAAACCAATACTGTTACTCTAGCAACTGTCCCAAGTTCATAAGAGCAATAATTAAAATATGTCCGTAGTTGGACCTCACCTTGTCAAGCTTTGTCCAGATAATGTGCATTATGAGGTTGAGAGGTATGAGGGGTTGCTAGGCTGTCTGCCAAATGTGCAGATGCATGCAGGAATCCACAACAATAACTGAAACCTGTCCCTTCCAAGAGAAAATGCAGTAGAATTTTTTTTTTTATCAAACAGATTAAATTTAACCATAGGTGCTGGGTTTGCCCATTGCTTAGCTATGCATACTGCAGCTTAAATGGCACAAGAAGATAAATAGCAAGATACATACAAATGAAGCAGTACTGCCATAGTGTAGTGGTCAGAGCATTCGCCTTACGAGCAGCCATTCCCAGTTTGATTCTCACTCTAGTAAATTCCATTTTCCATATCAGATCACTTTATGAACAACTTTTTTGTTGTATAACCTACTAAATAATATATATTTGTGACCTGAAGTACTGCATTAAATGCAGATGTGAGGTGTTATTGTAATAATGTTGCAAAATCCACAGATAAACACAAGTGTTTCATACAGTATATGAACACATGAATCAGGGATACAAATCGAAGGTATAATGTGCAATGAATGATAAATCCATAGAGTGTCCAAATCCACCACCATGTTACATTTCTGTCTAAATTAGTGCAGGGGTAAGTGGGAGTAAGCATTTGTAAGCAGCAGTAAGCGGGTATAAGCTTGTTTGTGCAGGGGTAAGCAATGCGCACACAGGTTAAGGAATACTGAAGCTAACTCTGTGTAAGCATATTTAAACGGAAGTTAGCATTGCTTACCATTGCACAAACCCATGCAAACCCGCTTACAATTGCTTAAAAGTGCCTTAATCTCTTTGTATCCAACAGCCGCTGTTCTGCCCAGCAACAAAATAAACAGCCCTTGCAGATCTGGAACCCAGGACCCTCTACACTATAGTCACAGTAGTTAACCAGTACGCCATCACAGCAGTACATAAGACTGAGGTATTACCAAACAGATCCTCACTATAGGAAAATAAAATTAACATGTGAAAGGAATCTATATACAGTTTTATGTTGCATAACCTACTACATAACATAAATATGTGAACTGGAGTACTGTATTGAGTCCAGATGTGAGGTGTCATTGTAATACAGTGTTGCCATCCCCCAGTATACACAAGGACCCCATACAGTATATGTACACATGAATCATGGATACCAAACACATATATAACATGTAATGAATGATAAATCAATGCCAAACAACAAATAGTGTGCAAATTAAAAATTAAGCAATGCTAAGCATTGCACACCCTGCTTACTACGTGTAAGCAATGTGTAGGCCAGATAAATCAGTTTGCCCATTGGTATACCACTTTAAGCAATGCCAGCCTTAGGTAAGCAAGTTTGCCCATAGCTTAGCATTTTCAAAACCATCCAATCATGGCAAAGTGGGGGAAAGCAGGCCTATTTAAACCCCACAGGTGGGAATACATCTCATAACTGGCTGCAGTTTCCTCCTGTAGGCACTATGACCGGTGAGGGTGAACGATTGTACTTCCAGGTGTAACTCTGGGGCATCCAGGAGTCCAAAGTCATGGCAGAACTCCTTGTTAAAGCCCATGACCAGAGACTGCTGCAGGGCCAGTACCAGGGTTCCCAGTATAAAGCAGAAGCCTGGGACCATCTCGCCCATGACCTCACCAGTGCCACTGGCATCCTTCAAACTGGTGAGCAGGTCAGGTATCACTATGCTGACCTGAAACAGAGAAAGAGGGAGCTCTTGGATCAGTGGAGCCAAGAGGCTAGGCAGACGGGGGATGTCCCAGCTGTGTGTAAGTATCGGTCTACTACCTGTTTAATAATTGCCAGTTCATGTATATTATGGATAGGTATGGCTAAATATTCCTCTTATGTCTTTGACAATAGCAGACAAGCGGGCTGTGAACTAGGAAGCCCATGTCTGCCGACTGCAGAGGTTGTGTCGCGAGGCAGGTTAGTAATAATCTTGCATGTACTGTTATAAGAAATAAATATAAAAGTAGTAGAAAGTTAATTGCCAGTATAAAACCTGTATTGTGTATGGCATGTACGGAATAAACCAGACAATATGGCAGGAAGAGTCTCATATAGGTTGTATGTAAATAAAAGGTTAATAGCCTGGCAATAAAGGTCTAACTGCTGGACTGCTTGTGTTTATTCTGGTATCATAGGTTCATAGGTTCATAGGTAGGTACTAGGCTATTGGCCTAAGGGCCTACTTAAGGCTAGCCAACAAGGTTCCCTGGCTTACGCCACCCAAGAAAGTTATTTTCTGTGCCACTATCAAGCAGAGACACAGAAGTGATCCCCGGGGTGTATTTCCTATTTCCCATACATTCATCAAGATTTTTCTTGAAGAGTGCTAATGAAGAACTTTGCTTGACATAGATGGGTAGCCTGTTCCAGAGTATTGGAGTATCTTTAAATTAAAGATCTAAAGTATCTTTAAATTTCTAGTCTCCCACCAGGACACAAGTGCTTTCAGCAATTACATTCTGCTAGCCGAGCACACTCAAGCAAATCTGCAGTCTGCGGCTACCACTCCATCTATACAGTGTAAGAAGGAATCAGTATTGCAAACTAAACAAGGATATACATTTTGAGCCTCAAGAGCAGGAGCACACTCAAGCAAATCTGCAGTCTACGGCTACCACTCCATCTATACAGTGTAAGAAGGAATCAGTATTGCAAACTAAACAAGGATATACATTTTGAGCCTCAAGAGCAGGAGCACACTCAAGCAAATCTGCAGTCTGCGGCTACCACTCCATCTATACAGTGTAAGAAGGAATCAGTATTGCAAACTAAACAAGGATATACATTTTGAGACTCAAGAGCAGGAGCACACTCAAGCAAATCTGCAGTCTGCGGCTACCACTCCATCTATACAGTGTAAGAAGGAATCAGTATTGCAAACTAAACAAGGATATACATTTTGAGCCTCAAGAGCAGGGTTAGTCCACCCAGACATTCTACTTGTATGTTTTATGAGAGTGAAGCTATTACATTAGCAGTATTTCTTAGTAGTTCTCAGCTTGCTAATAAAACTGACTGTTGTAGCCTTGTGTCCCCGATAGTACAGTAATCCTAACTGTCCAATAGACAGTATAGATTTAATTCACATCCCTGTGACTAAATTAAATTAACCATCAAGCAGCCCTCTCAGTTCTTTCTGCCTTAGCTTGTATCACTTGGAGGGCCACCTGTTTATTTGCATCTCTTTACATTCCCCTTCATTGCTAATGTATCTCCCTACTCTAATCTGTGCACAAACTGGTTACTAATCAGCAAGTCAATGTAAAGACACACTCCCAAACTTAATAAACTTTGCTGTCTCTTCTCTCCTTCACTTTACAGGTAGTTTGAATTATTACTTACCCTCTCTGAGGCCTTCACTGATTTCCACTGATTGCCTCTCTGGTTTCTTTGCATTCCACCTGATTTACACCCCTTGTGCTATCTCCCTCCCCCAATACAAAGTCTATATTAGAATCCTGCTGAGCATGGAGCCATCTTTAAATTTTTAGTCTCTCACCAGGACACAAGTGCTTTCAGCAATTACATTCTGCTAGCCGTTAAGCCATTAGACCTCAGGAATTTGTTTTAAAAGTGTTCGAATTTGTAAAGTAATACTTTTTTCTCTTGCCTTGGTTGGCTCTGGCTCTGCCCTGCTCCGTTCGCCCTCGCTAACGCTTGGGCTCTCTCCGCTCCCCTGCCCTGCCCCCTATTCCCTCCCGCCCCCACTACCTCTACATTTATAGTAATCATAGCCACACCCACAGCTCACCCTCACATCACCTCCACCAATCACAGCTCCTCAAGTCATATCACATTAAACCACACCAACTTGCTCCACACAAAATACTCCCAATCACTCTCATTCCCACTAGGCATTTTTTGCATCACCCACATTACTTCCCCATCCACATATAGTGCAACCCTATAATTCCTATTCAGACCCCCCCACCTAGAAACAACATAAACTTTATAACCATGACTATCACACAACTAAATTGTCTGTCTTCTCATAATTCTTTACAACACCACAAGTTATCACTCTAGCAATATCCCTAAACTTAGTAGCACAACACTGCATTATGCACTCTCATACACATACACCACACATTACAATAATATCTGCCCACACTTATTCAAGAACTACATAACGGACCAATTCAGAACTAAACACATATGCTCTCATTCCTACTCCAAAAAAACACAATACTTTCTCACACTCCTCACCAAACTCCAACATCTGTATAACCATTTTAACTCCAGGCTCATCATAAGTGGGGATATCCACCCCAACCCAGGCCCAAATCCATCCTGTCCAATACAAACTGCTCAAACACAAATGTCAGAACATAACACCCCCACTTTCTTCATCCCTGGGCAAATCAACAACAGCAGCAAAACCAACCATCTTTTAATGCTAAATATTAATATTAGAAGTATCAAAAATAAAATACCTGAACTCCAGGCCACAATAGCACACTACTCCCCAGACATAGTTGCTTTAACAGAAACCTGGCTAAATAAAAACATAGCTAACTCAGAAGTTCTCCCTACCGGCTACAATATCATTAGACAAGACAGACCACTTCATAAAGGAGGTGGAACTGCCTTACTCTACAAGTCCAACTTAACTGTCCGTCAATTACCAAACTCCTACCCTTCCCCCAATAATTGGGACATACTTATCTCACAACTTCAACTTCACCCTAAAAAGGTCATCACCATAATTGTGATCTATATTCCACCTGGTAATACACCTGCTAGCCTTGAAGACTTCTTATCTTGGTGTTCTTCCACATACTCACAAGAAACCCTTATTCTGGGGGACTTCAACCTAGATTGGTTCACCTGTATATCAGAACCACCAAGTAATCTAATAAATCTCCATGGCTACCAGCAGCTAGTCCAAATTCCAACTAGGTGTGATAAAAATCTAAAAGGAATCCATCCTTGACTGGGTCCTAACTAGCAACCCCACATTGTACCCTCACACAGGCAGTCTCCCAGACACCTTAAGTGACCACAACATAATATACTTTATACGTAGTAGAACAAGCATATGCAAAACCACTAACTATATATCCACTAGAAACACAAAAAAATTCTCTCCTGAGGTCCTCAACACTTTACTGTGTAACTGTGACTGGACCCCCCTAAAAACCCTCCCACTTGACCAGGCTGTAGCATATTTCAACAAAACATTTCTACAACACCTAGACACTGTCGCTCCATTGCACAAAATCAAGGTTAGAACCTCTACAAACCCATGGCTCAGTAAAGAAACCAAACAAATCCTCAAGTTCAGAGACACTGCCTGGCGTTACTATAAAGAAACCAAAGAAACACAAAGCCTAACTAAGTACCAAGAACTGCGCAACCGTGCAAAAAAATGCATTAGGCTGGACAAAAAATCCTACTACACAACATTACAAACTAAATACCAACACAACCCACAAATATTTTGGCAAAATGTAAACCAGCTACTAAAATCCACCCAAAAGGCTACCCCCAAACCAACCACCCCTGACACTAAAGTTCCCATTGAAGCACA
Source organism: Protopterus annectens (assembly GCF_019279795.1). Classification (NCBI taxonomy): domain Eukaryota; kingdom Metazoa; phylum Chordata; order Ceratodontiformes; family Protopteridae; genus Protopterus; species Protopterus annectens. The sequence continues at coordinate 1,015,872,633 of NC_056737.1, forward strand.
ATTCAACTCCCACTTTGTGAACTCAATTCTATCCTTAGTATCACAGGACAGTTCCTTCCTCACTGTCGCCCCCAACACAAATAACACTAATACAAGCTTTACCCTCAAAACAGTTTCCACCAGTTCAATCAAAAGCATGCTCTCCAAACTAAAAACCTCATCAACAGCAGCCGACCTACTCCCCAGCTATTTCTTGAAACTTACAGCAGATGCTATTGCTATCCCAGTCTCCACTCTCATAAACAGATCAATTGTTGAAAACTATGTGCCCAAACTCTGGAAAATATCCTATGTTACACCCATACATAAAGGCTGGACCTCCACTGAACTTAATAACTACAGACCCATTGCTTTACTCTCCCCCCTGGCCAAAATCCTAGAAAAATGCATCCATACCCAGATGCTAAACTATCTCCTAGACTGCAACATCCTGTCACCTACTCAGCATGGTTTCAGACCTGCCCATAGTACCACTACAGCTCTCCTCTGCTTCACAGACACAGTAAACTGTCTCAAAAATGAAGGCCTGCAAGTGTCAACTCTTTTTTGGATATGTCCAAAGCATTTGACACAGTCTCGCACCAAATCCTGCTAAACAAACTAAACCAATATCATCTATCTAATTCCACTCTTACCTGGTTCCAAAGCTACTTAACTGACAGGTACCAAGCTGTGAAATGGGAAAATTCTCTCTCTCCTCAGCTGCCCATAACTATAGGAGTCCCACAGGGTTCTATCTTAGGACCACTACTATTCACAGTCTTCACAAATGACCTCCACACCTCCACACAGCATGCATCTATAATTCAGTATGCAGATGACACTACCTTAATCTGTGCTGCACAAAACATTCCCACCCTCCTGCAAACAACTCAACTAGCATTCTCTGACGTTGAAAACTACCTTACCAAAGCCCAACTTATCCTCAATCCAAAGAAAACTCAGCTTATGATTATAACCAGTTCTAACAAAAACACTAACAGTCAATTCACTATCTACTCCACAAATGCTACTCCAATTGCTCCAGTGGCACAGGCTAAGCTATTGGGAATAACCATAGACTCCCACCTAAAATTTGATAGTCATCTGAACTTAACTATTAAAAAAGTACATGCCAAACTGGGGTCACTCTACCATATCAAACCATTTCTTACCAACAACACAAGATCAGACATTGCTCGCTCCCAACTTCTATCCACCCTACTCTATGCATCTCCCATTCTGACTAATCTCAACAAAACTGAACTAAGCAAAATGGAAGCTTGCTATAACAGAATTGCCCATTTTGCTGCAAATTGCTCATATAGAACTAATCACTGTGCTGCTTTGAGACAGCTCCACTGGCTTGAACTGCCCAACCTCCTAACCTACAATCAGCTCTGCCTCTGTTATTCTATCTATTACCTCCCCAATAAGTGTCCTGCCCTCAAAAACGTAGTACAACATCACTCAGCCAAAAGACCTCTTAGATCATCAAGCAAACTACTACTAGAAGTCACCAACAGCTACAATAGCTTTGGAGATGCACTATATAGTAGTTCGGTGGCTAAAAAATGGAACTCTGTCCCTACTAGCATTCAAAACACATCATCCAAAGCCTCCTTTAAAGACCTCATCAGGCAACATCTCAAGCAAAGTTGGCAGTGCCATGATTGCTCCCCAGGCTAGTGAAAGCGGATAACATATGCATACTAAATCTAGAGCAATTGATAATAGTTTTTCAATCTTACTCACAAACACTGGCTAATCTACAATGTATGTACTGTACCTGTGTACTATGTATGTATTCTACCTACATTCCAAAGTTCAGCTGTACACCACAAATCTATTACTTACCTTTATTTTTAAAATTAATATCTTTTTTGATTGTTCTCGCCACTGTAACTGTTTGGGCCGCATACCACTGTAAAAACATGTCTCTTGTAATTTGTGTGTATACTGATTATGTCTAAATAACTAAATGTGTCTGTAATTTTTCTTTGTGGAGCTTTTCTCCCCGGGCCTCTGCTGAAAAAGGGCCTTTTCGGCTCAGTCAGACACCCCCGGTTAACAAATGTAAAATAAATAAATAAATAAATATTGGAATTCTCTGGGACAGGAATCTATCCCTCCAGCGTGTCCTGTTTATTGTGGTGACAAGGTTTAGGTCCCTAGAGCATGTAGCTCGGAGGGATTGGGATTTCTTTAGGTGTAGCATGTCCAACAGCTCTGGGTTTGACATAGCTTTATATGTTAGGCAGAGATCACCTCGGAGTAGGCGATATGCTACGGAGTAAAGCTGGAGTTTTTGAGGCGGTCAGTGTAGGGTATTTGTTTGAGGCCAGTAATCCTCTTTGTGAGGTACTTCTGTGGCCTTTCCAGCTACTGCAGATGTCTTGTGAGGTACATTCCAAAAGGAGCATTGTACTCTATAATGGGTCTAATGAGTGTTGAGTAGAGGGGAACAATGACCTCTTTTTTCCTGAATGAGAACCCTTTTATGATGAGGTGTGCCACGTAGAAGGACCTCCTGACTACTGTGGTGATGTGACTATCAAAGGAGAGACTACTGTCCACCTGGGTCCCAAGGTCTCTTATCACACATTCGGTGTTAAGTAGATTGCTGCCTATGTGGTAGTTCATGGGTACAGAGCTTTTACAAAAAGGGAATGACACTGCACTTTTTAGCATTGAGCTTGAGGCCATGGCTCTGACACCAGGCATCTGTCTCAGCGAGGCCCTTCTGTAGGATGTTCACATCATTTGGGGACTTGACTATGGCTCCTAGTTTGCAGTCATCTGCAGATACCAAACAGGAGAGGTCCCAGGACAGAACCTGTGGGTACTCTCCACTTCTGCTGCTTTGAGTCAGATTTGTTCTGTCAGTGAGCCTGTTGGCAACCCATCTTGTGACATAGGGATTTATATCTAGTTTAGTCCCTTTTGTGAAGTGGGATAACTGTTGCTGTGTGCCATTCAGTGGGGCAAAAGCCTGATGTGAGGCTATTTTTGTTGAACATGCTAAGCTTAGAGTGGGGTTAGTTCTGAGTTTCATGTAAAATGTAAAGCTGGGCCTGGGATGTTGTCGGGATGCTATGTTTATGGCTTTTGGCTTTAAAAAGAGTGCAGCTTTACCTGCATTGTGTGATTACAGGGACTCTGCATTCTTCCTGTATGCCCTTTAGCATAGAACCTATCTGCCAGGATGTTGGCAATATCAGTTGGTTCCATAATTTTCTTGCCTTTGTGCTGTAACTCAGAGCAGATCTGGGTGTTTGCATCGAGATTCTTGACATAGCTATGGGGGGCCCATCTATACACAAGAATGTAGAGTCCCTGTAACCACATTATGCAGATGGCTTTGTGCCCACTGAATGGCGCACAGCAACAGTTATCCCACTCCACAAAGGGCACCACACCACCCCCCCTATCGACCTATAGCTGGCCCAGGCCTGGTCTGCCAAAGCCATGCGTGCAGGCCGTCATCATGTTCTGTCCTGGGACCTCTCCTGTTTGGTATCTACTTCTCTGAAGTGCAGGCTAACACAGAAGGCCTCTGGCTAATGAAGTTCGCAGATGACTGGTGTTAGAGCCTTGGCCTCAAGCTCAATGCCAAAAAGTGCAGTGTCATCCCCTTTGGTAAAAACTCTGTACCCATGAACTACCACATAGGTAGCAATCTACTTAACACCGAATGTGTGATAAGAGACCTTGGGACCCAGGTGGACAGTAGTCTCTCCTTTGATAGTCACATCACCACAGTAGTCAGTAAGTTCTTCTACGTGGCACACCTCATCATAAAAGGGTTCTCATCCAGGAAAAAAGAGGTCATTGTTCCCCTCTACTCGACACTCATTAGACCCATTATAGTGTACAACGCCCCTTTTGGAATGTACCTCACAAGACATTTGCAGCAGCTGAAAAGGCCACAGAAGTACCTCACAAAGAGGATTACTGGCCTCAAACAAATGCCCTACACTGACCACCTCAAAAAACTCCAGCTTTACTCCGTAGCATATCACCTACTCTGAGGTGATCTCTGCCTAACATATAAAGCTATGTCAAACCCAGAACTGTTGGACATGCTACACCTAAAGAAATCCCAATCCCTCTGAGCTACACGCTCTAGGGACCTTAACCTTATCACCACAATAAACAGGACATGTTGGAGGGATAGATTCCTGTCCCAGAGACTTCCCATACTCTGGAACTGGCTACCATCTATATCAAACAAAGTTCTTCATTAGCACTCTTCAAGAAAAATCTTGATGCGTGGATGGGAAATAGGAAATACACCCCGGGATCACTTCTGTGTCTCTGCTCGACAGTGGCACAGGAAAATAATTTTCTTGGGTGGCGTAAGCCAGGGAACCCTGTTGGCTAGGCTTACGTAGACCCTTGGGCCAATAGCCTAGTACCTACCTATGAACTTATGAACCTATGAGGGAAGAGATACTAGGCAGGGAGTATGTGGAAGGAATGCTTTTGGGTATATGTAGCAGGGACCAAAGGAGAAGTTTTCACTGAACATGTCCACTAGCAGGTTGGCTATTTCCACTGGTTCAGTATATGCAGTACCATTCAATACCAGTTCAGCACAAATCTGGGCTTTTCTTTTACTTTTTCAGATGTAGCTAAAGAATGCTTTGAGGTTATCCTTAGTTAGAGACTTTACAAGATTTCTTATTTGCTTGTTCAAGCTGAGAGGGGTGTGCTTCCAATTCTGACATCATTCCTTCTTGCTCTTAGACAGCAATGTCTTCCTCTTATTATATAACCTGTTGATAACAGTTGTCCAGGCTTGTTTTTCTTGAGGATCTTGCTTTGGTCTATCAGAAATGGCTGAGTCAGTACAGTTGTATAGCTGTTTATACAATGCATTGGTGTATGTCCCAGTATAGGAGTCTTTGCCATCAGTGGACACAGGAGCTTTGAAGCTATTAATGCCTTCTGATAAGTGGCTGTAGTTGGCTTTGGAGATGTTTGTTAGACTAATTTCTCTGGGGGGAGGGGGTTGGGATCTGATGCTATCATTACTTTGAAAGAGACTGATTTATGATCAGAGTTCACTAGGAAGGCCCACACACTTGTGGTGGTACATGGTACTATGATGTTGGTGAGTATCAAATCTGGAATGTTTGGGCCCCTTGTGGGGGTGTCACCTATCTGCTTTAAGGTATTTGAGTTTGGCCATGTATAAATTACCCAGTCTACGGATAGGTAGTTAAAGTCACTCATAACCAGGGTGATTGGTTGCATTTTGAATGACTCAAGTAGATACAAGTAAGCAGTGTGGATATCATGGTTCATGGAGGGGGATCTAGAGCTGAAGTTAACTTGGAGAGGGGTCTTTCCTATAGTTATTTGCACATGAATTAACTTTAGCAAATCATTCTGCTTAACAAATCTGGAGATGTATTTATCGTTGATGAATACTGGTAATCCTCCTCTTTTAGTTTTTACTTGTTAATTTTTTTGTCTGAACATGTGGAAGGCATTATATCCTGGCATGGCTGGGGTGCTCTGCATGGCCATGAACCAGGTCTCTGTGATTGTACAGATGTTTGCATCTTTCAAGGTGAGGATTCCTTCCAGTGAATGCAGTTTCAGATTTAGACCCCTAGCATTTAACAGCATGACCTTAACGTTATTTTAAAAGATATTTTTACATCGGGAATTTGTTTTTGTGACATTGCTTAAAAAAGGCACTATGGGAGAGGCAAGAGCCTTAGCCAGTAGCTGAAAGCCCAGAGGCAACAGGTGGAGACCGTCTCTGGCAAAACATTGCGGTCTATCAACCATACCATCCCAAGCTGACAAGTACTGGATCCCCTTTGAATGACACCAGAAACTAAGCCAATTGTTGAAGTCAATCATTTTTTGTCCATATTGAGGCATCATCCTAGGTGAAGGTAGAATGGTGTTTAAGGCTAGGGACATACCTGCCTGGAACACATAATCAGACAGCTCAGTCATGTCTCTCTTCGTATAGTCCAGTGAGGTACGTCTCAAGTAGTTCACACTAACATGGACTATGACAGTGCCATAACAGTTCCTGTTGTTGAGAAACTTGAGTGCATGTGTGATGTGGTGGATCCTGGTACCTGACAGACAGCTGATCATGACCTTTCCCTTATCCAGCTTGGTGAGTAGGGCATCTGTGTGTCTCACAATGGAGTCACCTATGAATTAAACATTCAATTTTTGTGTTTTGCCTTGGGGGGATGTTTGGTGAGACACTGGTACACGTGATATGCTGGGAATGTATTAAGTGAGGTGTTTTAGGTTTGGAAGGTCTCTGACCTTTAGGTAGGCTTCTAGTGAAAATCTCTGCTTATATCGGTTTAGGTGCTGTACGCATGGATGGTGCAGGAGTTGAAGTGTATGAGCTGATAACTTGCTTAATATCTGATCTTATCTTAGTATACTGATTTCTGAGTGAGAGAGCCTAGATTCTAGACTCGTAATGTAGATGTTAGGTAATGTGTGTAATGTGTGTTCTCAGTGTACATGAGGCAATTGCTACATTGCCTCAGGATGTCCATGTCAATCAGGTTGGCTGGAGAAATGGTAGGAAATAGTCCATTCATGATGCTAGGTGAAGTACTGCAGTCAGTAACAGAGAGGGAACTAAAAGGACCATGCATGGCTAAGGGACAAGAAAAAGTTCTAAACTGCAAAGGGCTTAATGGTTAAGACTTGCGGAGGAACCATAGAGGCTAAGCTGAGTATCTAACTGGGCAGTGAAGCACAACAGTGAGAAACCTTAGGTGGAGCACAGGCAGTTGACTAAGGGAAAATTATCTAAAAGTTTGGTATATAACTGCCAATAGTATCCTTCACTGCATGGTGTTTCTAGGCAGGTGCTGATGGTGTGTGTCACGCAAACCCAGTCTAATGCAGGCAACAAGTAGCAATGAAATTAAACTGAATTCAAACACTCTAGCCAAGAGTAGAACACTGCAATGGGACCTGGGCCAGCAATCACCACTCAGATATGTCCTTAGCTGCTCTCTACTCTCACTAGGGTGTAGAGGGAGGCCCTCTTTTGTGGAGGAAAGCTGGATTAGTGCTCAAAAACTGAAAAACAAACTGGGTCCAGCAATTCTGAACCAACTATGCTAGGTTAAAAGTGCAGGAAACAGCAAAAATACAGTAAAGTACAGTTCAAAAATAAGAGGATACAGTAAAATACAATGCAGGAAGTACAGATCCAGTAAAAAATATACTTATTTTTCAGTAGCAGGCAGTGGATGCTTCAGATAACACAGAAGATTGATTGCTTGTTGCCATCCTTTGTGCAGCTCTGGTAAATGAAATTAAACTAATTTCAAACATTCTAACCAATAATAGCACACTAGACTGGGCCCTGGGCAAACAATCACCAATCAGATAGGTCCTTAGCTACTCTAACAAAATACATTGATTAAAAGGAATCTCCAAAGTGATTAAGCCAAAGTCAAAGTAAACATTATTGTCATTTAGAACTACACATGTGCAGCCTAAATGAAATTTCATGCATCTGCTCAGTTCTTGAGATTACAAAGGAATATGAAACAACACATACAAGTAGAGGAATAAACATAACCAACAGATACAATACTACTCCCAATACATGCAAGAAAGAGCAGAGACATTTGCCAGCACTCTTATATGAAAAGAATACCCTCCCCTGAGTTAAATTAAATACCCTATTTAAAGTAATACAAAACACACTACAAACTGAACAATGCCTAAGTTACTTGTCTAATATTGCACTTTAGTGGGTTAAATAATACTAACAATGGATATAATAAATAAATGCTGCACTTACTTGGAATATATGTAAATATACATTGCACAAATAAATAAAAATGTACTTATGTGTCCAGACCCCTGGGACTAGTGCCTGTGTTCAGAAGTCTAATCACTGTAGGGTAGAAACTGTTACTGAATCTTGTAGTCCTGCAGTGGATGCTGCAATATCTCCTGCTCAATGCCAGATAAGTAAACATCCACTCATAGAATGCATGTTGCTCTGTATTATTTGGTGGTCTTTTGGATGCTTCTTGTAGAATAAAGATGTTGTATGGATGGAAGACTGGAACCTGCTACCTTCTCTGCAACCCTCACCACTCCTTGTAGCACGTCCTTTCTCTAACTGTGCAGTTTCCAAACCACACTGTGAAGTTGCAGGTGAGGATGCTTTCTATTGCACCTCTATAGAAGGTGGGGAGAATATGAGGAGGAAGCTTAACTTGTCTCAGCCTTCGTAAAAGTGGAGACATTTGTCTGCCTTCTTCACTAGTTGGTTGGTGTTTCCCAACCACAAGAGACCCTCTGATATGTGTACACCCAGGAATTTCATACACCTGACCCTATCTATACGCTCACACTCATTGATTCTGAGCACTGGGTGGTTTGTTCTCCTTTTCCTGAAGTCAATGATAATCTCTTTAGTTTTGATTTTATTCAGATCAAGGTTGTTCCCCTTGTACCAACTGATCAGAGATGCCACCTCCTCTCTGTATGCATTTACATCCTCCTTTGTTATGAGCCCCGCAGCTGTGGTGTCATCAGCAAACTTGATGATATGGGTGGACTTGTGCTTAGCACAGAAGTTGTGGGTCAGGATGGTGAATAACAGTGGGTTGAGAACACACCCCTGTGGAACCCCGGTGTTAATTAAGATGCACTTGGATGTGTTCTTACCTGAGCACACCCTCTGTGGTCTCTCAATCTGTATGTTCAGGATCCAGTTACAGAGATGTTTACTGATTCCTAAATGTGCCAGCTTTTCTATCACCTGCATTGGTACCACCATATTAAATGCATTATTATTAGATTTTATTATGAATATTTCAGTTAGATTTAGTGATATAAGTTGTCTAGGTGATTAGTTTCATTGTATGAAATTCATTATTGCTGGGCTGTTACTAGGTTTGTTTAGCATGTTACATATAGCCTTACATTGGGTGAATGTTAAATAATTTTGAAGTTCCAGCCATTCATTTTTGTAGGGTTAATCAGCATCAGTGGCGGCTGGTGACTTCAAATCAAATGGGGGCTGCAGGAGATAGCTGACTGGGTGGGATCAATGGGAAGGGGTGCAGCCAACTAGAAAGGGGAGGAGCTATGCTCAAAACCACAAAAAACGTAACTTTAATTAAATATGCTGCCCTTGGTGCCAAACCGTTATTGTGAGAGTTCAATCAAGACAAAATGAAGTGTAGAAGAAAAAAATATTTCAATGCATTGGCTGCATGACAGCTTACTTAATATCTAGATGGAAACAAAAAGGTTGTGAGGCATGAAAAAATAAATTACTTTTTAAATACATTACTGGAATGCCAGTCAAAATCAAGTATAAAAAAACAAGCAGCACTCAACTCAAACCACTTCTCCTTGCACTGCAGTTCTAATTATAATTTATATTCAGCTTTATTAAAGTACCAAGTAACTTGCTGAAAGTAGCAATCTCTGTGATACCCCCACTTGTAAAAATGTTTCTTATCCAAAAAAGACCTGCTGCCTGACAACAACTATCTACTTGTTTCATGGGGAAAATGAATGGCTACTGCCTGGCTACTACTAATGCTGGTTCAGCACAGCTTCACTCTGTTGGGATACAATACTCTTTTGCTTCTTCTCTCACCAGAAGCAAAATGCCAGCACCAATCCCAAGAAGAGAAGCAGGCCACAGCCTGTTTTGTGATCCACAGTCTTGTCCCAGATGATGCAAGGGTCTGCAAGCTTGTAGCTTTTATTTCTGGTAGATGCCTCGAATAGCAACCAGACCAATCAGGTACATTAAGCACAGACACTCACTCTCCAAGCAGAAGAGTCAGGAATTAATGCACTCTGCTCCTACTCTCACCAGGATTAGAATATAAGGACAGCTGTCACACATAAAGCGGTTATTAAGCTTTCTGGTGATCAGCAGTCTCTATGAAATAATGTAACTGCACCCCTTCTCTCACCAGGAGAAAACAGAAGCACTAATCCCAAGAGGACTACTGAGAGGCAGAATGTGGGCTCTCCAATAATTGGTGGTCTTGCAACAGATGCTTAAAAGTAAGATAAAAAAATGGTTTATCCTAAACATTGCAGTGTGCACTAGTAGAGTTAGATGTGAAAGCAGGGAACTTAAGTTTTACCTGTCTAAAAAGTTAACTTTTAGTGGAGAGTCATTATTTTTAAAACTGCAAGATAGATTGAAAGGGGGTGATCCCTTTTGTATTCTGGTACTATGGAATACATTATAATGGCCAATAAATTTAAATAGTTGAAGGGGAGTGATTTCACAAGATGATAATGTTATGCTTACTCATACCAGCCAGTAAAAGCAGAGACAGAATGAGATATATGGTCCAATTAACATAAGAGGCAAGCAACTAGAAAGACAGTGGCATTTAAGAAAACAATAGTAACTGGCTGGGAGGATGGGAAACATTTCTGTCTGGCTCACAAGAGACAGAGCTGTGTTCTCTTTTCAAGTTTTAATATACAGTTAAAAGCAGAATACAAGTAAAACACAGTGTAAAGAAAACAAATCACAATATACAAAATAGAAAAAGGCAATAAAGTAATACAAAATACAACAAATAAAAAGCAAACTAACCTTTCCCTCACAGCAAACAGAGTCTAAAATAAATAGAAAGTAAAATAAATAGAAATAACAAGCACTCTGCTCATTTACTGAGCCAATAAACGAACGAATGAGAAAATAACAGCTGGCCTTGGGCTTTACTTTTATTTGCACAATTGGCTTCATGCAGACGGAACTGGCATTTACTGGCTATGCCAGTGATATATCCAACTATGTCTATCTTACTACTTAGGCTTTTTGTAGGAGGGTTGTGTACAAGGTAGCTTCTTGTAGTATGAAGCAGCATGTACCTATTAGGCCCAGACAGACATTCTAGTGCAAAATTAACTTACTTCCTTCCTGCCACAGGAGGAATGCATTATGCAGTGTGTATATACGTATCTACACATTGGAGAGAAACTGTAACATATGCAATGTTCAGTTGTAGTTTGTGGACATCACTAGCCCTATGAACATCTGGTGTCCTGAGTGATATGGAGAAGGAACAATTGTAATAACTTCACAGGTGGTAAAGTTATCAGCTGTAAGTAGGACAACCCATGAGGACCGAAGTGATGGGCAATGGATTCATGAGTCATTTCTATGGTGCAAGTAGTGAAAGTCCTGAATGTGACCCAAATAACCTGTGTTCTTGTAGAGTGTCTAGGGAGGGTGGGAACAAGTCGCTGATAGAAGACAACGAAAACTAGTCTGGTGTGCTGCAGTATTGTCTTCCAGGAGATGCTCAGATACACAGTAACCTGTACGGTGGCTGGTGGACATGAATACCGTACCTAGCAGCATAATGTATACTATCTGGAGATCTGTGCATATGTCAGGTTATCAGTACAGCAGATCTGAGTATCAGGCTGCCATGGACATAGGTGAGTTAGGGCCATGCCACAATCCATCAGTGGCTATCAGAGTAATATCCTTCTTTCTGCTCCCCTCTTGCCTGTAACCTCAGGTCATTGGCAGAGAAAGGTGTCACAAAAGTTCTACTGCAGAATGGGAAATCTTCACAAGGGGTGATACTTGATGCAGTGTGGGGTGATACTTGATGCAGTGTGGGGTGATACTTGATGCAGCGTGGAATGATACTTGATGCAGTGTGGGGTGATACTTGATGCAGCGTGGGGTGATACTTGAAGCGTGGGGTGATACTTGATGTAGCATGGGGTGATACTTGATGTAGCATGGGGTGATACTTGATGCAGCGTGGGGTGATACTTGATGCAGCATGGGGTGATACTTGGATGAAGCGTGGGGTGATACTTGATGCAGCATGGGGTGATACGTGATGCAGCATGGGGTGATACGTGATGCAGTGTGGGGTGATACTTGCAGCATGGGGTGATACTTGAAGCGTGGGGTGATACTTGATGCAGCGTTGGGTGATACTTGATGCAGCGTGGGGTGATACTTAATGCAGCATGGGGTGATACTTGCAGCGTGGGGTGAAACTTGATGCAGCGTGGGGTGATACTTGATGCAGTGTGGGGTGATACTTGATGAAGCGTGGGGTGATACTTGATGCAGCGTGGGTTGATACTTGATGCAGCGTGGGATGATACTTGATGCAGGGTGGGGTGATACTTGCAGCATGGGGTGATACTTGAAGCGTGGGGTGAAAACAGAGCAGTTGAAAAGAGCTGATGGTAAGCAGGCACAGGAATGAAAAAAGAATGTATGAAAAAATAAGATTTTTTTAAATAATACTTAGCTGAACCAGTTCAAGAAATGATCTCTTTCTGAATCAACAAATTAAGTTGTGGCATCATTACCTTGATTAAACTGGAGATGTTGGGGACCATCTCAGGTCAAACTAAAGCAGTATGCCTTGTGTAATATCACTTGGAATACCCTGTGAGGTTAGCAATAGCTTCACAGATACTAGTGCTAAATAGTATGTGGGGAGGTGTAGTGATATGTCCATAATTAGTGATTTTATCTACACTGGAAAAGGGACTGCCTGGTTAAAAAAAAAAATCCCAAAATATGTACCCTCCATTCAAATATCAAATACTTGGTGGTATTTGGAAGGCCATGTGCAGGGAAAAATTTGCTAAAAGCATACAAAGCAGAACTACAAAGAAGGATAAATAGATTAAATATGAAGAAAGACTGAGAAGCTTTGACAATTGGACACTGGCATGGATAAAATAGATTAAATATAAAGAAAGACTGAAAAGCTTTGGCAATCGGACACTGGCACGCTGACAGCAGAAGAAAACAAACAGAGGGAGGGATGTGATGTGGAGTGGATTCTGCATGCTGTCATGGGGTACTTATTGGGGTAAAGCTTAGGAGGAGGGGGAAAGATTCCAGAGGTGTCAGATAGAAGAATCAAGATTCTGGATGGACTTAAAAAGTACTGCTTGGTGGACAACTTGTAGGTCCATGGAATGTCATGTACTGTAAGTAGAATTTATTAAATATACAATGGCAAAGAAAATTAAGCCTGCTTGAACAGATGGAACAGAGACAAGTGTGGGGCAAAGAAAAACATAGTATTAGGGAAAACTGTACTGGGAGGGGAGATATAAGGGACACATTGCAATTAAAGGGGCTCCAAGGTTTGTGTCAAGCACAGTATATTTCATCTTATTAAACTTTAAAACAATTTACATAAGTATATGTTACATGCAAATAAATAGTCAATTTATAGACCATCTCATGTAATAACTATGTACTTTTAATTTACAAAATTTAATTTTTGGTCAACAGTTGCAATGCAATGGGACAAAAAAAATCACCATTAATTCACAAATAGATTTCTTTAGACTGTATGCCACCTATTTTTATATTGTTATGAAATATTGCTCATCACAGCGCATAGCTTAAACTGCAATGCAGTGAGACAGTTCACAGCAGTAAGTCCTCAGTAATGATAAAATGTCATTTCTTCTTTACTTGCATAAGCCACAATCAGCTTTAATGACAGTCAACATGAGAAGTGATTAACTTAAAATGCACAAGACAATGATATTGTGAAAACGTGCCTATCCAACGTATTGCATGCTGTTTAAGGCAATACATACTGCACTGTATAGTTTCTATAACCCTTTATAATCCTTGCAAGCAACACAGACAGAAAAACAACAAAATGGTCTAGCCTTCGTATACAATCCTGGTCTAGAATAAAGTTGTGCAACTACAATATGAAATATATCCAGTGCAATGGATTGGTATGAGAGTTAAAAATGGGAAAATGCTTAATACAATCACAAAAAAGTTCAGACTGCAGTATTCACCTGAGATCTACATTTACAGAATAGCTGCCAGCCAAAACAGAGGTGGAAACTTTTACAGAAATTCAAATTCTGTGGAATGTTACTATTTTCATAAAGAACACTATGGGGGAGGAAACATCCTACGTATTATC
>NC_056737.1:1015891563-1016046563 GCF_019279795.1 Protopterus annectens
TTACACTACAGGCAGTACCGTTGCAGCTGCAAGCGTAAAACCACGGAAATAATCCATGGATAGGGCCGCACAGACACACCCAATGACATCACCGGGTATACAGCACAACAGTAATAAATGTGAATCGCACAACACACACCGAATTCCCCAACGCCCCACCCTAGGGGGTGAACAGACGGGGAACTTTTTACATGTATATGCTGGGTGCCACCGTGTGCGTGATGAATAGGTATGTGGCAGAGACAGGCGGAGTTGCGGAGGGTGGTGCCGACAACTACCGTAGGCCTCACAGGAGAAGGAGAGTGTTCAGACCAAGGGTGACCTACCAGGGGCTGCGAGACCTGGAGATAGTAGAGCGCTACAGGGTGGACAGGGACACGTTACAGCAAATAGTGGAGCTGTGCCGGCCGCCTGAGAACAAGAGACAACAGAGGGAGCCCATCCCAGTGGGCATAAAGGTATGTGTGAGCTTGCGAATACTGGCTACAGGTACCTTCAAAGGCCCACGGGGACATAATGGGCATCTCACAGGCATCAGCATCCAGGGTACTACACCAGTTCCTGGATGCCATGTTACCACATGCCCATGAGCACATAAAGTTCCCCACATCTCAGGAGGAGTTGGCTAGCAATATGCGCCGCTTCCACCGTGTGGCACAATACCGGAGGACCTGGGTGCGATAGACTGTCCGCACATAGAAATCAAGTCACCACCTGGGGAGCAGGGTAGACGCTACATAAACCGCAAGGGATACCCCTCCATCAATTGCCAGGTCGTGTGCAATGTGCAGGGCATTATCATGGATGTGTGTGCTGGCAGCCCTGGAAGCTACCACGACTCCCATATCTGGCATGCCTCACAGCTGTATCAGGTATTCGCCAGTGGGGACATCACACAAGGTCACCTTGTGGTGGATGCTGGCTACGCACTGGAGCCGTGGTTGATGACACCCATCAGAAATGCACACACACACATGCAAGAACGCCATAATGAGGCACACGCACAAACGAGAATAATCATAGCGCGTGTGTTCGGGATCTTGAAATCACGGTTCCGGTGCTTGGATACATCCGGTGGAGCCTTGCAGTACTCTCCAGGCACAAGTGCCCACATATTCATAGTATGTTGTATGCTACACAATATGATTCTGCGGAAACAGCTGCTGCAGGGACATAATGCCGGAGGGCCACCAAGCCCGCCACAACTGCCAGGGCAAGCACAGGCACAGGGCGTGCGTCGCCACGGACACACTGAGCCAGCCCCAGTAGGTAGACAGAGGCGTACCCAATATGCCTACGCCCTGGCAAAGAGGGAACGCATAGCACATACTTTGACAGTGTAGGCCCCATGGACTGACACCTCCTGACCTGCACACACAGTAAAATGGACGCCACACAAACATGTCCGCCCGTAATGTGTACCGTATGTGCGGACGTATGTGTGACTCCAACAAAGGCACCGGCCAAACACTGCACACCCAATAGTCAGCAGAGCATGGAACGCCAACAACTCAACGCACGCCGGTTCAACAGCACACGGCGTAGCCATATGCTGCCACTATCGGCGCAAGTCGACCACACATGTACGCATTTGCATACACAGATACCGAAATACATATCAGTACACATGTAGAAATATATGCGCATACACAGATAGAAAGGACAACAGGGTAATATGGAACCCAGGGATGCAAGGTCCCAGATGAGTAAGGCGAAATCACCACATATTAAACATAGTGACCGACAACCCGATCATCCTGGAGGGTGGGCAGGGCAGGTAACGCCAGCCATGGAAATGTTAACCTGCAGCAATACATATCCGCGTGTCGGGATGGTCACCGGTCCACGGTACAGTAACGGGATATGTGTAGGGTCACCACTTGTCCCACGTTGTGAGGGACAGTCCACCTTTGGGCAGTTGTGTCCTGCAAAACAATGACAAAATGGCAAATGTCCTGAGATTGTAGGACAAAACTATTCCCCATAATTACGCTATCAGTTGCAGAAAACAGTTATTTTGTAGAAGAAACATCTAAATATGATAATAAACAGAATAAGCAACTGTAATGCTACAGCTTTGTATTCCGTCAAATAAGTGAACCGCTGTCCACTGTACTGGACGTGGGTATGTGTTCGCATGCAAAACCTGGCGCGTACTACTAAAATGTCCCACCTTGGCCATTTGAAAAGGTGGCAACCCTACATATGTGCGTGTCATATCCATAGGACATGAGTGCGGAGATACACGCCGCCACCGGCGATGCCAACGTAGGTATTGTGTCCAACCGTCGGTGCGGCGGAAAGCATACCAGTGAAGTGTACGACATTATGAGGAACGTACCTCATCTGGGGTGTAAAACAGTGCATGTTCCTCGCAGTTCCTCCAAGTTCCACATTGAAAATGTCTCTCAAACAACCATTGTTAGGAATGTATATAAATGACATCCTGGTAAATACAATGTACTCATAGTAAGTCATGAAAGGTTCTTCACTGTAAGTAAATCATCATATCATAATCAACCTATGACCTACTTAGCTGAAGTTGTCACTATGCCATTACTATGTGTTCCACATTATGCCCATGTGTTTCACATTACTACTGTGTGTGTTCCCCACTCCGGCAATAGAAGGTTGACAGCCATGGCGGCAATATGTGTATGTGTGAGGTGAGGTTGTCGTGTGTTCCGCTGTGTGTGTGTAATGTGTGCCACTGTAAACTGTGTATGAAGGTGACATGTCACAGCCGGAGTGTAATAATAGGCGTAGGCATACAGTACAGGAACCATAGGCGTATGTACAGCAGTACCCACAAAGTAGTACCGACATCTCCTCAGTGGCTATGCACGTGGCGACGTAAAATGATGCAAAGCGCAAATGTCCCAAACTGTACCACAGGGCCATAGCAAACAGGAGATGCAAAGGACGCATGTACAAACCACGACCGTAGGTATGGCGGCCATAACGTACACTCCACACGGTCCGTCGGCAACGTTACACAGCATCAGGCATGTACGGCGAAAATACGAATGTGCCATCCCGGCACCGATCGTGAACAGTCACGGTCCGGTAAATACCGCGGTGTGTTCCACGACCGTGACGTAAGCAAGCGGCACACGAATAGGAGGCTACCGGTAGCATACAGTCCGCCCCAAGTATAGGACCACAATCACCGTAACTATCAGCGACAAAATGCCAATGGATGGTAGGCACGGACGAACATCCGCAGATATATAACCGATGTGAAGGAGGAATACGTGCAGGAAGCACACATGCAGGCGACAGCGACAGCAGACGACATCAACAAAACAAATATTCCCGGAACAACACACAGGTAACCCGCAGCTCCCTAAGCACGGATGGAGCACACACACAAGCATATCTGGTATGTATAAATGCAAGACTCACACACCGTCCCGGTCAACCACATCCGCAGATATACCCCATTGCACATATCAAAGGGATAACAGCTAAAACAGTAGCAAACACATACAGGCAGTGAATGACAGCGGCATACCCACAACAAGCTCCTGGGAAACACTAGCAGTGGCTCATGCATCCATGCATTCGCTATGTACAGGAAAATAACAGCCAGGTAACACATTTGAATGCACAACGCCATCGACAGACGCCGCCAGGACACGGGGACCCACATGTCGAACACAATACCATACCCAACACACACAATCCACGGCTAACACCACAGCGAAATGTACCCGACAACACACATAGCGGATGCAGTCACACAAACATGATACAATACATACCATCCTCACGAAGGTAGTGCAAATAACCAACGGCCACACGAGGAAAGAACCATGGCCTAGTGCCGACGCGTAACGAAAGGAGGGGATCACCGCTGATAAGCGCTTAAGTACACACCGAGGAACAGCTATTGGCCGGCTTAACCCACATGCACCAGGCGGCGAATATAAGGAAGACCTCCTGGATA
Organism: Protopterus annectens; assembly: GCF_019279795.1. NCBI lineage: Eukaryota > Metazoa > Chordata > Ceratodontiformes > Protopteridae > Protopterus > Protopterus annectens. The sequence continues at coordinate 1,015,895,513 of NC_056737.1, forward strand.
TTCAAACCGTATGTTCATACCGAACTAATCCAAACAGAGAAAGAGAAACTAGAGAAACAAGGGAATAGAGACGAACTCGAACAAAAGGCGGAAAGGTATGTCGAACCCACGACATGTACTGGTGTGTAACGCACGATACGTATGACGAATCTGTACAGTATGTGAACGGTGTGTGTAGGTAAAGATACCTGTCCATCAGGCAGAGAGAGGCGAAGGTTGGATATGTAATGCTAAAACGCGCAGCATACCAACAACTGTGGACAACGTGTGCACAGCAGTGGGACAACATGTAAACACCCAGGATAACCCCAGGGCGGCTTGCCACCCTTTCAAAGGCCAAAGTGTGAAATCGTCGGGACACACTTCAGATGTTACAGGTGGACACATACCCATGGTCAGTACAAAGGTTAGAACTCTACTCTTTCGCATAATGAAATGTGTAGTCTTGTAGCAGGTCAGTTGCTTATTGTGTGTCTTGTAACAGTTAGGAATGTACATACATAAACAAGTATGTTATGCAACTCCCACATAAGAATGGGATATAGTGATGTCCCACAATCTCAGGACATTTGCCATTTGTGATACAGTTGTCAGGACACAACTGCCCAAGGAGGGACTGTCCCTTGCAAAGAGGCACAGGTGGTAACCCTACCCCAGCTCTGCCATAGGGGTTGCAAACACAGAACAATGCCACCACCCAGCCCGATGTTGGCAGTGGATATCCAACACTGAAGTGCCACAGCAGGGGATAGGACATTCATGTATAGTGTCACAGCACACATGTGCATGGGCATATACCGTCGATGTCATATGGAATGTGTGCACGACGTGCACCTATCCCACGCAGTAGGGGCGACTATGTCAATTATGTGTAATGCAAAGCTGGCATGATGGATATGTTCACAAATCATAGACAGTATCACAGGCATAGCATGCATGATGGAGCGATGGGCTAATGTTATATACATACACAAGATATGTATGGCCTGCACATATGGGACAATGTAGTAGCAGAAGAGGTACCCAAAATGGAGGTAACAGCAAGTGACCATGTCCAAACGTTCCATAGCAGGTGCAATGTGTGCCACAATGATGTCCAGCAGGGCCGTGTGTAAACACATGTGCAATGTACACAGTACTGACACCCCCCCCCCATGGTAGTGTCCACTGAACGGCAGAACTGGATGTCAACTGTCATGTCTATACAATCGTCCGCTGTGGTGGTACCATGGGTGTGTGTCACCCACCAGCAAGGCAGCTATCACACGACTAGTGACACAGTGTGCCCCTGTGGGATGTGCACAGGACCTATGTCCCACAGCATGGTGTGTGTCCAGTCTGTGGATGTCACACAGGCGCCGGGCTGAGCAATGTGGCATGTGTGCACACATGCAGGACTGCTACTCCCCTGCCCACAGCAAACGACATGTAGGAGTACTACATGCATCAGTACTGTGGAGAACATGGCCCATGGCAGAGTACATTACACCCCTGTGTCCGTGGCATGCAGGTGAGCACAGATGTGTTACATGACTGTCATTTGCATATGTCAACTGTCTGAGCTGGGTAGACAGCACAGCATGACTATACTGAGACATGTAACGTTGTATCCATTGTGTAAGGTACACCACACATGTGTCATTGTAACACGGCCTGCGTGTACATGTGTGTATGGCACAGGTACAAGGGCACCCAAGGTATCAGCTAGACATACGGTCCAGAAATGTGTAGTCCTGCACATGTGTACCCACGCTATGGTGTAATATGGCAACCACAGCACCATGTGGGCCATGTGTGTGTACATCAACCATGTACAACGTGATATGCCTGTATACGGACAGTATCCATGTGATACACACCGCATGACTGTCAGTATGCAAATGTGATGTGTATGCAGTATGTGTGATGTAACTGATGCAATGATATCTACATGATATATCTGCCACACTGACACCTGTATGGGTGTCAGCAACATGAACAGGATGACCTAGAATGCTGCCAGGTATGTAGAAGTGGTACATGTATGCATGTACAGTACTGTGTGACAGCAGGTAGTGTACGTATGCAAATATTGAGCATGAGGGGCCACATGTCTGAGGAATGTGCAATGCCACACGTCCCTGAAATGTCGGAGTCAGCATGATATGCCTGCACCACTGTGTGAACTGTACAGAAGGCACATGGCGTAACATGCGAAACATACGGTATGATGTGATACAGGATGTGTACACTGTCAATAGCATAAAGTGGAATGGTGATGAAGGGCAAAGAGCGGATCATGTCTGATGTGATACCCTCTGTAGCACCCCAACCACCCATGCAATAATATGACAGGTGGCCAGCATGGGATGTGGTGTGCTGTGGTGCACAGAAGCCCAACAAGGGTGCCAGGAAAGGCATGCAGGTAGTCATTGAGTGTGTGAAGCATGTATGTCAAGATGTGGCCCAGTGCCATACTGAATGGCCCAGTCATGGGTGTAGAGATGCAGCCCCATACGTGCAATGCAGTACCATCCATGTGTAGTGTGATAGATGTGGTAGTGTGGTGGTCAGGGTGCACAACGTACATGAATGGGCTAGCAGTCACTGGCGTGTGCTGCTGCAGAGACATGTAACAGCCAGGTTGGCGGGATACAACAACTACGGCGGTTGGAGGTGACATTGGGACTGTGTTCCCAGACATAACATGTGCATGACAGTACTATGTATGTGTCCACAGGGTTAATACAATGTCCAGCCAAGGATTGGAACCCTGTAGTGAGTGAGAGTGTGTATTGTTGGTAGGTACCCCATTGGCAGGCAGGATGCCAGCAACATCTGTGTCGTCAATGCCTGCATGACTGTGGTATGCTGCATTGAATGTGGATGTAGTCAAACAGCAGAGACATACCACCACACTGCGTGAGGGCCCACACTGCAATGTCTGGCAGTCATGTGTAGGTAGCTAGCTGTGGAGTATGTCATGCACCAGCAGGACACACCATGACTGTCAAGTGACACACAACACACAGGTGAACAAAACTACCGTGCAACAGCCTGCACATGTGCCCATACAGCACGTGTGCATGGAACAGGAATACCACTGTGGCATCTGTGAAAGTGCCAGCACCACCATGTCTCAGTGTGGGATAGCATGGTCCCTACCGGTGTGTAAATGTAGCAGAAGTGCACTGTGATCACTGTTGGCATAGGCACATAGACTGTCCATCGGATGGGGTGCCATGCCCTCAACCACCTCTGTCAGTGGATGTCAGTAATACCAGCTGTAGTGTGTATGTACCATGCATGCTGCTATGGTTGTGTGCTTAGGGTGTGGCTAGCAGGGATGGTAAGCATGGATGTTCAGCAAACAGAGGGGGGAGGTGTGTAGGCCTAGCATACAGACACATGGAGGTTTGGTGCATGCTGAGGGTATTGCAGGTATGGTATGTGTCGTGTAATGTGTCAACCAGCTATGCACTGCATGGCCAAGCATGTGTGGGCGTGGGAGTCCATACTAGGGAAGGTCCTGTTGCCCGCAATACATAGCAGTAGCAACTGTCCCAGGTGCAATGTACAGCATGCCAACCCGACTGGCATGTAACCTGTGGTGTACAGTGTCTGCACTGTAGCGTGTCACAATGTGTGTACTGGTCACAAACATGGGTATCTGAACATGGACTACCTATGATGCAATGTGTCATGGGAAAATACAGTATGTGTGTAAATCACGGTGTGGTTTGGGAACCACCCACCTGTGTGTGTTGCAGTCCAGGTATGTGACTGGGAGGTATGATCTGTGTACAATCTGGACTGGCAGGTGTGCCGTGTAGGGCATGGAGGCATGTCCCAGGCACCGTAGATAAATGACATGTGTGCTGTACTGTGTGTGCAGTGCTACTGTACAGCACAGTGGAGGGTGTAAGCATTGTCACACATCACTGCATGCTGTGCCCACCTGTGACAGCCCTGCCAGAGGCAGACATGTGACACTGCTGCACAGGCAGCATAGCATGAGAAGATGTACAAGTGGGCTGCACCCCTTAGCCAGATGTCCACACGTCATGTGTGCCGCGGTAGTGTGGTTCAACACGACTATCAGACTGGACAAACAGCACATGCCTGCATAACAACAGTATGACCATAGTCAACAGTCCCAGTGACAGAGTAGGCCAATGTAGACTATCCCTGCATGCAGACCAGTGGCTACTGGACACCTGGCTAGACACACACCTGGACGGTTAATTCACCATTGAGCCATCACATGTCCACGTCCATGTGGGTCGTACAATGTCATCACAGGGTGATCACAATAGCAGGTGGCAAGGCAGACACGGTGTACCAGGTGATGTGTCATGTCTGCATATGTTGAGTAGCACAGCCGTTCACATGTCTGCAACATACTGGTGCATGATGTATACTGTTACATGATGAATGGAACTGCACTGTCACCCACTACAGGGCCAGCTGGCACAGGTGTGGTGTGACTGGTGTAACCCATGTTTGCACAGGAGACACACTGCTGTTGTAGGCAGCCATGCTGGTGGCCACCAGTGATATATGCAGTGGTCATACAAACATACTGTACACAGTGTTCAGGCAGGAATGTCAATTGTCGTGGACGATGTGCTGCTATGTGAATGTGGGTGTTTGTTGTGAATGTCACACATCCAGAAGACACCATCTGGTGCAGTCATCGTTGTCAACACCGGTACACACATCCACAGCAGTCAGAACCCAGTCCCGACAATGTGTGTCAGTCACCCTTGCACCGTGTGACATATGTGCACATGGCGGAACACCTCCCACTGTCATCTAAGCTGTCTACATGATGGCTGGAATGTGCTGTAGAAATGTACAATGCTGGTAGCCCAATGAAGTACCTGGAATCAGACACAGTACACTATGTCAGCCATGTAAACCATGCACAACAATGACTGCCAAACAGACATGAACAATGCATTGACACATGGAACATGTGCTCATGACAACCCCCAATGAGGTATGTTGCACATATAGATGTACAATTGTCATCTATGGCCATAGCATGGATGCAGACACACATACTCCACAGGTAGTACCATGTGATGTCGGTAGGGCGGCATTGCTTGTGTATATGTCACAGTAGATGTACACAGACATGTCCTGCATAGCCGTCATGTAGGGGTAGCTGTGGTATGTCACTACTGGACATGCCCATACAGAGTACCATGTCCCGCAGGAGATGTGTTAGGTGTGTACCACATGTGACATGCTGACAACAATCTGCGATGTGTATGGCTGATGGTGTACCTGTGTGACAATGTCTGTGATGGGAGCAAAGGCACATAGTATCGTATTGTATGCACACAAGCCCCACATAGCTGCATAGCCTGAACATACAGTACAAGGAGTGTGTGGGATGATAGCAACCCACAGGTGGAGATGGGTATGGACGGCCCACAACCACGTGTGTGTACGGTGTTCACGTCCACGACACATGAGCATCTGAGAGGCTAGTGTCACACTTGTACAGGGTCGCATGTACATATGTTCCGCAACATCCCTGTATGTCCCACCACTGGCCTGTGGACCGATGGACAACAAGAAAATGTGCAGGTATGAGATGTGCACAGCACATCACAGATGCCTACCGTAGAACAGGCCTACCATGTAGACATGTGCACAGTAGGTCTGCGCCACCTGCAGTCAAACACATTAGGTGCCAAACAACACCAATAGTCCAGCCAATGACACAGATGGGCGTGCATGCCTCTGTGTATGTATGTCTGTGAATGGCTCCGGCATAGCAATATAGCCGTGTCACCATTGTGAACAACAATATGAATGGGTCGTATGTGTGAGGGGTGCATCATATGTGTATGGTCAGATGGACGATACCATCAGTGGGCCTGCTATGTGAACATCCATGTCCCCATACACGGATACCTCTGCTGAGGCCAACACCACATTCACACAGGGAGGGATGGCGGTGTGTAGTGCAGCAGCAGACATGTGGGTGGCAGCGGGCAATGTATGTACACATATGTGTTACCCACATCAGTTCAGGCAGATATCCATGTGCATGGGATAGCGGTGTGTGTACACATACAGCATTGTGTCGATCAACATCCCAGCACATAGCACCTGCCAGGGCTACAGTGTATGCATGGATGTGTGATACCTGCATGCACCACACACACCCTCAACAAGCAGCGTGCAGCATACCTCGCTGGAGGACAGTGTCCACACCATGGTGATAAACATGTGGAATGTCCATTTTCACACAGCTATGACAAAAGCAATGGACAGCCACCCTGCCAATACCGTCAGCCCCTGAGTGGGTCACACCCATTGCCATGTATGTGGCATACCCTGCCATATCATGCAGAGATGACCAGCAAGGCTGCATGAGCTATCACGGTCCCACATGGTGCAATGGACAAAAGGCACTCTCACTATCAACCATACACAGTAGTAATGTGGTGGCGATGCACCCTGTCATGTTACAGGTGCTGTGTGATGCTCTGCACAATGTGTGCGTGTACACGCTATGCATGACCTTTCCTGCCAATGTGTCATGGTTACACATTGCTCCATGTGTATCACATATGTAACACAGGTGAGCTGGGGCAAGTTGTCCAGCACCGGTACAGTGCTGTGTGGAAGTACATGGCACAACACATGCATGTGCAGGTGTCCATGTGTATGTGTACAGTGCCGCTGCTGCCGTTCACAATGGACACAGGCGTGATGTGTACTGACATATACACAGTGTACAGGTGAACAGTAGCACAGGCGTCACATGGGGACATATGCCAACTGATATGGACATAGGTGCAGCCAGGTACACATGTCCATGGCAGGCTAACATCTACATGGTGTGCACAGTGTGATGGGGTGGCACACAGATATGATGTGACACCCAGTGCTCAATGGTGTGAAGCCACAACATCGGCTGTGTCACCGCCACGATGCCCTTCACAGATCACTGTGCAGATGTCGTACATGTCATAGCAATGCATTTCCAACAGTATGCCAGCACAGCAGTGTGAATGTGACCTGCCACCATCATTATGTCTTCCAGATAATGCCACGTTCCCGGCTTCCACCATTTAGCCGACAGGAGGAGGAGGTCATCATACCATACCTCCAGAGCAACTACAATGCCCTGTTCAGCCATGTGCCACAGCAGGCACAAGAACGGCAGGAGATGTGGGAGGAGTTGTGCAGGAGGGTGAACAGCGTGGGCGGAAACAACCGCAGCTACCAACAGATCCGCAGGCACTGCACAGACCTGATCCGGCATGCAAGACAGCGTGCCGCTGCAATCGCCAGGCAACAACGTGGGACAGGTGGTGGGCCACCAACACAGCCCCACTCACAGCTACAGAGGAGCTCCTGGCTGGTCTGGGGACACCTACGGACCAACACGCAGAAACACCTGCGTCCATCGTGGAGGTGGGTGTCACCCGAGCTATGATCCTGGAGCTGCCTGGTAAGTCAGTGTTGCATGTTTGTATGATAGGCGACGTGGGTGTGGGTGTCATAGTACAACACATGATATAGCAATACATGCCAGGTATATGGCCACACAAGATGCAAACCATTGTATGCTATGTTGTGTTAGAGACATGTGCATAGCACATGCAACCACACACATGCATGATGTGTCATGCACAGTGCTGACCGTGGAGATAGTAATGGCTAATGTGTATACCTTTGTGTAATGCCTTTACAGGTACGTCTGGCGTGTCGCAAGGCCAAGGGTCTGTTGCAGGTAAGTCTGTTGCCAGTCAAACGCATGTTCTGCTGTATTGATATTCCCCATGTGTCTAGGCATGACATGCTCACCTGTGTGTGCCCCGTCACGGTATACAGCTCGCACCACCCGACATACACACCACCCATGTACAGTAGATACACCCGTTACCGTACAGTGGTATGACACCACACAACCAATTGGTGTGTTACGTGCATTCAGCTATGCATACAATAGTGTAGGTGTTACACAATGGCTGCATGTGTAGTATGCATTGGTATGCCAGTGCAGTATGGACACAGTACCACAGAGTGAGCTGTGATCTGGCCAGAGCACAGGTGTTACCAATGTGACCCATGCCCCTGCATCGGTGCACGTTGTGACATGGCGCATGCCATGTCCCATGCGTGGATGTCTGGCTGCAGCATTGTCACACCATGATATGACCTATGCACAACATAGCAGACATACACACTGTCAGCATATCCGTAGAGAATGTGACACGTCACACTAGTATGGGTGTATGTCACATGGGCCACCACAGGGCCGTGTGCACAATGTCTACCACACACAATTGTCAATGAGTCAGACAGACAAGGCCATGGTTGATACCTACAGGCATGTTGCCACACAGCACATCCACAGTGGGTACTCACCATTGCACCCTGTACACACATAGTGGGTTCATCAATGTAGTGGACCCCCTGGACATCTGATGTAGTACACCAGTGACATGACATTCCTCTCCACAGCTACTACAGGTGCCTCCAATGTTCACCATATATGTGCTGCTGAGCAGCTGAACTGGCTTACAGACATGGCAATGTAATGCGTCCAGGTCACGCATCGCACAGACACATAGCTGTGTCCTGCTACTGTGCAGTGGCACAGAGCCCGCACCACACACCGTACAGCTATGCACACAGCTCACAGCAACGTACCTACACAGACATCACTGTTACACATACATTGTATCTGTACACTGTACACATAACACTGCACCATGACAGCCATCATGATGTGGTGCATGCGGTGGGACACCATCTTCACCCGTCCACATGATACCGCACATGTTTGCGCTGTACATTACATACTGTTGCCAGCCATGTGTACTCCCAACTTGCCCATGGCCACACGGTGTATCACGCTGATGCATGCAAACTACCATGAATGTGTGTACTGCATGCCTACTAAATGACACCTGCCTGTTGTACTGTCCCCACCAGGGCAGTGTACATACTGCCACTAAGAATGTCTGGTCTGCATTCACTGGTCTGTGTTGTGTGAATGCTGCATGCCACCTGCATAATCACATGCATGCTGTGTGTGTGTGTGTGTGTCTGTGTGTGTGTGTGTGTGTGTGTGTGTGTGTGTGTGTGTGTGTGTGTGTGTGTGTGTGTGTGTGTGTGTGTGTGTGTGTGTGTGTGTCTGTATTGTAACCGATGGTATGTCTTTGTATTGACAGGTGCTGTTGGTGCGTTACCCTCCTGCGGTCAATCTGATGCTAGTGTCCCCACAGATACTAGTGGTGATGAGCATGTGCATGAGGCACAGGCAGGGTCGTCACAGGCAGAGACTGTGCCACTGGACAACATCACACATACGTCCCTTTCATCCCTGCACACAGTTCAGATGCCAACACATACCCCAACACCATTGCCCATAGATGATGGTCAGTCAGCGTCTGTTGTCCCCGAGCAGGAATGTGTGGTGGCTGCAGAAGGTGTGGACACACGATGTTGCCAGTGTAAGGACTGGTGCAGTGCCACGCAGGCATGTGGCAGGTGCTGCCCGTAGGGGGAGCACCGCTAGACATACACCTGCCATCCAGGGTGCAGCAGCTGGTATAACCAGACGCATGTTCCAGACTGTAATGGCGGCGCAGGCACGTGCCGAACGGCAGAACCAGGAGGGGCAGAGGCTGCAGAGGTCTGCAATCCGTACCCTAAATGACAGCATCCAGGCATTGGCGAATGCACAACAGCATCTTGCCGATGTTCTGGATAGGAGATTAGGCGATATGGCTGGTCTCATCGACCGAGGCTTGGCCATCCTTGAGCGTGCGCACTCCGTGCAGGAACACCAGGTAGGGGTGAGGCATAGCGCACGTGGCCGTGTGCCAGCAACACCACCTGCTGCAGGTCAGCGTGTGCGTGCCACCTCCCATGCCCACACAGACAGTGATGGTAGCAGTAGCACTGCAGCTGCTACCACACCATCCACACCTGGACAGAGCAGGCCCGTGGACGTGGCCCTGGACGGCCCCGTCGTGGGCACGTTTCCAGCGGACATGTGACATCGGAGAGTGGACAGTCTGTACCTCCACCCGGTCGTGCCCGTGCGACCCCAGGCAGGCGGTCACGCCGCCGGCAGACACAGTGAGCCATAACACCTGCACTGTACAGTCAGGGGCTGCCAAGCATACCCGGTGTAGGCATCACAGATGACTGAACTGTGTACACACACACCCACACACAGCAGACACAACTGTAGGGCTCCACCACACTCACATGCAATCTACATAGTCATGCCCACTCAATGCACTGGCCCTTACACACACACATGATGTCATCCATTGGTACAGCCCATGCCTGTGGCACACATATCACCCTGTGCAAATGATTAAGTCTCTGCCGCATAACTGTGAGCCACACCATCAATGCACGGTTAAGCTGACATATTATGATGCACAGGGTGGACACGATAGTGAGAGGTGTATGTGATACCTGTGTCCGCATAGTACGTGCTGTGTATGTTGTGGTGTGTGTGTATGGCTGGTGACAGGTGTGTATGTGATGTGTGTTCTGCACGGACATCATGCAGCAGACATACCATGCAGGACAGGTGCAGCATTCATTGATATGTGTACACAGTATGTGTGGCGGTTACATGTGTAGCACCATGTCGGTGCAGTTAACCCGTATGATACTGATGGTGTACTTGCACGTGCCTACTGAGAGCACTGTAATTAGTTCCCCACGTTTAGTCGTGGTGTACCCACAGGCATGTCTGGCAAAATCAGCATAGCACAGTTACCCACATCTGGCATGGACCCCTACATAGGTACATAGGCACACATGAACGTGACAGGATATGTGCCCTACGACATGTGTGGACCTAGCATGACTGTGTGTGGCATCTAACACCCCTCAGGATGGTGATGCCATATCCATCAGTCCCCAGTCCCTGGTCTAGCAGTGACACACAGAGGTTGACTGGCGCATAACTATAGTCACACATCCACATGTCAGTAGCAGTCCTGGACAAAGGCAGTCAGGGCCTTTCCTTCACATGGCCTGGCACCCCTCCCGTGTTGTAGTGTGTCTGGCCGTTACCCTGTTCCCCCAGCACGTCCCACTCATCGTTGGGTTGAGGTGTCTGACAGTCGCTTCTGTGCCCGTGTTCGCATGGGGCCTGGGAGGTGGAATGTGCCCATGTCACCCAGGTCAGACATGGCCGTTTATGTCGGGCACAGATCACCACGGAGCAGCTGTGCTGTGGAGATCCACAGCCAGTGTCCCCTTGGCCGTGCACCTTGTGACACATGTCCTAGCAGCGTCATCCCCGTCTTGTGGAACGTTTGCGGTCCTTCCGAGTGCTGCAGGCATCAGGTTAGCTACAGGCCACATGTGCCATTATGCGCAGTCATTGCACTGGTGTGTGATGTGTACAGGGGTACAATGAACACCCCTGATGTGGTTGCCATTCCATCCAGACCAGGAGGCCACAATGGAATGTCTTCACACCCACATTGCCATTGTGTGTGTTGACAGAGGTTGCCAACAGGTGTGGTAGCCATTACCCTGAACATGTCCACCATCTTTAATGGCGTACCACCTACATGTGAAATTGGGACGAACATGTTCTTCACACTGGGTAGGGCTGCACCTTCTCTGGCATTTGTTAGCAGGCCATGGCTCTGGCACCAGTCAGCCATGTCTATGGCGCCCTAGGTGGATGTCGTGTAACATGGGGTGCTGGGTATGTCGGCCGGTGCGTAGTCATCTGCATACCTTGTCTGCTACAATCCCCCTATGATTGCATGCACATTGGAAGGTCGGATGCTATCTGGCAGGGTGCACAGGAGTGAGCCCTGTGGCCCTCCACTGGGTCCAGATATGAGTGTGACAAAGCACCTTCAGCACCAACCCTGTGTGGTGTGACCTCCAACCTGTGTGAGAAGCATCGGGTGACATATGTCCCCACATGTATGCTGGCGAGCCTTTACACGGGTCCCATGTGTAGTGTGCTCTGAACGCTCCCACCAGGTCATGGTACTGTGTGCAAACCCACATATCCCCATCAATGGCCTTGGTGAACACTCCAGACTGGACGAGCAGGTTCTGGAGGCAGGATCCGCCTTGACTATGTAGTTGTGGGTATGTTCCGGTATTGGCTGTACACCGCTATCTGTAACCATGACCACCTGTATGGACCTCCACACAGCTTTGCACACAACATTTGTCAAGCGTATAGGGTGTGGCTGTTGACAGTCCATAGACGCACTACCCTGCCATAGTGATACCACAGATGCCATATGGCATCCATTGGGGACATAGCCCATTGTAAGGCTAACATGACACAGTGGCGCATGTGGGGCGAGGGCCTCAAAGAGGATGGGTAGCACACAGCCAGGGAAACCATCGGTGCCCATTGCTGACGTGTCAAACGCCATAGAGATATGGGATCACCCCAGGCCATATGACATGTTTTGGAGGATACACTTTGGTGGGATGGATATGTTCCCTGTTGGGGGGGGGATGTATGCATGGAACATGTCCTGTGGTATGCAGACAATGTCTGTGGGTGCAGTGACTGTTGTACCATTCTGGACCATTTCCAGCCATGTCAGTGTGCCCCCAACCATGTCCTTGCCACAGTTAGGGAAGGCCCTGTGGTTGTCTCATGTGCCCTCTGCAGTACCACTCCCGCAGCGGACCTGGATGTTGGTATGTGGGGCCGTATGGTGACGCCGGTATGAATGGGTGATGGTTTCCCTGGTACTGTCATTGCCCTGCCATGTAGTAGCTCCAACTGTTGATGTACAGGTAGTCAGTGGCTGCGGTCCACCACACCATGTGCCTACCTGTGGTGGACAAGGTCCTGATGTCATCATGTTTGCCTGTTGCAGACATGCATGTGGGTGGTCGGGGAAGGCATTCGGTAGGTGTTATCCGGTCTGGCCTCTGTTCAACATTGGCATGGAGGACATGTAGGGTACCACACCGGTCATATGATGTGTGTGGTTTTCTGTGGAGAGGTCATCACTGAGGTCCCCCATGCTGGTGCTGGTTACAGTGAGTGGATGACCAGTGGATCCACTATACGTTCTTGCATCACCATTGAGGGCTGTACATCCTGTGTGGGGCCTATCCTCACCATGCGTGATGGGCAGAACTGTCAGACATCCCCCCCCCTGGTATGTATGGTGCATGGCTGTTTAACAGTGGCCAGGTGTGTGAACACCTGGGACTGCTGGCGTACTGTGTTGCGCCATGGGTAATGTTCCCAGGCTATGCATGGGTGGTTCATGTCACACAAACGGTGCTGTTGTGAGAGCATGCCCACTCACCAGTGTCCTCAGGACATCTGTGAAGGTATCCTGTGTATGTGAGGGTTGTCTGTAGCATGCAACAAACTGTAGACCAGTCCTACACATGGTTAATTGTACCTACATATTCCCCGCAGCAACAACAACGTCTGTGGCATGACCGGGTTACTGTTGTGTGGCCGGAAACACAGGATGGTCCGCATTCCGCCACCCATGCCGTCGCACCATGTGTATGCATGTCTGATCTGTGCCGACTCTAAGTGTCTGAGCATGCCCAGTAGGCAGCTGTGTAGATAGACACACAGCACAGTGCACACCGCAGCCGTCTGCAGTAATACCCCGGGTGCATGCCTCTATCCCCTACACAACAGCCACGTCTGTGGCATGGCCAGGTTTCTGTTGTGTGGCTGGACACACACGACGGTCCACATTACGCCACCCATGCCGTCGCAGCATGTGTATGCATGTCTGCCCTGTGCCGAGTCTAAGTGTCTGAGCATGCCCAGTATGCAGTGATGTAGTGATCAGTAGTTACTTGTTATTCTGGACTGCAGCACTAACGTGTTAGTGTACGGCGACCTTGGGATGGTAACAGACTGCGTGACTGCACTCTGTCCGAACACCCGAAGGGCGCATTGCCTTTGCAAATGATACCACTCACGTAGGGTATGCCTCCTGACAGCTCTGCTCAGTAAACTCGGTAGCACGTTCTGTAAATGCTTCATACTGTAGTGTGTTCATGTAGATAGGCGTAGGTTCGTCCCCCGTCCTTTCCGTGTGTGTGTGTGTGTCTCTGTGTGTGTGTGTGTTTCCAGCTGCGTCTGCGACTGAATATGCTTTTAGACGCTCCGCAACACATGCCTTGGCTATTGCCACCTATTGTCTTGCGGCTGACGTCAGCAGCCTACAAGTATGCCTGTGACAGCGCTCTGTTTAGCAAACTCGGTAGCGCGTTCTGTAAATGCTTCATACTGTAGTGAGTTCCTGTAGATAGGCGTAGGTTCGACTCCCGTCCCTTCCGTGTGTGTGTGTGTGTGTCTCTGTGTGTGTGTGTGTGTTTCCAGCTGCGACTGCAGATGCTTTTAGACGCTCCGCAACACATGCCTTGGCTATTGCCACCTATTGTCTTGCGGCTGACGTCAGCAGCCTACAAGTATGCCTGTGACAGTCTGTTTAGCAAACTCGGTAGCGCGTTCTGTAAATGCTTCATACTGTAGTGAGTTCATGTAGATAGGCGTGGGTTCGACTCTCGTCCCTTCCGTGTGTGTGTGTGTTTCCAGCTCGTCTGCGACTGCATATGCTTTTTAGCGCTCCGCAACACATGCCTTGGCTATTGCCACCTATTGTCTTGCGGCTGGCGTCAGCAGCCTACAAGTATGCCTGTGACAGCGCTCTGTTTAGCAAACTCGGTAGCGCGTTCTGTAAATGCTTCATACTGTAGTGAGTTCCTGTAGATAGGCGTAGGTTCGACTCCGTCCTTTCGTGTGTGTGTGTGTGTGTGTCTCTGTGTGTGTGTGTGTGTTTCCAGCTGCGTCTGCGACTGCAGATGCTTTTAGATGCTCCGCAACACATGCCTTGGCTATTGCCACCTATTGTCTTGCGGCTGACGTCAGCAGCCTACAAGTATGCCTGTGACAGCGCTCTGTTTAGCAAACTCGGTAGCGCGTTCTGTAAATGCTTCATACTGTAGTGAGTTCATGTAGATAGGCGTAGGTTCGACTCCCGTCCCTTCCGTGTGTGTGTGTGTGTTTCCAGCTGCGTCTGCGACTGCATATGCTTTTAGACACTCCGCAACACATGCCTTGGCTATTGCCACCTATTGTCTTGCGGCTGACGTCAGCAGCCTACAAGTATGCCTGTGACAGCGCTCTGTTTAGCAAACTCGGTAGCGTTCTGTAAATGCTTCATACTGTAGTGAGTTCCTGTAGATAGGCGTAGGTTCGACTCCGTCCCTTCCGTGTGTGTGTGTGTGTTTCCAGCTCGTCTGCGACTGCAGATGCTTTTAGACGCCCGCAACACATGCCTTGGCTATTGCCACCGTATGCTCTTCGGCTGACGTCAGCAGCCTACAAGTATGCCTGTGACAGCGCTCTGTTTAGCAAACTTCGGTAGCGTTCTGTAAATGCTTCATACTGTAGTGAGTTCATGTAGATAGGCGTGGGTTCGACTCCCCTTCCGTGGTGTGTGTGTGTGTGTGTGTCTCTGTGTGAGTGTGTGTGTTTCCTGTTGAGTCTGTGACTGCATATGCTTTTAGGCGGCCCGCAACACATGCCTTGGCTATTGCCACCTATTGTCTTGCGGCTGGCGTCAGCAGCCTACAAGTATGCCTGTGACAGCTCTGTTTAGCAAACTCGGTAGCGTTCTGTAAATGCTTCATACTGTAGTGAGTTCATGTAGATAGGCGTAGGTTCGACTCCGTCCCTTCCGTGTGTGTGTGTGTTTCCAGCTGCGTCTGACTGCATATGCTTTTAGGCGCCCGCGAACACATGCCTTGGCTCTTGCCACCTATTGTCTTTAACTGGCGTCAGCAGCCTACAAGTATGCCTGTGACAGCGCTCTGTTTAGCAAACTCGGTACCGCGTTCTGTAAATGCTTCATACTGTAGTGAGTTCATGTAGATAGGCGTAGGTTCGACTCCCGCCCCTTCCGTGTGTGTGTGTGTTTCCAGCTGCCTCTGCGACTGATTATGCTTATAGGCGCTCCGCATAACACATGCCTTGGCTATTGCCAACTATTGTCTTCGGGTGATGTCAGCAGCCTACAAGTATGCCTGTGACAGCGCTCTGTTTAGCAAACTCGGTAGGCGTTCTGTAAATGCTTCATACTGTAGTGAGTTCATGTAGATAAGCCTAGGTTCGACTCGGCCCTTCCATGTGTGTGTGTGTGTTTCCAGCTGCCTCAGCGGATAGACAAAGTATTATAGGCTTCGGAACACATACCTTGACTATTGCCAGCTATTGTTTTCTGCGGGTGATGTCACCAGCCTAGAAGTATGCCTCTGTCAGCTGTGCTCAGTAAACTCGGTAGCGTTCTGTAAATGCTTCATACTGTAGTGAGTTCATGTAGATAGGCGTAGGTTCGACTCCCGGCCCTTGCGTGTGTGTGTGTGTGTTTTTGCAGCTGCCTCTGCGGATGTACATGCTTTTAGACGCTTCGCAACACATACCTTGCCTACCAGTGGCCATTCCTGTACGGTTGTTGTCACCCACCTGTACATGTGCCTCTGCTGGTGGTGTGCTCGGTGGTCCACGTAGCGCATACCATACCTGTGTTGTATGTTTGTGCGGTTGGGTATGTGGGGGTGGTCAATCACCATCGTGCCACATGTGTGTGTGTGTGTCCATGCTCCCAGCTGCATGGGTTCATAGGTATGGCTTTGAGGTTTCACGCGAACACCCATATCCTGGCGCCATCCTTGTGTTTGTGGATGGTGGGACACAGATCGTGTACTTTGTGTGCTTCTTCTGGTCGGCGACCTCCGTGGCGTGTTCTCCACGGTACCCTACTATGGTGTTGTGGGTTGCTGCTGTGTACATTACACTCCGCGGACCTGCGGATGTGCTCGTGTGTACCTCTTTCTTTGTATATCTATGTACCTATGTTGTGGCCGCACCGCTGCTCTCCCATGGACAGCCGTCTTCCCCATGTATCGCATATTTGCACGGCTGACACATATAACTGTGGTACTTTGCATATCCACACATTGTCCATGCACTGTCCGTATTCCAGAACACCTCATAGACATCGCTGGATTACATGGCAGACAGCTATCCTTGCTGTCCTTACACTTTACCCATACATGACATACACCTTGTGTGTACTTGCCTATTAATGGTGTGTGTATGTCTATGTGTGCTGTATGCATGGCCGTGTGTGTCCCACTATAGCCATGTGTGCAGCTGTCGCCACTATGGGTATCCTTGTGGCCGCTGTCACATGTGCACGTATGCACATACCTGCAGACTGTACTACCCCTGCACGGCAGCGGCCTTAGATCGCCGGGTGCCCTAGGCTGTGGGGCTACATGGCACACGCCAGCACAACACATGGTGCACCCATCTTGATATACCTCACGTGACCTACTGAACAGGTGTCCCTCCTGGCGCAGCGTCCTGGGCAGCCGCAGGATGGGCGTATGCCTACGCCCGGCTATGGGCACATCACAAGGCACATGTCTACAGTCGGTGTTTTACGACGTCTAGGGTATTACACCACAGGAGGGACCTCCACAGCTATGCTGAAGAATGCGTATGTAGATAGATTAGTAGGTGGAGGTTTGGCCACACACCAGGGCTGACCGATGGATAACTGTTGAGGCATCCTTTGTGAAGCAGGTGGAGCGAACACCCGTAACGGGAATGTAGTGTAGATGCAGATGTAGGGTTAACATACATTTGTCTACTCTGTCAGTTCTGTACCATTGTATTACAGTGATATGCTATGCATATCTTCCATATACATTGTTAGGTCTCTGATCGCTGTGGGTCGGCGCATAGTACAATATCATGTAATACGTGTTCATAGGATGCCTTCTGAATTGTTGACATACGTGTGTGTCGTTAGCAGTGCGTCTGTGCTTTCTATGCTGTGGCTACATGTTCATTGTTCGCATAGAAAGTGACAAATGGAAGTGTACGTGTGGATACTTAAAGCCTGGATGCTCCCATGTTATGTGTACGTCTCACGGGGCCTACGGGTGATAGCGCATACATGTCTAACCTTTGTATACCATGTGTGACCTGCCGTGCACGAAATGTTTACGTTGACTGTTCCATCTACCTATGTGTGACATGGTTTGTGGCCATAGGGTGCCAGCGGATCTTTATTGTTGAGCATGTGTTTTCCATGGTCAATTGACATCAATCCTATTAATCCACTGAAGGATGTCTTTCATTGGTGGGAACGCCATGGTTCGACCATCGTATGTCTTTCCCAGCTGACGTTGATATTGTGCCATTGGTATGGTTCTACAGGTCACCCATCTGTTCTGCTGTATGGAAGCGTGCGATCCCCATTAATGTGCTGGCGGATTAAGTGCCGTATACTCCGGTATCTGCCCAGCGGTCTGGCTTTGTATGGGGAGTGTCTACTGTAGTCCCTATCTGTATTTCCTGGGTTATGCCTTGTAACAGCTGTGGGATTCCCCCAGGTTTGCAGCTATGGGTGCCATCTTGGCCCTACGTTTGTCCATCTATGGGAACTGCCTACTGGACACTAGTATAGGGCTGTACACATTACACAGCTGCATTCATCATTTTCCGCGGGATGATTGCCATTATTAGTGCGGAGTAACGCATATGCCATGCCCACGTCCCTCACACGGGGCGGGACAACGAATCATCTGCCAATCCACGCCGAGACCCATTTTTGCATACCCACGATCCCATGTCTGCAACACTCGACAGTACCCATTGCACATCCTTCATGTGTGCGGGAATGGGATGTGAACGCACGCCTATTGACACGACGAGCTGGGGAGTCCTATTCATATGTCCTGCATGTCATGGACACTTGTCATCACCCTTGTACACGCTTGTGGTGCCCATATCTACCTGTGCCGTAGTCACGGGCTGTCACTTCTTCTGGTTCGGCGCGATAGCAGCCTGTCGCCAACACCTATGGACAAATATGTGGGTCCTACTATGGACACCGATGTGCATATGTAAAGTGTAGAACATGTTGGACCGCGGTCCATTCGCCAGTGGTTTTGACTGCCGCTGTATGTTCCCCAGTCAGCGGATGTCTGTTTGCCTACCCATGTTATGTAGTGCTACGGAACCCGTGTCCTTCCACAATTAACCCATATGGTGTTACTGTAGTCCTGCAGGTTGGCAACTGCTTTATGTAAGCCTCAAGAGGTCCCATTGTGAACTATCCGCCACTGTATTGCCATAATAACACAGCCGGGTACATGTAGAACCCATTTATTCATGACAGGATGTTCTTTATGAGTGGGAACGCCATACTTTAAGCATGCTATGACCTTCCTAGTTGTCGCTGTTGGAGTGCAATTAATATGTGTTCCACAGGCCTGTATGTTCCGCTGGAGTGGAAGCGGGTGATCCCCATAGACTTGCTAGCAGCTTGGTTGCTGTATGCACGGATTCGCACGGCTGGATGGATGTCTATGGAGTGTGTCTACTGTTGTTTCCAGCTGTATTTCCTGTGTTATGCCTTGCTACAGCTGTGTTATTTCACCAGGTTTGCTATTCTGGGTGCCATCTTGTCCGTGACGTTTGTCCAGCCTTGGGAAATGCCTACTGGACACTGGTGTATGGCTGTACCCATTTCACACCTGCATGTTGCATTCTCGGTGGATGATTGCCATTATTGGTGGGGGTAAGCCATGTTCTGTACCCACATCCTCCCACGGGCGGACAATGGATCCTCTGCCAATCATCTCCGACACCCATTTCTGCATACCCAAGATGCCATGGCTGCAACCTCGACAGTAGCCATTGCAAATCCTCCATGTGCGCGGAATGGGATGTGGACGCACATGTGTGGACTCGACAATCTGTGGATGTCTGTGCATATGTCCCTCATTTCATGGACAGGTGTCATCAACCTTGAACACGCTGGCGGTGCATTTCTGCTGCTGTGCGTAGTCACGGCTGTAGTTCATCTTGGTCTCCTCAAGAGAAGAAGAAATTTTTGGGTCCTACAATGGACACAAATGTGCATATGTAAAATGTAGAACATGTTGGACTGTGTCCATCTGGCCAGTGGTTGTGACCGCTGCTGTATGTTCCCAATCGCTGATGTGTGTTTGACTACACATATTATGTTGTGCTACTTAAACCCGTGGTCCTACTATGATTAACCCAAATGGTAATGATGTCATGCTGCAGGTTGGCAACTGCTTTAGGTACTCCTCAAAAAACCCAGTAGGACGTATAATGCCACTGTATTGTCAATATAACACAGCCGAACATGTATACCCTATTTATTCATTTACGGATGTTCGCTATATGCGGAACGCCAGTGTTGAAACATCCTATGACCTTCCTAGTTGAAGTTGTTTGTGTGCCATTAGTATATGTTCCACAGGTCGCTTCCATTTGTTCCGCAGTATGGAAGCGCAGTGATCCTCATGTTGTTGATGGCAGATCCAGTGCCATGTACGGTATTCGCGACGGCAGTCTGTCTCTTTGTATGGGGAGTGTCTACTGTAGTCCCTATCTGTATTTCCTGTGTTATGCCTTACTGCAGCTGTGTAATTCCATCAGGTTTCCAGTTATAGGTGCCATCTCGGTCGCATTAATTTGTCCATCCATGGGAATTGCCTACTGGACACTGATATAGGGCTGTACAACACTCACACCTGCTTTTACCATTATCCGTGGATGCTTTGCATCATTAGTGGGGAGTAAGGCACGGCTATACCCGCATCCTCCCACGGGGCGTGACAACGGATTATCTGCCAAACAACATCGAGCCCCATATCTGCATACCCAGGATCCCATGGCTGCAACCCTCCACGGTACCCATTACACATCCGCCATGTGCGGACTGGGATGTGGACGACTTCTATGGACACGCATAATCTGGGGATTTCTGTTCATATGTCCTGCATTTCATGGACAGTTGTCCCCAACCTTAAACACGCTTGGTGGTGCATATGTCTAGCTGAGCCGCAGTCAGGGCTGTCACTTCTTCTGGCGCCGATGGCAGCTGGTCGATGCTGCTAATGGATCAATTTTGGAGTCCTACAATGGACACCGATGTGTATATGTAAAGTGTAGAACGTGTTGGACTGTCACCATCTGGCCAGTGGTTGTGACTGCTGCTGTATGTTCCCCAATCGTGGATGTCTGTTTGACTACCCATATTATGTATTACTTGGCCTGTCTATGTCCACGAGACGGTAAGCGGAAATACAGCAAAACCACGACAATGGAGCCTAGTACCAGAACAGTCACAACTAAACAAAGCAAAAGGTACTAGTGGAAGAAAACGGCTTTTTTTCTTTTTTAGCAGCTTTATTAACAAAAGTAACGAACCAAGCAGCAACACGTAGTTTCAGCAAAACACTCCAAACACATTAACGCTATGTCTCCACACCCGCGCTTTCGCTTTGAATACACTTCCTCAGATGCACAATACTACAAGCTCTTCCCTTCTGCTTAAATACTATTGCTGATTGAATAATTAATCCTAATAATACAATAAGTACTTAATTGCCATATTCTTCATATATTATACTATACATCACATTTACAAAGTGCCTTCATGTCTACCCTTGAAATCATGTTACAAACTATTACATTCCTGCTCACATCATTTTCTATAATTAATTATCAACTTTTATTCATGATATTCAAACATTAAAATTTGACATTTTATATACAAAAATCTAAACATATAAAATATATCTACAATAATATATACAAACATACAAGTAAAACCATCCAATGCCCTCTGGTGTCTGGATGAACACATTACAACCAATGTTTTCACAGTTATGCCCAAACTTAATACACTTCAAAGTTTACCCAGGTTCAAATTCATTTCTTACAGATACCCTTTCCCATAATTATCCTGTCACTTCTTTTTACCTTTTTCCACAAAATAGTGCTGATTAATTATATATTTAATTATCTTTAATAATGTCTCAGTATCTTTAATCCCCTGTTATAAATTTTCCAACTCAGAGCTTCGCTGCTCTTATTTTCAATACTGGGGCCAAAGATACATAATTATTCAACCCTGGTGGGTTATAAGCTTCCAAATGAAGTTGCCATAATAACTCTTTGTACTCAATTGTCTCCTCCCATTGTCCACCACGTATATCTTTGTTTACTACCTCTAACACAAAGAAGGTATAATCAGCTTCTTCACATTTTATTTTATGCTTGTACAGAGCATTACACATATCTTTTGTCTTCATCTCATAGTTATGCTCCTAGATTCTATCTCTTAGTCTTCTTTTCAGACTTCCCCACATAAAATGCCTCACATTTCTTACAAATACTTAGGTATATTATACCTTTTGTTTGACAATTAACATATTGCTTACTCTGCACTAATATGTCCCTACTTTTCACATAAATGTATATCTTTATTGCAAATATTCGGGCACTGGGAGCACCTCCCACATTTATGTGTGCCTTTTCTCTCCCTGGAAGTATTGTTTTCCTTAATTCTTCTTTCAAACAAATTTTTCAAATTTCTCCCTTTCTATATGTACATTTCAAGGGTTGTATAAACAGACTTCTTAAATCAGAGAATTCACCAAACTGTACCCATTCTTCCTCCACTATTCTTTGTATGACCTTAGCCTCCCCACTATAATCTGTTATAAAGTTATTTCTTAACTCAAAATTGTTTTTGTCGAGGTTGGTCACCTTCTCAAGGTCATCTTCCTGTCCTAAAATATAGGCCGATATTTGTCCACTCTTCCTTCCCTTACTTCCTTCTCAATTTCATCTATTAATTTCCTTGGTAGCCTCTATCTAAAAACATCCCTCTTAGTTTCATACACTCTTCCTCATAATCACTGTCCCTAGAGGTCATCCAACTACCTCGAACATACTGCCCTTTTACTATTCCCTTTTTGTGGTGGTGGGGTGTGGAAATACAGCAAACCTTGGGTCCTGGTCATCTTCATAACAGACATTATTGCATATATATCAGGCCAAAACAGACAATGACACTAAAGATACACTCCACAGTCAAATGATACAGAGCTCTTTCACCCACTGACATGAGGCATCGCCGAGTACAAAATACATTGGATAGTCGCCCCTTATACACTTCCTTCAGAGTCAGTTCAAGTCACTTAATCAATAAACCTGCTCATAGTTAAGTAGACAGTGCTCCAGGTCTTGATGATAACGTGACATATACTGATCAGTGTTGCATACATTACTTAATGGAAACAATAATACACCAACGATGTGTTAATGTATCTACAATATTGGTAAATACAATCAGTATCCGGACACATAGTTGATAATTGCTGAGAGTGCACCTTAGGATGTAGTGTGTTGATCAGGTTATTGTATATCGATGTGTATATTAGTAGCATTACGATAACAAAGCATGGAATCAATAGGTACTATTTAAGCATATATTTCACAATTGTGAATGTAAACGCAGGAGGAGACATCCGTAACCTTCTGGTTCCACTGATCACACACGCACGCACACTCGCATGTCCGGATTGTGTGTTACGCGACGCCACATTACGCATATCCGTGATTCCGCTTATATATGTTTACAGTGTCTGTGTGGTTACGTGTTTTATGCGTTACTTGTGACTATTCCGTAACATATGTCTGATCCGTTGACGGACGGTGCAGAAAGCACTGACAGCTTTATATATGTAACGGTGTTTGCAGCATGGACGCTTTACGCATTAACGCACATCTATATGTTCTATAGTCATGATTCCAACGTGACTGCAGTCACGCTTGAGACTTACTGTGACCAGTGCACGCTAGCTGTTCGTTGTCATGTATATGCATACCCGTGGGAGATATGTACATTTGCATATCACTCCCCGCGCACACGACGTTACAGGCATCCATTCCCCTGCTGGGAAAGGTGCGGCACTGCATGTTGAACATTCCTAATTCCTCGCCATGGCCCAGGATGCATATGTCGTCACCACAGGGCTGTCTAGATGACAGCTGCTTATCTCCCATATGCATACAGTCCTTCGATTGTCAGGGTGCTGCTGTGGTGCTTTGGGTTTGGTCTTGTCCGCCCACAGTACGGACCGCCTGACCCTGTAACGAATGTTAGATGAGTCACATGGGCACGCTTTTGTCCGCGGTCCATGGTACTATGTCACCGCCCCCAATTAGTCTTAACCGTGCCAATGTCCGGTGTATCCGCTGTAGATCTCAAGTATACACGGCCCGATCGAAGTAACCTACGCCATTACTAACCCTCGGTATGTATGGGCTGTGTCGCAATATTACAAGGGTTTGACATTGCGCGACGACGCTCACTGAGCCACAGACATGTCCGCTGCTTTTTGGCCCTGTTCCGCTGTGCTGCACACATTTAACATGGCGTAACAGGTTGAACAGCTCGACACGCAGGACATCGGGTTGTCCGGCCGCTGTCTATTATTGAATGTCTCTGTGGAGTTTGTTTCACAAAGCCGGCCACATTGTCGGGCATTGTTAACGGACATCTCAAGCAGCACGCCCGCACCGACGCTGGTGACGATGTCTGCCTTTGGCCGCGAACAGGCATTATGCTGTGCCATACTGTCTGGGGATATATGGTTTCCTTCCTTACGTAGATGATGTGCCATACTAGCAATGACCCTAGCGATGACCGGCTTCAGGTGTGGGTACTGCTGTATTACCCACGAGAAGAGTGGCCTTAGGGTAAGTGGTGACCTAGGCAGAGGTTGCCACCGATACGCCACCCGCTACCTCCTGGTCTACCTACACCACATAGAGTCTGGAAAGGTGCCGAGTATAGCAACACCCTAGACGGCTACCTACTTGGCCTATGCCTAAGGCCGCTATGTGTGTGGTCCCTTGCGCATGGGACTCGAGAACGTCGCACGTGTGCCGTTGCTATGTCCAGCATTACCCACATCCCGCCCCATGGCAGTTAACACAACATCCATGCGTCCACATGGTGTCCCAGCTGCACTCCGGGAACTCTATGGGGAATTTAACCCACACTTCGGACAGCTGTGTAATCCTAGCCTCACCTCAGGATACGTACCTGAGTAGTAGCACAGGGCTTCTGTAGTCACACTCCACATAGATGGTGCCTCCACTGACCCTGGGTATTACCATACCATTAGTTTGACAAGCCTTATCTGCAAAGCCATGGAGATGGATCATAATGGGACACATAGATGAGGACATAGGGGACCATACTTTGGATACAACCCAGTTTAGCTTGGTCATAGTCAGATCATGCCCTTTACACGTGTTTCACTTTGTAGAATCAGTCACCAAGGCCATTGCTGAGGGTAAACCAGTCCATACAGCCTACTCTCAACCCGGCAGAGGTCACGACACAATACCCCCTCGGGTATACTTGATAAACCCGCCATCTTGAATGTAAGTCCATACATCTCCTATGGGTTGCAAACGGGCTAGGTCACAGAACACACATGGCCATAGTTGCTGGCCATGTCATACTCACAGCCAGTCACAGGTGGTGTCCCATGGGCTCAGTCCTGGGTCCACTATTTCCAGCATCTACGTTCAATGTACACGCACACACAGGGGGGTTATGGGTGGCAATGTTTGCATACGACTGCAAACCGGATGCCAAGGTCAGACACACATCTGACACAGATATCCTTCAGGAGTGCCTCACAGATGTGGATAAGTGGTACCAGAGACATGTCCTACAGCTAAATGCCAGGAAATGCATAGGCATACCCTTCGGGATGAACAAGGTTACCCCGAGCTACCATATAGGTGGCAGTCCACTGAACACGGAGGGGCTTACCAGTGATCTGGGGACACGTGTTGTTGTTAACCGTTCGTTAGACACACATGTTGCTAACATAGTTGGGTAGACCTTCCACATTGGCCACATCATCATGAAGGGATTCACATCTAGATCAGGGGAGGTCATTGTCCCCTTGTACTCATCACACAATAGACCTATGATTGGGTACAATGCCCCATTCAGAATGTATCTGACCCAACACCTGCAGCAGCTGGAAAGGCAACAACAGTTCTTCGACAAACGGATGCAGGGTCTCAGGTATATGTGTTATACTGACCGACTGAAAGTATTCCAGCTGTATACAGTTGCATACCAGTTGCCCAGAGGTGACCTGTGCCTGCCATGCACGCCTACGCCGAACCCAGATCTGATGCCTATGCTTCACGAATAAGGTAGATCCTCAGAACCACAAGGGCAGCTGACGACACCTTGACACTGTCATTAATCAAACGTGTTGTTGGGACGGATTCATCACCCGGACACTCACTATGCTGTGGAACGACATCCCAGTACATGTAAGGGCAAGCACCTCGCTGGCCTTCTGTTAGTATTTACACATGGATGTCTGCATTGATTTCTTTCTGTAACCTGTAAATGAATGTTACATTAGCACATTGTGAATCTTTACATTTCGTTGGTCTATTTTACAGTACTCATATTCATACGGTTTATGTGTATATATTATGGTTCATTCATATTACTAGGTGTCTGCAGTTCTGTTAATATATTGGCACAATCCGTAGGACATATACATGTAGCTTACACAGTCAGAGATTTGGAAAACATTTTATGTTGGTTCATGTTTCCATATATGTACATATTTTTCCATTTTCCGTGAATACTGTACCTTCGGAGCAATGTCTGTTGTCCTCACTGTGTGGGATGTGTAACCCAAGTAAGGTTTGTTCGCTTGTCTGCCTTTAAGGCATGTAATTAGTACCTAGCACATCTAATGTACCAACCAATTAATGCTTGTAAATTTAGTAGGTTGAACTACATTGTATGTAGTCTGAATAAGTCTGCTTATGAAGCAGACGGTGTGCTCCAAGACACTATGGTGACTGCCTTTAATTCTTGGTGTGCTCTGGTTGGTCACTGACGGTCCTACAGTACCGCCTTTGCTTTGGACTTCATCGGCTGGTTGTCTGTGTTTTGTATGGAGAATGTCAACTGTAGTCCCTATGTGTATGAGTTGTGTAATGCTTTACTACGGCAGTGTAATTCCACCGGTTTGCATTTATGTGTGCCATCTTAGTCATACGCTTGTCCATCCATGTGAATTGCCTACTATACACTGGTATGGGGCTGTACACATTTCACACCTGCATTTTGCATTCCCGGAGTATGGTGTGCATTATTAGTGGAGAGGACGCATGTGTTACGACACGCCCCTCCCACGGGCGGAACAAAGGATTGCCTTTGAAACAACACCGAGGCCTGATTCTACATACCCAGACTCCCTTGACTGCAACAGTGGACAGTACCCATTACACATCCTTCATGTGTGCTGCAGTGTGATGTGGACGCTGTATGGACCCGATACCCTGGGTATTTCTGTGCATGTGTGCTGTAGTTCATGGACAGCTATCATCAACATTGAACACGCTATGCGCCTATGTGTACCTGACGCGTGGTGACGACAATTAGATCACATGAGTAATGCAGGAAGCTAGCAGGCATGCTCTGAACAGAATTTTGGGTCCTACAATGGAGACCGATGTGCATT
Source organism: Protopterus annectens (assembly GCF_019279795.1). Taxonomy (NCBI): domain Eukaryota; kingdom Metazoa; phylum Chordata; order Ceratodontiformes; family Protopteridae; genus Protopterus; species Protopterus annectens. The sequence goes on from NC_056737.1 coordinate 1,015,922,948, forward strand.
TGTCAAGTTAGATGTTGCTGGACTGTGTCCACCTGCCCAGTGCTTTTCACTGCTGGTGTATGTTCCCAATCGCGGATGTCTGTTTGACTACCCATTCCACATGGTGCTACATAACCGCCGCGCTAGTACTGTGAAAAAATCTCATACATGCAAAGATGGTGGTTATCAACTGCTTCATATAAACCTCAGACATCCCAATGCGACATATCGGCCACTATATTTCCAATATAACACCACCAGAACATGTTGCTTACCTATGCATTCATGTAACCATGTTGTCTTCGTAGGTGGGAATGCCATAGTTTACATCCTACGGACGTTGTGTGTGTGCCATTAGTATGTGTTCCACAGGTCGCACATCTGTTCCGCTGTATGGTAGCGGGTGCTCCTCAGTCTGTTGCTGGCAGATTGAGTGCTGTGTACGCCGGTGCTGGCACGGTGAGTCCGCTCTGTATGTGGAATGTCAACTGTGGTCCCTATGTGTATTTCCTGTGTCATGCCTTACCGCTGCTATGTCATTTACCCGGTTTGCAGTTGTGGGTGCCATCCTGGCCATACGGGTGTCCATCCATGACAATTGCCTACTGGACACTAGTATAGGGCTGTACACATTCCACACCTACATTTAGCATTCTCCGAGTATGTTTTGCATTATTAGCGGGGAGTAAGGCAGGTGCTACGACACATCCCTCCCACAGGGCGGGAGGAAGGATTGCCATAAAACAACACCGAGCACAGAGTCTACATACCCAGAATCCCTTGACCGCGACATTGACAGTACTCCATTACACATCCGCCTGTGCGGAAGTGTGATGTGGATGCAGTGCTATGGACCCGTACCCTGTGTAATTCTGTGCATCTGTGCTGCATTACATGGACAGCTATCAGCAACATTAAACACGCTTATGTGCATATGTGTACCTGTGACGCCAATGAGTTCACTTAAGTGTTGAAAGAATGCGGCATTCCTGTCTTTAGACAAATTCTTGGGTCCTACATTGGACACCACTGTGCATATGTAAAGTGTAGAGCTTGTCGGACTGTGTCCTTGTGAGAAGTGGGTTTCACTGAGACTGTGTGTTCAGGAATCGCGGATGTCTGTTGGACTACCCATTCCACATGGTGCTACATAACCAGGTGATGTAGTACTGTGGACAAATTACATACATCCAACGATGCTGGTTAGCAAATACTCAATTTAAACCGCAGACGCCCCACTGGGACATATCCGCCACTGTATTTCCACTATAACACCACCAGAACATGTTGCTTACCTATGCATTCATTTAACCATGTTGTCTTCATAGGTGGGAAAGCCATGGTTTACATATCCTACTTGACGTTGTGTGTGTGCCATTAGTATGTGTTCCACAGGTCGCACATCTGTTACGCCGTACGGTACCGGGTGCTCCTGAGTCTGTGTCTGGCAGATTGAGCGCTGTGTATCGCCGGTGTTGGCACGACGGTCCTGCTTTGTATGTGGAATGTCAACTCTAGCCCCTATGTGTATTTTCTGTGTAATGCCTTCCCGCCGCTATGTCATTTACCCGTGTCTGCAGTTGTGGGTGCCATTCTGGCCATACGGGTGTCCATCCATGACAATTGCCTACTGGACACTACTATAGGGCTGTACACATTCCACACCTACATTTAGCATTCTCCGAGTATGGTTTGCATTATTAGCGGAGAGTAAGGCAGGTGCTAGAAATCCCTCCCACAGGGCGGTGAATGATTGCTGCTAAACAACACCGAGCACAGAGTCTTCATACCCAGAATCCCTTGACCGCAACAATTGCCAGTACTCCATTACACATCCGCCATGTGTGCGGAAGTGTGCTGTGGATGCAGTTCTATGGACCCGTACCCTGGGTTTTTCTGTGCATCTGTGCTGCATTACATGGAGAGCTATCAGCAACATTAAACACGCCATGTGCATATGTGTACCTGTGACTACAATGAGTTCCGCTAGGTGATTAAAGAAGGCGAAGAGCTGTCTTTAGACAAATTTTGGGTCCTACAATGGACACCACTGTGCATATGTAAAGTGTAGAGCTTGACGGACTGTGTCCTTGGGAGCATTGGATTTCACTGATACTGTGTGTTCAGGTATCATGGATGTCTGTTTGACTACCCATTCCACATGGTGCTACATAACCAGCTGATTTAGTACTGTGAACAATTGACATACATCCAAAGATGCTGGTTACCAACTGCTTCATATAAACCGCAGACATCCCAATGGGACATATCCGTCACTGTATTTCCAATATAACACCACCGAACATGTTGCTTACCTATGCATTCATTTAACCATGTTGTTTTCATAGGTGGTAATGCCATAGCTTACATATCCTACTTGTCGTTTTGTGTGTGCCATTAGTATGTGTTCCACAGGTCGTATATCTGTTCCGCTGTACGGTAAGCGGGTGCTCCTCAGTCTGTTGCTGGCAGACTGAGTGCTGTGTACGCCGTGTTGGCACGAGAGTCCGCTCTGTATGGAATGTCAACTGTGGTCCCTATGTGTATTTCCTGTGTCATGCCTTACCGCTGCTATGTCATTTACCCGGTTTGCAGCTGTGTGCCATCCCTGACATACGGGTGTCCATCCATGACAATTGCCTACTGGCCACTACTATAGGGCTGTACACATTCCACACCTACATTTAGCATTCTCCGGAGTATGTTTTGCATTATTAGCGGGAGGAGGCAGGTGCTACGACACATCCCTCCCACAGGGCGGAGGAAGGATTGCTCATGCAAACAACACCGAAAGCATAGTGTCTACATACCCAGAATCCCTTGACTGCAACAATTGACAGTACCCATTACACATCCGCCATGTGCGGAGGTGTGATGTGGATGCAGTTGTATTGACCCGGCAACCCTGGGTATTTCTGTGCATCTGTGCTGCATTACATGCACAGCTATCAGCAACATTAAACACTCTGGCGGTGCATATGTGTACCTGTGACGACAATGAGTTCAGGTAACGCATTGAAATAAGACATAATTTGGTTCTTTCCACAATTTTTGGGTCCTACAATGGACACCACTGTGCATATGTAAAGTGTAGAGCTTGTCGGACTGTGTCCTTGTGAGCAGTGGGTTTCACTGATGCTGTGTGTTCAGCAATTGTGTATGTGTGCTTGACTACCCATACTGTGTTGTGCTACAGGAAACATGTCTTCCGACACCAGAAACCAATGCTATACATCCATTGTTGCAGGTTAACAACCACTTTCATACCATACCCAGAGGTCACGATTGGGAGGTATTGCCACTTTATTATCGAACAACACCCCAGACTGTGTACATCATGGGGAACTTTAGGCCAGTCTTACCGCCATTTCCAATTGTAATTGGCAGACACATGTCAATACATGTATGATAACACATATTGTCATGCAGAAGTTGATCTATGTTATTTGGACATTGGCTTCTGCTTTTGGCATCCGCTGCTGTGAGTGTTGCCAGTTAACATACACATTGCTTGCTCAGAGGCAGACTACACACTACTGCGCAGTACTGTGATCTTCTTTATGACCCTGAGCCAGTGGTCAATGGTACAGCAGCCACTGCATCAATCACATTTGCCATCTACCAGTACCTACAGGACTGCATGTACCAGGCATTCACTTACCCAACTGTGGTTCATTGTACCAATGCCAAGCGTCCAGTGTGGTGTACCCCAGCCATACACATGATGTACAACACGAGGAGGTGGCTACTACAGGGTGGAGCAGACACCTTGTGAGGTGTAACACCCTTGGTCATCATATGTGTAGAGTTACACAATGTCATGGGATTGTCCAGGCCACATTCCACAGATATACCTACATGGACCTGGCTGACAATCATACCACCTTCAGTTGCTATGCTCGACACCTGTGAGGTCACTACCACATATGCTCTGACTGGGTTCACATAGAGGTGGGGTTTACCCAACATACACACATTGCCGACATACAGGCTGACAGGTCCAGTGAGGACATCTCCACACCCTCCACCACACATGTGGAGATGTCTGTACCAGCGGTTTGTGGTCACCAAATGTTCTGTGACACACAGGTGGGACATGCTCTCTCCAGGGTAGTGTGAAAAGCATCCATGAGACCAGATGGTGAGCCCGCTGTGTACTCCACTATCTCATTTGGGATTAGGACCCACAGTTAGGACAGCTATTTCTTTATAGCCTCACCTCAGGTAGGGTGCCCAGGTTGTATCGCATGACAACTGTATTCCCACATCACAGGGCCAATGCCTCCACTGAGGCTGGTTATTACTGTCCCAGTACCCTGAGGAGACCTATCTGCATAGACATGGGGTGGGATCATACCGCGGTTCGCATACGACTGCATAGGGGACATACATACTTCATCCCACACGGTTTGTCTTATTCAGGGCGCGTCATGGCTTTAAGACATGATTGACATTTTCGGGACGATCAGCCAGCCCATTGCTGGGGCTGTTGCAGGCCATACAGCCTACCTCCTCCTGGCAAGGGCTTCATAACATTACCCCTCAGGTAACGCACGAAACCATTGGCTGGGATGTGAACATGTACATCACAGAATGTGTTGTAAACCGGCTATGTGACACAACCCACATGGTCATAGTTGCTGGCTGCATGTCAGACCAACTGCCTGTCACAGGTGGTGTCCCATGGTGCCATTCCGTGGGTGCACCCCTGTCATACATCTACATTTCCACGGGTACAGGCACACACGGGCGGTGTTATGGGTAACATTGTTTGTAGATGCTTGCAGAACAGATGCCATACTGGGACGGACATCTGACACAGATATCCTTCGCAGGGGCCTCCCGGATATGCATATCTGCTGTCAGGGACATGTCCCACAGCTGACTGGTACATAATGCAAAGTCATACCTGTCGAGGGGTAGTAGGTCACCCGTGTACAACGTATAGGTGGCTGTCCACACAGCACAGGGGTGACTACCAGGGATCAGGGGACAGGGTTTGTCGGTCGCCTTTCATTCAACACACACATTGCTATCGTGGTTCTGTGGGACTTCTACATTGACCACCTGTATGTGCAGGGAGTCACATCTGACTTCACAGCCCCCCACCTACTCACCCTCACTATATAGCATAGAACTTCACTTATTTGCCTAAGTATGAGCTTATTGTTGTGGCAGTTTGGTAGCTTATTCTGTTTCTTGGGACATTTAGGTATTTCAGTTACGGAGATAACCGATTCAGGCTACAATTACATTAAATAATGGAAATCATTATGACCTACACTCTTCGCACACTTCCCGCTTTTAATGCTTTATTTCGAACACGATGCCAATACAGGGACTGCCCTCGCAAAGTGGGACGGTTATGACCTTAGTCGCTACTCCTGTCTCGGTGCCGCGCGCCGACATGCTGCTGTTCACCTTCTCTGTCTTTGCACTCTCACACTACATTGCTGTAACGGACACGGTATTACGCATCCTTTGTTCCTTGGACAGGTACATTTCGGCCGCGTGGGTTTTATTTGCTTCTCTGTTTAGTTAGGACGGGTACTTTGTTGCATACTCTGCGGACATTTCATTCTGCACGGGCCATGGCTGCAGCCATTTCTATTCTGGGCGAACTATGGCAGACAGCACGTTAGGTTGCTCTTCCTGCCTGCTTAAACACGCCTACTGACGATCCTACTTGGGCTCGCCACGCACACCACGCACATGCCTGTGGTTACGGTGCACTCTCATTAATATGCATATGGCGCTACTGCCGGTATGCAATGCACCGCCGCGCAAGCCTTACGCCGCCTTGCCGAGCTTCATGAATCCCGGGTGATCTTTTAAGTCCGGCATCTTGGTAGCTTTACTTATGGAGTTGTCATTCTAACTCTTTGTACTCCAGTAGACTTTGTAAGCCCACCCTCTTTCATTTAATAATTACTTTCTCCATAACGTAGGAAAGGTATAGAATTATTGCATGTAGCATTATTCAAGTTCTTATTTTAATATTATTCTAGTTTGCATAAATCTTAGATTTTAGACAGGTGTCTTTGTCTTGCCAAAATAGAATGCATCATATGTAAGGCAATTAGCTAGATAAGCTACTCCTTTAACGTTTCGGTGGAAGTGCCCTTTACATGGACTTGTTTTGGGATAACTTTTAACAACAACCAGAGTTGTATCCACATTGTGGAGTCTGTCCACGTTTGGATAGTCTCGTAGTGTTATCAGTAGTTGGTTACCTAAAGCCATTCCCTGATCTGGCTGAGGATGAAAAGAAAAAAAGAAAAAGAAAAAAAGAAAAAAGAAAAAAAGAAAAAGAAAAAGAAAAAGAGAAGAAAAGTTGTCTCATACCTGAGGGATACAACCAACCGCGATCACTGAGCACGTCAGCCCTCACCAAAAATGCATTTCTGAATGCTAATAATGAACTAAACCACACATGGAGTGTTAAAGCATTTTGGCAGACACATTACCAGACCCCTGACATCTTGTGCCAGGAGTTTGCTCCCTTTGCCCCAACAACACGTCTGCCTATTCATTTCCAAAATACATGTTTTATTTAGCACTTTTGTCCCGTAAAAGCCACAGAAAGGAGTCTACACAGAAAAAAATTATTTATTTTACATTTATTTACCGGTCTGTCCGACTGGACACAGGTCCATTTTCAGTGGAGACCCGGGGAGAAAAGCTCCAGATAAAAATACATAAAATTAAATAAAAAAACAGAAAATCAAAATCAAAAATCAAACAGAACGAGATCCACAGTAACTGGATTACAGATATCAAGTTATAACACACAGCAAAAAGATGAGAAATGTTAACATTTAGCAGACAGGTTTCTGTAGTACAAAGTAAATATCATATACATGTCCTAGCACAGTGTTTATAATATTGTTACAGAAATCAGAAAATATGATAATATTTGACATTCTTATATTTGTTTCAAAATTACGAGGTTAAGAGTTTTAACCCTTTGAAGTCTCTTGACGAGCAGACTCCATCACACCACATAGTAGTATTACTGGAGTACATAAAATATGTTACAGTTTTGAGGTGGCCATTGGTTAAGAGGAGAAAGGCTGCCCAACAAAGGAGCATAACCAGGTATTTTATAGTGGACTTTGAGGAGCTTTTAAATTGTGAGGTGGAACTAATGGAAGGCAGGTGGGTAAGTAGGGTTTTGGGCCCAAAAAAAGGGAAAAAAATAATGAAAAAAGAAAACCTTGGCCTTGAAAATTGATGGGGGAATTTTTAGGAATTTTGGGTACAAAAATTTAAAAAGGCTTTTAAATAAAAGGGATAAAGGTTTTTTGGGACTTTGGGGGTTTTAAAGTGGGTAATAATAAAGGGGGTGGGGCCAATTTTAAATTGAAAAATTTGGGGGTTTTTGGCCAAAGGTTAAAAAAATCCCTTTAGGGTTTTTGGGACTACCTTAAGGTTTTTTAAATGGGATAATAGGTTTTAGCAACTTGGGGTTTTTCGGCAAGTAAAATGGTTTTGTTTGGGCTAAAATTTAAAAAATTGAATTTTTGGGTTTTATTTAGGTTTTTTAATCCAAATTTTTGTTTTAACTTTCCTTTATAGTTTCCCGGGGTTTACTCAACATACACACATTGCCGACATACAGGCTGACAGGTCCAGTGAGGACATCTCCACACCCTCCACCACACATGTGGAGATGTCTGTACCAGCGGTTTGTGGTCACCAAATGTTCTGTGACACACAGGTGGGACATGCTCTCTCCAGGGTAGTGTGAAAAGCATCCATGAGACCAGATGGTGAGCCCGCTGTGTACTCCACTATCTCATTTGGGATTAGGACCCACAGTTAGGACAGCTATTTCTTTATAGCCTCACCTCAGGTAGGGTGCCCAGGTTGTATCGCATGACAACTGTATTCCCACATCACAGGGCCAATGCCTCCACTGAGGCTGGTTATTACTGTCCCAGTACCCTGGGGAGACCTATCTGCATAGACATGGGGTGGGATCATACTGCGGTTCGTACATGACTGCATAGGGGACATACATGCGCATCCCACACGGTTTGTCTTATTCAGAGGCGGTTCATGCCTTTAAGACATGGTTGACATTTTCGGGACGGTCACCCAGCCCATTGCTGGGGTGTTGCAGTCCATACAGCCTACCTCGTCCTGGCAAAGGGCTTCATAACATTACCCCCTCAGGTAGCGTTAATGAAACCATTGGCTGGGATGTGAACATGTACATCACAGAATGTGTTGTAAACTGTCTATGTGACACAACCCACATGGTCATAGTTGCTGGCTGCATGTCAGACCAACTGCCTGTCACAGGTGGTGTCCCATGGTGCCATTCCGTGGGTGCACCCTGTCATACATCTACATTTCCACGGTACAGGCACACACGGCGGTGTTATGGGTAACATTGTTTGTAGATGCTTGCAGAACAGATGCCATACTGGGACGGACATCTGACACAGATATCCTTCGCAGGGGCCTCCCGGATATGCATATCTGCTGTCAGGGACATGTCCCACAGCTGACTGGTACATAATGCAAAGTCATACCTGTCGAGGGTAGTAGGTCACCCTGTACAGCGTATGGGTGGCTGTCCACACAGCACAGGGGTGACTACCAGGGATCAGGGGACAGGGTTTGTCGGTCGCCTTTCATTCAACACACACATTGCTATCGTGGTTCTGTGGGACTTCTACATTGACCACCTGTATGTGCAGGGAGTCACATCTGACTTCACAGCCCGTACCGTACACGGTCACTATATAGCATAGAACTTCCTTATTTGCCTAAGTATGAGCTTATTGTTGTGGCAGTTTGGTAGCTTATTCTGTTTCTTGGGACATTTAGGTATTTCAGTTACGGAGATAACCGATTCAGGCTACAATTACATTAAATACGGAAATCATTATGACCTACACTCTTCGCACACTTCCGTTTTAATGCTTTATTTCGAACACGTATGCCAATACAGGGACTGCCCTCGCAAAGTGGGACGGTTGGTGACCTTAGTCGCTACTCCTGTGTCGGTGCGGCGTGCTGACATGCTGCTGTACACCTTCTCTGACTGTGCACACTCACAGTACATTGCTGTACGGACACGGTATTACAGCGTATCCTTTGTTCCTTGGACAGGTACATTTCGGCTGCGTGGGTTTTATTTGCTTCTCTGTTTAGTTAGGACGGGTACTTTGTTGCATACTCTGCGGACATTTCATTCTGCACGGGCCATGGCTGCAGCCATTTCTATTCTGGGCGGACTATGGCAGACAGCACGTTAGGTTGCTCTTCGCCTGCCTGCTTAAACACGCCTACTGACGCATCCTACTTGGGCTCGCTCACGTACACTACGCACATGCCTGTGGTTACGGTGCACTCTCATTAATATGCATATGGCGCTACTGCGCCGGCTATGCAATGCACCGCCGGCGCAAGCCTTACGCCGGCCTTGCGCCGAGCTTCATGAATCCCGGGGGTGATCTTTTAAGTCCGGCATCTTGGTAGCTTTACGATGGAGTTGTCATTCTAACTCTTTGTACTCCAGTAGACTTTTGTAAGCCCACCCTCTTTCATTTAATAATTACTTTCTCCATAACGTAGGAAAGGTATAGAATTATTGCATGTAGCATTATTCAAGTTCTTATTTTTAATATTATTCTAGTTTGCATAAATCTTAGATTTTAGACAGGTGTCTTTGTCTTGCCAAAATAGAATGCATCATATGTAAGGCAATTAGCTAGATAAGCTACTCCTTTAACGTTTCGGTGGAAGTGCCCTTTACATGGACTTGTTTTGGGATAACTTTTAACAACAACCAGAGTTGTATCCACATTGTGGAGACTGTCCACGTTTGGATAGTCTCGTAGTGTTATCAGTAGTTGGTTACCTAAAGCCATTCCCTGATCTGGCTGAGGATGAAAAGAAAAAGAAAAAAAGAAAAAAGAAAAAAAGAAAAAGAAAAAGAAAAAGAAAAAGAAAAGTTGTCTCATACCTGAGGGATACAACCAACCGCGATCACTGAGCACGTCAGCCCTCACCAAAAATGCATTTCTGAATGCTAATAATGAACTAAACCACACATGGAGTGTTAAAGCATTTTGGCAGACACATTACCAGACCCCTGACATCTTGTGCCAGGAGTTTGCTCCCTTTGCCCCAACAACACGTCTGCCTATTCATTTCCAAAATACATGTTTTATTTAGCACTTTTGTCCCGTAAAAGCCACAGAAAGGAGTCTACACAGAAAAAAATTATTTATTTTACATTTATTTACCGGTCTGTCCGACTGGACACAGGTCCATTTTCAGTGGAGACCCGGGGAGAAAAGCTCCAGATAAAAATACATAAAATTAAATAAAAAAACAGAAAATCAAAATCAAAAATCAAACAGAACGAGATCCACAGTAACTGGATTACAGATATCAAGTTATAACACACAGCAAAAAGATGAGAAATGTTAACATTTAGCAGACAGGTTTCTGTAGTACAAAGTAAATATCATATACATGTCCTAGCACAGTGTTTATAATATTGTTACAGAAATCACAGAAAATATGATAATATTTGACATTCTTATATTTGTTTCAAAATTACGAGGTTAAGAGTTTTAACCCTTTTGAAGTCTCTTGACGTAGCAGACTCATCACACCACATAGTAGTATTACTGGAGTACATAAAATATGTTACAGTTTTTGAGGTGGCATGTAATGCTGAAGGCTAGTTAAGAAAGATGGTAGTAGAAGGGGTGAGACAGTGTAAGAGTGGATCTGTTTTAGGTAGTCTGTTACAAAGTAGTAGGGGTGAAGTACAATAATGTTATTGATTAGTGACACCTGAATAACAGGATTACTGGTGCGAAACAAGGGAAGAGTAATGTAAAGAGTAATCAGAGCCTGTAGGCCTTAGCAAGAATTCCGATGGGCTAATTTTACTAGTGAGGGGATTTGTGTGGCATATTGGTTAAGAGTGGAGAAAGGCTGTCAAATAAAGGAGCATAACCAGGTATTTTTATAGTGGACTTTGAGGAGCTTTTTAAATTGTGAGGTGGAACTAATGGAAGGCAGGTGGGTAAGTAGGGTATGCCAAGCTTTAGAAATAGAATAACTGAAAAGAGATTTCCTGGCAACATTGTTAAACTTGATGACATCTAGGCAGTTTTGGGTACTAGCTCTTAAGGTTCTTGTAGAATAGGGGATAATGAGGTTTTGGAGCACTGGAGTTTTAGCTGGGTAGTAATATAGTTTGTGGGCTAATGACAATTGATTGGGTTTCATTGGCTGAGGTACCTCAATCCAGTTTAGTTGTTTGAGGACTACACAGTGATGAGTCCTATATGGGGACTCAATAGCAAATCTAGCAATCTTGTTGTAACAAGATTCTAATTTGTATAGGTCGGCTTTATGGACGTTGGATAGAATTGGGTATGCGCAGAGGAGAGTTGACAACAGATGTGTCCTGGCTATAGTGGTTTTGGTGTGTTTAGTGAGAATTTTTTTGTTTCGGTATAGGAGTCCAAGGTTTTTGTGAACTTTCTTGATAGTTTGGACTATGTGAATGTCAAATTTTAGGTTATCTATTTGTACACCTAATAGTTTGGTGTGGAAGGTAGGGGTGATCATGGTTTTGTTACTGGACATGATGGTAAAGTTGTCACATGGGGGAGGGGATCTATAGGGGCTGAAAAGAAGAAGTTTTGTTTTATTTGGGTTCAGGATAAGCTGGGACTTAGTGAACCAGGTTTCAGCTAATGAGAAGCAGTTTTGGGATAGGGAGTGAAGGTCTGCTAATGTGTAAGCTGAACGGGTTCTTATTAAGAGAGCGAAGATTCCTTTAGGCGAATATGAAGACGTCGAATCATATTGCGCGAAGTACGTAAACTGCGAAAGTTCAAAACCACGAAGTTCGAAATGTCGATTTGTTTTGGTTGGACCGTCTGCGGTATAGCTCTGTAAGGTAAGTGCGCGATAGATAGGAATTAAGCGTTAGGATTTGGGTTAAGGTAAGTGCATAGATAGGTAATGTATGTAAGAGTTAGTGTAGTGTTAGAAGTAGGTGTTTTTTAAATGTGTTTTATTTATTTTGTTTGGGTGTATGTGTGTAGGGGAAGTGTGTGGTAGTTACGGACCTTAGGGTAGAGAGAGGTTAAGGAGAGTGCATAGATAGTTGTGTTTGTGGGGTTTAATGTAGTGTTGGAGGTAGAGATCAGCAGTATGGTTTCATGCCAGGAAAGAGCACTACAGATGCAATATTTGCTCTGAGAGTGTTGTTGGGGAAATACAGAGAAGGTCAGAAGGAGTTGCATTGTGTCTTTATGGACTTAGAGAAAGCATATGACAGGGTGCCTAGAGAGGAGTTGTGGTATTGTATGAGGAAGTCGGGAGTGGCAGAGAAGTATGTAAGAGTGGTACAGGATATGTACGAGGGTAGTGTGACATTGGTGAGGACTGCGGTGGGAGTGACAGATATGTTTAAGGTGGAGGTGGGATTACATCAGGGATCAGCTCTGAGCCCCTTCTTATTTGCAGTAGTGATGGACAGGTTGACAGATGAGATCAGACAGGAGGCCCCGTGGACTATGATGTTTGCAGATGACATTGTGATATGTAGTGAGAGTAAGGACCAGGTTGAGGAGACCCTGGAGAGGTGGAGATATGCTTTAGAGAGGAGAGGAATGAAGGTCAGCAGGGCTAAAACAGAATATATGTGTGTAAAGGTGAGGGAGGGTAGAGGAATGGTGAGGATGCAGGGAGTAGAGTTGGTAAAGGTGGATGAGTTTAAGTACTTGGGATCAACAGTTCAGAGTAATGGTGAGTGTGGAAGAAAGGTGAAGAAGAGAGTACAGGCAGGGTGGAATGGGTGGAGAAGAGTGTCAGGAGTGATTTGTGACAGATGGGTACCAGTAAGAGTGAATGGGAAGGTCTACAAGAGGGTAGTGAGACCAGCTATGTTATATGGGTTGGAGACGGTGGCATTGACGAAAAGGCAGGAATCAGAGCTGGATGTGGCAGAGTTAAAGATGTTAAGATTTGCACTGGGTGTAACTAGGATGGACAGGATTAGGAATCAGTATATTAGAGGGTCAGCTCAGGTTGGACAGTTTGGAGACAAAGCAAGAGAGGCGAGATTGCGTTGGTTTGGACATGTGCTGAGGAGGGATGCTGGGTATATTGGAAAAAGGATGCTAAGGATGGAACTGCCAGGTAAGAGGAAAAGAGGAAGGCCTAAGATAAGGTTTATGGATGTGGTGAGAGAGGACATGCAGGCGGTTGGTGTGAAAGAGCATGATGCAGAGGAAGGAAGAAATGGAAACAGAAGATCCGCTGTGGCGACCCCTAATGGGAACAGCCGAAAGAAGATGATGATGGAGGTAGAGTTCTGGTGATTTAGTTTAGGTTAGAAGTAGGGTTTGGTTAGTGTATGTATGTGGTTTATTTATTTTGTTTGGGTAGGTAGTATGTATCAGATTCAACCTCTGCACCCCCTGGACTGTGTCATCACCATCAGAGTCTGCTTTTTGTCTGCTGAAACTCTGACAACAGGTGGTAGAAGTCCCACACTTCCACTGTTAGGCTCACCTGTGATAATAAGCAACAAACACAGGAAAAAATTAATACCTACATTACTATAGTCCAATATAAGCTAACAAACTAACAGTGGTGCCATTATTACAAATAATATGACAATATACACAACAGTCCTGAGACTAACATCACAAACTAAATATTTCTTTGAACTGCTCATCAGTACTGACATAAAAATGTTTGGCTCACCATGTGCAGATGATAGTACGCTCTCTATGCTGCATGGTCCTGGAAGACGTTAAGCAAAAAGTAAGGACAACTTCATCACAATTAACAGTAACACAGGGGGTAAAACCTTTTGCCTTTTATATGTCCATTAACTATACTTTCAACAAGAACTTGGATGACAAATCCAATCTAAATCCCATGTGAAATCAATTAGAATGTGTTGTTAACTGTAGCAATCTACAATCCCCCCAACCAAGTTCTTGTTAAGAAGAACTAATGTACTGATGTAAATATTTTACTATATAAGAGTATTTAACAACTGAGATACATAAGCTTACCTGGAAGCTCCTCCTGGGACATACTTGCTGTCCCTGAAACAGTAGCCCCAATATCAAGGACATGCTGTTCTGTACTTTCCTGGGAGATTTCTGGATCCCTGACAGTGTACATGAACTCTTCATTTGATATTAGTGGTGGTTTTGTAGCAGCCCCCAGATCATGGGCCACTGCAGCTGCTCTACTCCGTGTAGATGAGATCATGTAAGTGGATCTATGGAGCACCTGACCATATGCCCTGCTGTGGCTGACTACTGCATTCACACCTGCAACTCTCTGATGCCAAATTTGCATTCAGGTTGACATATCTCCACATCCCCTCTCAAACAGAAAGGCACCATGTTGCCTAAAACATTCCAGAATGACCTGATTCTCAGGGTCACTAAATGGTGGTTTTTGGGGATTGAGATGCATGGGTGCCATAGTCCTGGGTGTCCTAAAACACAGCAGAAAGATAATGCACGTAAGTATCATATAACTAAAAAATATCTGTTCCTAGATAAAACAAAAGAGGTAACATTTCAGTATTACCCACTGGAGAAACATAAAACAGTCTAGATATGTAAAATATGAAAAACATGAATTGTGTGGTTGTAAGATATTACATTCACACATACAGCAAGGCTGGCTGCCAAACAAGGGAAAGTAACAATAGCAACATATCTTTGTTTGTGCCAAAATAGAAATACAGATTTGCTCCCCACCCTCAAAAGAACAGGCAAATGACACAGTCTGCTAAAAACCATCAGTGAAATGCTAAATGTCCTATCAAATGAACTGTCCCTAGAACATGTGTGCACATTTAATACAGAACATTCCATTTTAAGCTATTGCCAGTCATGTATACCTATGAAATGCTCTGACAAACATGCCTGTGCCATCAGTACACTTCTAAGTAATGCAAACAGATAGCAGTAGAATTTGCTAATTAATATATTATATAAATATGAAACAGATTGGAGGGATTGGGATTTCTTTAAGTGGAGCATGTCCAACAGCTCTGAGTTTGACATAGCTTTGTATGTTAGGCAGAGATCGCCTCTGAGTAGGTGATATGCGATGGAGTAAAGCTGGAGTTTTTTGAGACAGTCTGCATAGGGCATCTGTTTGAGGTCGGTAATCCTCTTTGTGAGGTATTTCTGCAACCTTCCCAGTTGTTGTAGATGTCTTGTGAGGTACATACCAAAAGGGGCATTGTGTACTCTATAATGGGTCTAATGAGTGACGAGTAGAGGGGAACAATGACCTCTTTTTTCCTAGATGAGAAACCTTTTGTGATGAGGTATGCCACGTTGAAGGATTTCCTGACTACTGTGGCGATGTGGTCATCAGAGAGACTACTGTCCACCTATGTCTCAAGGTCTTTTATCACACTTTCAGTGTTAAGTAGACTACCACCTATGCGATAGCTCATGGGTACAGAGTTTTTACCAAAGTGGATGACAATGCACTTTTTGGCATTGAGCTTGAGGCCATGGCTTTGACACCAGGCATCTGTCTCAGTGAGGCCCTTTTGTAGGATGTCCACATCGTTAGGAGTTTCAATTATGGCTCCTAGTTTGCAGTCATCTGTGAACTTCATTAGCCAAAGACCTTCTGTGTTAGCCTGTATTTCAGGATACCAAACAGGAGAGGAACCAAGACTGAACCCTGTGGTACTCCACTTGTCATTGGTCTGAAGTCGGATTTGGAGTCTGCTACTTTCACAGTGTGGGTTCTGCCAGTGAGCCAGTTGGCAACCCATCTTGTGACATAGGGATTTATACCTAGTTTAGGGAGTTTATCTATAATTCCAGAGTGGGGATGGTGTCAAAAGCCTTGGCAAGATCTAGATAGGCTGTGTGAACCACCTTACCCTCATCTACGGCTTTGGTGACTGCTTCAAAGAAGTCTATCAGGTTTAGGAGACATGATCTGCCTTTTACAAACCTGAACTGGGTGGGATCCAGAGTTTGGAGATTACCAATGTCTTTGTTTATAAGTTCCATGGTGATACGTTCTATGGCCTTGCAGACCAGGCTCGTTAGGCTAATGGGGCAGTAGTTTCCATGGTCCGTGGTGGTTCCCCCTTTGTGGAGTGGGATAACTGTCACTGTGCACCCTTCAGTGGGCACAAAGCCTGAGGTGAGGCTATGATTGAACATGGTGCTTAGGTGGGGGTGCCAGTTCATTCTGTAGTTCCTGTAGAATGCAGCCTGGGATGTTGTCAGGTCCCATGGATGCTGTGTTTATTACTTTGGAGAGTGTGTTTTTTACCTGTGCAGCCGTGATTACAGGAACTTTGCATTCTTCTGGTATAGAGATGGGCCCTGTAGGGGGTGAGAGGGAGGTAAAGTTAGCACTGAACCTATCTGCCAGGATGCTGGCAATATCAGTTGGTTCTGTATATTTAGTGCCATTGTGCTGTAACTCAGAGCAGATCTGAGTGTTGTCATTGAGATTCTTGACATAGCTATAGAATGCTTTGTGGTTGTCTTTAGAATCGGTGGTGATTTTGTTTTCGTAACTACCTTTGGAGGATTTTATGAGGGATCTCAGCTTCTTACTGAGGCTGACCAGGGAGTTCTTCCAATCATGAGATTTTACTCTTTTTTGCAACAGTTTCTTTCTTCTGTTGCAGAGTTGTTTATGGTAGGAGACCACCCGTTCGGCTTCCTTTTTTTGGAGGATAGCATCCTGGTTCTGTTAGGGATAGCATGATCCATGCACTCGTGTAAGTGCTTATAAACTGCATTTGTGTAGGATTCAGCAGTTGTACCTCTATTGTCCTTCTGCATGGGTGTCATGAAGCTTGCCACCTCTGTCTTAAGAAGCGTGAAGTTGGCTTTGGAAAAATGTTTTACGGTGGTTTCCCTAATGGGGGGTGGGGGCAGGATGTCGATATCTAGGGTGATTAGCTTGTGGTCTGATCTGACTAACAAGGAATTGGCCTCTGGTGTGAAACAACAGTTGCCCATGTTGGTAATGACCAGGTCTGGGATATTGCTGCCTCTGTTGGGGGTGTGGATAAGTTTATCCAAGGCATTGAAATTTATGAATTCCAGAAAACGTTGAGCAAAAGAGCTGGTACATGAGTAGTTTTCCCAGTTAATGGTGGAATAATTGAAATCGCCCATTATTAGGGTGTTGGGTTGTACCCTAATATTTTCCAGTGTATCAAGAAATGAGGAGTTGGAATCCTGGGGCATGGTGGTGGATCTGTAGCAAGTTACAATTTGGATTGCGGTCTTGCCCAGAGTTAGTTGCAGTTGGATAATCTTGGATGCATTATGCTGAGCAACTAGCCTGGAGGTGTGGATATCCTTAATGAATATGGACATGCCTCCACCTTTAGTGTTTAGGTCCAGGTTAGGTGGCCGAAAGGTGTGGTATGAATTATAGCCTGGTAATGCAGGGGTGCTCTCTGGAGCCTTGAACCAGGTCTCTGTTACTGCACAGATGTCGATGTTCTCCATGCCAACAAGTTTGTTGGTATTTAAAGATGCTGTTATCCATCCTGATGTATTTGCATGTATTAAAGCATCTGAATCAAATCCCAAGCCTTCTTGTTTTATGTATTAGAGCTGAACGAGTGACACAGTGTATTGTGAAATCCAATTCCTGGCATTCTGTACCAATGTTATGTAAATGGTCTGTAAGGGTACATGCACTGCCATATAAAACAAACACTCACAGGAAGTGTGTGTATTGAACAGGGGCACACAGATGAATTGTAGGAATGAACACGGGGAAAGAGGACAGGTGTGCAGAACCCTTTCTGATCACTCTAAATCACATATATTATGTCAAAGACATGGGATTACTGGTGGTATTATTCTGATATTGTCCATGATTATGTGTGCTTCTTTTAATGCTGCTCATGAGCCTTTACCTGTGTCCCACTTGCTGAAGACCTCTGCTAAGATTACACTTGTATTGAGGCTAATAAATTTGCACAGCTTCACAAAATGCACCCTACCCCACTTATATGTCAGATCCCTGATAGATGTCCTCTGCATTGTTCATGTAAGGATGCTTATCTCGCACAGGCATCTTCCCCATTGTTATGTCAGCTTGTATGACAGTCACATAATACACATTTTCACTGTGCAGTCCCTACTGTACATATTGATATTTGATTGGTGTTGCTGCTACAGCTGTCTTCCATTGACATGCCCTCATCTGCTGTACATTAGGTTGTTTCACCTGTCCTCCTTCCCTGAGTTCATTCCTACAATTCATCTGTGTGCCCCGATTCAATACATAGACTTCCTCTGAGTGTTTGTTTTATATGGCAGTGCATGTACCCTTACAGACCATTTACGTAACATCGGTACAGAATGCCAGGAATTGGATTTCACAATACACTGTGTCACTTGTTTATCTCTAATACATAAAACAAGAATGCTTGGGATTTCATTCAGATGCTTTAATACATACAAATACATCAGGATGGATAGCCGCATCTTTAAATACCAACAAACTAGTTAACAGACAGACCTTACATACATACATGTTCACATTTCAACAGCTAACTACAAAATGGCAGTCAGGCTTGCACGTGCTCAATGTTTATACTCTAGTGCCAGGTCAAGGTAGGCAATGTGCACCGTCTTCCCCTTGTCCATGGCTTTGGTGACTGTCTCAAAGAAGTCGACTAGATTTAACAGACATGACCTCCCCTTGACAAAACCAAACTGAGTGGGGTTGAGTGTTTGGAGATTGCCAATGTCCCTGTTAATGAAGTCCATGATAATCCATTCCATGGCCTTGCAGATCAGGCTAGTTAGGCTGATGGGTCTATAATTTCCTGGATTTCTGGATGCTCCACTTTTGTGTAAATGGATGATGGTGGCTGTCCTCCACTTGGCTGGGTCAAAGCCGGTATTAAGGCTTTTGTTGAATAGGGTGCCTAATGATGCTGCAAGTTAATGCCTGTGTACATGTAGGACGGAGCCTGGGATGTTATCGGGTCCCATGGTGGCTGTATTTTCTGCCTTTGAGAGGGCAGTGATGACCTGTTCCCTAGAAATAAGGGGTGAAGCGCAGGTACTGGGGATGTCCTGATTTACTGATTGGGGGGGACAGAGGGGGAAGTTTTCACTGAATCTGTCAGCCAGTAGATTGGCTATATCTACAGCATTTATGTATGTGGTGTCCTTGTTCACCAGTTCTGGACAGATCTGGGTGCTTCCTTTGAGACTGCAGATGTATGTGAAGAAGGCCTAATGTTTGTCTCTAGTAGATGTGGCCAATTTGGACTCAAAGTTGGCTTTAGAGGATTTCACTAGTGCTCTTATTTGCTTTTTCAGGCTAAGGAGAGATTGCTTCCAGTTGGCCACCAGCTCTTCTTGGTCCTAGACAGCATTTTTTTCCTTTTGTTATAGACTTTATTTATTGCAGATGTCCACCAGACGGGTTTACTCTTCCCTGTGGAGGATGATTTTGTCCTGTCAGGTATTCCTGATTCTATCCATCTATATAAATGCTTGTAAAGTACATTGGTGTAGATTTGGACATTGGTGCCAATTCCTACAGTGGGGGGAGACTGTAAAGCTGTTTATACCATCTCTCAGGTGGTTGTAATCAGCTTTTGAAATTTGTTTTTGTTTGACCCTAGCTAGAGGGGGGTCAGGGGAGATGGTAACTTCGAAAGTGACCGCTTTATTGTTGGATCTTACCAGGGAGGATGATACCATAGAGGTGCTGCAGTAGTTACTCATGTTGGTTAATACCAAGTCCAAGATATTATAACCTTTTTTGGGGGTATCGACTAGCTGTCCCAAGGCATTTGCATTGATAAAATCAAGGAATCTCTGGGCATTTGTGTTCTGGCACGAGTAGCTTTTACAATCTTTAAAATTTACAATGTTGGGTAATTAAAGTCACCCAGAATCAGGGTAAAGGGTTGAATCTTGATAGATTTGAAGAGGTCCACTTTGGTGGAGTGGGCATCTTGAGTCAAATATGGGGGCATGTAGCTAGTTATAATTTGAATAGGGGCCTTGTCAATGGTTAACTGCACCTGGAGTATCTCCTGTGCATCATACTGTTTCACCAGCCTGAAGGTGTGTGTTCATAGGTTGCTACTAGGCTATCGGCCCTAGGGCCTATATATGTCTAGCCATAATAATTCCCTGGCTATTTCTTCCCACACTATTTACTTACCTGGACCCCTGTCTAGCAGGGTCTTTAATATATATTGAGACTCCACCTCCTTTGGCTTTGCTGCCCACATTGTTGGGTCTGACTGTATGATAGGATGAATAACCAGGTAAGGCTGGGGTGCTCTCCACAGCTTTGAACCAGGTTTTTGTGACTGCACAAATGTCAACATCTTCCAGAGTTAAGAATGCTTGCAAAGAGTGCAGTTTCATGTTTGGACTCCTATTGTTTAGCAGCATGACCTTTAATTTGCTTTTTGTTGAGATTTTTATGGCGGTGGTAGTATTGACCTCATGACTTTTCCTAAAAAGGCACTATGGGGGAGGCAAGGGCCTTTGCCAGAAGCCTGAAGCCCAAGTGAGACAGATGCATGCCATCTCTAGCAAAGCATTGTGGTCTGTCAATCATATCTTTCCAGGCTATCAGGCACTGGATCCCCCTGGAATGACACCAGAAACTAAGCCAATCGTATAGTCAATCATTTTCTGTTTGTATTGAGGCATCATTCTAGGTGACGGTAGAATGCTGCTTAAGGCTAGGGACATACCTGCCTGGGACACATATTCAGCAAGCTCAATCATGTCCCTCTTCATATAGTCCAGGGAAGTACGTCTCAAGTCGTTCACGCCAACATTGTTGAGAGACTTGAGTGTGTGTGTGATATGGTGGATTCTGGCACCTGACAAACAACTAACCGTGACTTTCTCCTTATCCAGCCTGGTGAGAGACACATCTGTGTGTCTCACAATGGAGTCTCATATGACTAATATGTTGGGTTTATGGTTAGGTCTTAGTGGTTGCAAGACACTGGTGTGTGGACTATGCATGGTATGTGGTGTGTAGGGTTGTGGAGTTCTCATGTGATTTTGCTTCTGAGGTCTCCTTTGTTTGGGTTTGTTTTTGTTGAGAACCTCTGCATATGTAGGTGTGTGTTGTGTAGTTGTGGGTGGTGTTTGAGGTGCATTGATTGTGCTGACAACCTCCTCAGTGCCAGATATCCTGGCTTGTGAGAGAGAGAGCATAGACTCTAGCTTCTTTATGTAATTGCATCTCTCGTAAATTGTGTTCCTAGGTGGTAGTAGTAGATGGTTGCCTGTGTACATGAGGCAGTTGCTCCCATGCATAGAAGTGGTTTAGTTAAATGTCAGTTACCAGAGATACTGGCAAACACTGATGCTCATTGATGATGTCATTACAAGTCTTTAAACACTGATGCTCATTGATGATGCCATTACAAGTCTTTAAACACTGATGCTCATTGATGATGTCATTACAAGTCTTTAAACACTGATGCTCATTGATGATGTCATTAGAAGTCTTTAAACACTGATGCTCATTGATGATGTCATTACAAGTCTTTAAAGTGGTTACAGCTGTTGGTTATTTTCTGAAAATAATTAGCAATTGATTGTATTAGTCCCCTTTTCAAGGGAAGAAAGAGTACTTCAGTGTTTTGAGCATTTTTCTCTCCCAAACACTCCCATCCAAACCTAACTATTAGTAAACCATGCTAGCATTAGCTTGCATAGAACAAACTACTGTATATACCTGTATGACTGCATTGTATCATATATACTTTGTTATATATTTTTATTGTATTGAATTGCATTGTATTACATTGTCTTATATGTACTTTTTTCTATATATCAACCATTGTACTTGTTAGATGTGGAGCTTTTCTCCCCAGGTCTCCGCTGTAAATGGACCTCACTCCAGTCAGACATTCCCGGTAATCAAATGTAAATAAATAAGTAAATAATAAATAAATAAATATTTAGCAGGATAACTAGACTTTAGTTAATTTGCAATCAGAATGTTAGGATGACATTGTAGCAAGTCAGCTGCCACCATAAGATTCTGACAGCTTCAAGGAGACGAAGTATACTTCCAACCTCTTAGCTCGAGAAATCTGGACAGAGCCTGAAATAAAGGTGGAGCTAAGGCCCCAAAACAGGGACAGATTTTAAATATTGCTCTTATAAACTTAGAAGGTTGCTAGAATAACAGGATTTGTCTTAGCATGCATTTTCTGCAGGATATGAAGTCTGAAATTGAAATCCCTCCATCCAGCCATAATCCCTTTTCCCATTTTTTTATTTAGTGAATATATTTCTCAGTGATTTGCTAGAAAAACATTTTATGAGGAACAGACCAAAATATAAGGCAAAAATCAGGACATTCTGTGAAAATCTGGACATTTTAGAGCTATGAATGGAAAAGAGGGGGCTAACAAGTGACATGTCACAGTGCAATGCAGGGCAATCACTCATACCAGACAGGAACTTGCTTTACTGAAGAAGCAAATGAGTTAGGCTTAGTGTTAGGTTTTCATGGTTAGGGTTACTACTTATGCATTAGGACAATGGGTTATGGTTAAAGTTTTATAATCAGGTTTAAGGTTTTTACATCATCGGATGAAAAGAGCCAAAACTTTAAACATGCTGATCTTTCGGTACCCGGCAATATCCTTCTGAAAGTATAGCAGCAGCGTGAAAACTAGTATTGACATGGGATTGGCCACATTCTGTGTCTCCCAGTTGGCTCCCTTTGCATCTGGAACAGATGCTTGATTGGCTTGTATACTGCAATGCCAATTGGCTTTAATTGCGATATACGAACCAGTCAAAATTCACAAAGCAGAGCCACCACTGTTCAATACGGAACAGCGGAGCGGTGAGTTAAATCATTCACAAATGCAGAGCATTCCACACAATCTGAAGCACTTGGATGCACAGCTGGCAGGAGAAACTGTAGGAAATTGTTCCTCCATATTTGTCACAATCTGAGGGAGAGAGGCCAGGGAGAGCTAAGGGGTAGGCCTAAAGCCCAAGTGCTTAAACCGAAACTAAGAGGCTTAGAATAACACATACAATTTAAACAGGCTAAAACAAGCAGTAATAAATGCAGAAGAGAAGATCCAATTGAATACTTTAGAGAAGAAGTAGCTGAAAAACCAAGATGAAGTGACACAGTAGCAGGAGGAAACACAAATACCATAAAAGCAGCTGAGTAAGTTTTTTTTTTTTTTTTTTTGTAAAGTGGAAAGGAAGAAAGGAGATAATTCAAGGTTAAGAATCTTAAGGGCGTTGGCCTTCCTAAATGTTCTCTTTGTATTAAGTAGAATGAGGTAATGAGACTGGACTGGGAGGAGTGTCCCAGACCAAATTTACAGTAGGGGATGGGCAACTGCAAAGCCACCAAGTATAAGAACAAAACACCGATAGGAAGGGAGGGTGGGAAACTATGCTACAGCTACTAGCTACACTATTTTAGGCAGAAAACACTACAGAAATATTTATCACAGCAGAAAAATGGCAGTGAGACAGTAAATGAAAGTTTTAAACAGATATGGGAGGAAGGAGACTCAAGAGAATGCTTTATATAAGCTTTATATAAGTATTTGTTTAATCTGTCCTTTTTTGTAGAATATGTGTTGATAAATTCTCTGTTGTAATTGATGTTCTGTTTTATCAGTATGAAATGCATTGCACAGTCCTTGACCAGTTTGTTGCCGCCCCCCCCCCCACACACACACACACTCACGCACACACGCACACGTGCACATGCACACATGCGCACACACATACACGCACACGCATGCACACATGCGCACACACGCGCACACACACACACATACACACGCACACACAGACACACACACACACACGCACACACAGACACACACACACACACGCACACATGCGCACATACGCACACACATACACGCACATGCATGCACACATGCGCACACATGCGCACACACACACATACACACGCACACACAGACACACAGACACACACACACACACACACACACACACACACACACACACACACACACACTGTAATTCACTTTACCATGAAGCTGGCAGTTTCGCAGTTTATACCTGACAGATTCAGATTTCCTGTTCCTTCCAGTTCTTCTCCTAATTTTCTGCTTGAGTTCTGATGGGACTGAAATCTAAATTAGTCTACCAGCATCCTAATCCATGCCCTATCTTATCTACCTAGACAGTTACCTATCATCTCTCTCGGTTTATGACTTTATCTCTCTTCATGAAGACATGCCCCTCTTCCTCTCTGACTTCACATTTGCTGTTATGCAGATCATTAATGGTACAAGCATCCTGCAGTACAATTAAAAATGATATATCTCACCACTGCATCCCACATGTTTCATTTATTTATTTGATTATCAGTTTGTTTGTTTCTCTATTTGTTTATGTATTTGTTTAATTTATTCATATATTTATATCTTTTGTCTGGTAGCTGGTCTGCCTTGTGTTGGGACCCTTTCCATAGTTAAACGTACACAGATAGGCAGAGTATAGAGTCAAGGCTGTCAAAACAAATCCATTTTTATTGATATTCAAAGTGACGAAAAGATGTTGTATACTATTATTTATTTATTTCCATTTGGTTACTGGGAAAGTCTGACTGGGTCAAGCAAGATCTGTTTTCAGTGGAGGCCTGGGGAGAAAAGTCCCCCTCCCAGAGAAAGAAAAAAATAAATAATGAATAAGAGAAAATCTTACAGAAAGCAGACACTTTGTGACAAACAATGTTTGAAATACAGCGATTACAGATTCAACACAGCCTTCCCTGAGAATGCATTACAGTGCATAGGGCGAACCATATGGCTCATGTTAAAAAAGCCCTGCTTCCACAACATGGTATTTTGTGATTCAGAGACATGCTAGCCACACTGAGGTAAGACCTCATTATCAGCTAATTTCCTTGTCTTTACATTGTAGTTATTACCACGATATGCAGATGATTACTGACCTGCACCTCACGCACAAGTATATATTTAAACAAGACACATGTACACACATACCACAGTCACTACACCTGTCCCTGGGTTGTCTGCCCTTCTCTTATCTAGTGGTTTCCCCCAACCCTAGATCCCTGTAGTATTTAAAAAGGCATTAAGACATGAAACTTTAGAGTACCCATGGGTGCCTAGTGCTCCACCCAAAAATCACTATAATAATATAGGTGCCATTACAGCACATGTGTAGTATGCCTGATGAACAGTGTTTCCTCCACACCCCATGATCCCAGTACTTATGTTCAGGCCATTATAGCACTCACGTATATAGTCACCCCTGATGAAAAGTGGTTCCTACTCCACCATCTTCCATATAGTACATTCAGTATTGGTAGATGAACACGCCCAAAATGACAATGTGTTGGGGCCTATCATATTGATCTACATGTCTGAGAGGTGTCCTGAATTTCTCGGCATGTAGATGCCATCCTGGAGGCAGTTCAAAGAGACAGAACATGGCTATGTAGCATATCCTCTTCCCTGGACTCCTCATTAGCATACAGCACAGATGGGGAGTCAGCCCTATGTGGTGCTGCACATGTTTGAGTTACAGCACAGTGCAACACCATGTTATGACAATGTGTACTCATGACAGTAACTTTATGAATTCCATCCCAGGTTTCTACAGGTGTGTGTCAAGTAGTTGTCAAAGACGGAGAGCCAAAAAATGGGTGCTGCAATGCCTCAGTTGTAGAAGAGTAGGAAGCAGAATTACAAGGAGAGAAAAAGATAACAGCAATCCGAAACAAAACCCCTAAAATGCATAAAAATCTAGAGGAATGAGGGTCAAAGTGTGCGAGCTGGGAATTGTGGGATTGAATTGTTAATATGTAAGATCAGGATTACTGAAAAGAAGTGGTTAGGGTTTCTATCAACAATTAGGAAAAGAGTTACATTTTAGAGTGCCAAGACTCAGACTGCTCTGCTCTCTTTTACCAATCTAGTCAACCAGCAGAGAAATAATAACAACTTTGTATCTGCAATATTTGTAGACCTCTCCAAAGCATTTGACATGGTCTCACATTCCTTACTACTCGACACCCTGGCCTCCCTATCCTTTGCCTCTTCTGCTATAGCCTGGTTTGAAAGCTATCTGTCTGAAAGACAACAATCTGTCCAATGGCAAGGTGTACTATCCCCCTTACACCCAACTACCATAGGCGCACCACAAGGCTCCATATTAGGCCCACTTCTTTTCTCCACACACACATATATATATATATATATATATATATATGTGTGTATGTATATATATATATATATATATATATATATATGTATATATATATATATATATATGTATATATATATGTATATATATATATATATATATATATATATACCAATAATCTCCACACCACCACACAGCATGCTTCACTTATACAATACACAGATGATTCAACTCTTATTTGGTCGACACCATCAATCACCATTCTACAACAACTCACTCAAGAATCTTTTAGCTCTGTCAAAAACTGGATCACTCAAATCCAGCTTATCCTAAATCCTAATAAAACTAAATTATTAGTTTTCACCCCTGACAAAACCATGTCTACCCCTCTATCCTTCACTATCTCCTCCAAAAATGGCACTATTATCTCTCCCTCTGACCACATCAAACTTCTGGGCGTTGAAATTGACAAAAACCTACTTTTCCACATCCATATTTCACAAACAATCAAAAAGGTCCATAAAGAAATGGGGACACTATATAAACACAGCAAGTCCCTCACAAGGCAAGCTTGGATTACCCTCGCCCAAACCCACCTACTCTCCATTCTAATGTATGCCGCTCCTATCCTTACCCAAGTCAGAAAACTTCACCTTGCCAGACTCGAGTCATGTTATAACAAAATTGGCAAATTTGTGAATAACCTCATCTTCAGAACCCACCACTGCCAGGCTTTAAGGATACTACAATGGTTAGAACTTCCCCAACTACTAAATTACTACAAGCTAGTACAATGTTGTAAGACATCTTGAAAAAACCCCAGCACTAAGCCAACTCCTCACCCACTATAATACTAATAGTCTTCTCCGCTCATCTGACAAATCTGTACTCTGTATCTCAAAGGCTAACAACACCTCAGGAAAAGCTGTGTTTTATCACACCATAGCTAGAACCTGGAATAACCTCCCTTCTGCTCTGATTTCTGCCTCAACTCTTACCCATTTTAAAAACTCACTTAAATCACACTTAATGGAAAAATGTCTATGCCCTTGCATCACATAATTCCTTCTGTTCATTCACTCCATAAAACTGACTGCCTACTTCATCCACTGTATAACTTTTTACAGTCTTATGAAACTCCAACTGCTTATGGAAATTGTAGACTTATTGTATGAATATCTATGGTTAACTATGTTTTATTCTCTGTATATATATATATATATATATATATATATATCTCGTGTTTTTCCATATTTGCTTATTCAGTATTTTTTCATATTGTTTTTCATGTATTTCTTCATATTTTTTTATGTTGTTTTTTCTCATATTTGCTTTCTCATATTGTTAATCATATTGTTTAATTTGGTGCTTACTATGGAGCTTTTCTCCTCGGGCCTCTGATGAAAATGGACCTGTGTCCAGTTGGACCTTCCTGGTAAACAAATGTAAAATAAAATAAAATAATTAAATAAAAATATTGAGTTACTGATGAGAGAATAAAGTTTGAGGTTTGGGAGGACTAGTGTTGGGAGGGGCAACTGAATAACCAGGAAAACGAAAGCAGGGGGCGGACATTAGAGTTAATGCGGTGAGTGTGGGGATGTTTCTTATAGACTTATAAGTTTATAGGAGATTACTTGTCTAATGACCCAAGAACCCTTACAAGCCAAGCCAGCCATATTTAACCTGAATTTTCCAATTGTCTATAGATAGGTGAACGACGTTCGCAGAGGTATGAGCCTATGCTACCGTATCGAGTACAGACTACATCTGTATGATATCGAATGAAGACTGCTTCTTTCCATGAGGGATATGGGTGCCACCCCAGGACTAAATTTATGATTACCCATTCATTGATCTAGGTTGCACTTGTAGAGGATCAGGGAAGGGTTTTGCTTCACATGAATGGAAAGGTTGTTCCGGAGAATGGGTAGTCTCTGAGACATGCATCTATCACTCCAGTATGATTTATTTATGTCAGAGGCTAGGTAATAATCCCTGGAATGAGTGATTCTCAAGCAGTTTGATTTATGAATGTGTAACATTTCCATCAGGGCCAGATCGGAGACTGCCTTGTAGGTCAGACACAGATCACACCTTAGTAATATGTGTTTGGCCTTCTTGAACTGTTTTCAGACTGAGGGTGTCTGAGGGCAAATGACATGTGGTTCCAGAGTTTGGCCACTTTAGGGCAAATTTCTCTTGTGAGTCAGTACCACTTCATCTGTGACATTAGAGAAGGACATTTGGAATGTTTGATTTAGAATTAGGTGGTTGTCAGTATGTATGAGACAATTACTGCATTGTCTCTGGACACCCAAATCCACCAAGCTGGCTGCAGAGATAGCAGGACAGTATACACCCATAGCTGCAGAGCCTGTCTACATGCTTACAATGAGATGCTACAATAGGAGCATACAACCAGCTAGCTAGGATGCTGTAAAAGTACAGACTACAAGATGTTATCTTAGACTAAACTTAGTCATATGTAGTCTTTCAAATAACAAAAGTGCCTTTAGTATAGTGCTCTTGTTTCTTTAAACCAGAACTTATCAGACTTAATTCATTTGAATAGAATGGCAATATAAAACGCATTTCAAATACAATTCAATCTGTTTCAGTTCCCTCAGTCCTTGTTGTATGCAGGCAATATCACACCCAAAACATAGTATTAATCTATTCCAAGAAAATAAACTGCTTAAAATAATTCACTGTCAGCAGAGGTATTTCCATGTTTCAGTTCTCAGATTAGTTCTGAAAGTTTCTCTGGATTTTTTCTTTTTTAATTTCATGAAATCCTCCCTTCTGACAGTTACACACTCTTATCATGAGCTTCAGTAGTGAACTATCACCCTGCTCAAACACTTTTTAAAGATCTCAGAGCAGGTAAACAGAAAAAGATGTTAGCAGTCAGCTCCTAGGAAGGTGGATTCCCACCTTTAGCCCACTATGATTCAGGTCCATATAGTGCAAGAATCGCAGTGCCCTTAGTTACACCTTAATGCCTGCTTTTTTGCAGTCCAATAAAATCTGTCCACTTTGTAACTATGCTTATTTGATTAATCAGCTTTATGCAAAACTTTGCAGGCCACTGCCCCATGATACCTTTCACCTAAGATTTTTCCTAATCTAATATGCTTAAAATCGTAGGAGCTGGGCAGTATAAAATAAATATGATAGCCTCCGGCCCATTCCTTTGGTTCCTATAATACTTATTACAACCTTCATTCCTTGCATATATCAATAACATGAGCTTGCTACAGATGTTTGACATTTTAAAATGGGAATATAAAAGTGCAATTATTCTTTGTCTTAAGTCCTAAGTCCAAGAATGCTGTATCTCACAGAATTTTCCTTAATCTAAGATATATTGATCTCATAGTTAGTATATATAAATAGTGTGGGTGAGGTGTGGGCCTTCACGTAGGGCTATGCAAAAAGAATTTGGTTTCTCTAAAAACACTTTTTGAGCTTTTTAAATGGTTTTGATTTTGCCAGTTTTGTGGTCATTTTTACAGCTTAGAGTGATCATGTTTTAGTGTTGAACATACTCTCTGGGACTTTTTGTCAACTGCCCTTTTACATTCAGCAATTAATGTTAGAAATTTCCAACTACAATGACCTTTCATTGCCCCTTTGGCTTACCATTGTTGTCTTCACGGTGTGTTTATTTGCATGCCACAGAAGGCATGGTGCATCACTGTGTGGCCCCAATTATTTACACCACCTCCCATCATTGCTCCTGGAATTTCCGCCTTCCTTACTCCTGGTCACCGTCACCATTCTCTTGCATTTAATCCACCTTCTGATAAATAAAGAACATGCACCACAGTAAGAAAAGTTCCTATTTTCAAATTCTACCTGCATATCTTCATAATACCTGCAAAACATCCTGCTGCTTTCTGGAGTACACCTGTGACCAGTTATCTTTAATTCTCAGGCTCCTGGAATTTCCTGCCTGGGCTGTATAAAGCCATCCAGGATTCATGTTGCCATGTTTCTTTGATGAAAACCAGGGACAGAGTACAATTATACGAGCAAACACTGACATGCCCACCCAAAGCCCCTTTATCACTGACAAAGCTATGAACAAGTTCACGTAGTATAACTAAGGTTTGCCTCCTCACCAAGGTGATAATAGTAACGTGTGTAAAATATGCTTTCCACTGACAACTCTTCCATTTGCTAAACCATGTTAAACTATTCTGTTTTGTATTTTTTACCTAACACCACAAATGTTCATTTTCATCCACCTTCCAGTGCATCTCAAACCAAATATTTCTTTGTACTCAGCAATATGGATCCTCAGGCCTCTGTTTATAGAGCCAGTTCATCCACTTTGTAACACACTTTTTGGCAAATCTCACTTAACCTTATTTGATCTTGCAGCTGGAGTTTCTGTTATCATGAGAGGTTTTTATAATTTATCTGTAAGGATGTAATGGCACATATCTGTCCTGGACCATGTTCGTTCACATCCTGTGATCAGTAACTGGACAGGAGGTAAGAAAAATTTCCCACTACATCACCATATAAATTCCGTGGGATCTTTACTATTTGTCTGGCCTAACAGCAGTGCAGACAGATGGGACCTCACTTTAATATCTCATCCAAAGGACGGCAATCAGAAGAGACCTTATTATAATGTCTCATCCAAAGGATGGACCTTCAGGAGTATGGGACCCTCTTACACTGCATAACAGTGTCAGTGTTAAAACAAGAATCCCATCATGCAATGCAGGTACAGAACCCACAACCTTAGGATGGAATTTAGGATGCAGTGTAGGAACAGAACCCACAGTTTATTTATTTATTTATTATTTACCAGGAAAGTCCAACTTGGAACAAGTCATTTTTCAACAAAGGTCCAGGGAGAAACACTCCAGATGCATGTCTTTATAATGTGGGAGGAAACCAGAGCATCCAGAGGAAACACACACAAATGCAGGAGGACATGCAGACTCAACAGAGAAGGCACCCCATCTGAGAATCAAACTGGAGAACCTCTTGCTACGAGTTGACAACATTAAATGCTGCACCACTGTGCCATTCTTATAATCCATATACTAATATAATTTGTCCAACCTTATAATCACCCATCTCCAAAGACAAGGCTACAACCTGCTAAGATGGTGACCTCTTTAATGTTTATGAAGGGAGCCGTAATCACATTAAATGTAGATTAATCTCCACCTACCACTTGGATAAGCATTCTCATTAGTAAAGCATGTAGCTGAACATTCTTAAATTAATACTTGGTATATTTAGCATGGTTACGACACAAATCAGTCATGAACTTGATTTCATAGTTAGCTGAATTTTTCTTTGGTGCTGTGGTGCAAAGGTATCTACCATTAAATTCAGCAACAACAGGTATCAGTGTTACAGCACAGGAACAGCTTGCAACAAACAATATTAAAAGAAGCAGACATTGATTCACTATCGTGAAGTAAGGATGGTCTGTTTGGCATGAATTTCGATATATTTGTGCATAAGTATATAAGCCAGTAATGTTCATACACATTAAGGAGGCTGTAGTTTTATACAAATGTTAAGAAAATAACAAATGATGATTTCACTTATTGTAAAGTTCCGTTCATCTTCCTATGTTTCCTAAAAGTAACATTGTGATAAGTGATGCCAGGTTTGTTATATTCAAATGTTGTGATGCAAACCTCACAGCTATTGCAGTACCTACTACTTGTGATGGCACAGCTATTAACTCGGTTATTCACCACAGTTCCCTTTAGTACTTTCTGTAACAGTCTCAGCTGTGTCTCTAACTATGAAGTTCTCCTATACTGTGTCAACCCCCATCAAAAAATATTTTCATCTTATTCCAAGATTATAAATCTTTTCTTTTGTTAATACTTCATCAATGCTTTTTCTTATCTAATATCAGTAACTTCAGCCTTGATAACAAAGTTATAAAGTCTGAGCCTTTCTTAACATAATTAGATACATTTTAATGTTGTTCCATCAGAAACACCAAACGCAGACAGTATTTCTTTATGTTAGATTGCTTTTCTCTTTGTTAATAATTATCGTATTATCATTCCTGTTTAATTTTTCTTTGCCTAGTAGCCGCTTAGATGAATGTCAGCTTCTGCTGTGTAATTGAGGTCAAACAATGTCCTTGACTCACTGTCTCTTCTTGATGACATATGTCACCAGAGTAAATGAACAAAACGGAGAGCAGTAGCCACGTCATTTTACAAAAGGCTGACTGCTGTTTCATTATTTCTTTGCTTGCACTGCTTACACTTCTAGATGCTTCTTTTTTCCCTTATGCACTTTATACAATAGTGTAGGATGGCAGTCACCTTGTGTCAACCACTGACACTTTGTGGAACTCTTTTTACAGTAGTTATCATCTGGATGCCTAGTCATTTTTTACATAATTTCTAAAATCTTAGTTTCATGTCTAGTGCAGCCTATATTTGTCAAAAAAGCAAGTGATATACTTAGCAGTTATGACATTAAGTTTAAGACCTACATGGACAAATATAATTTATAGACTTTCTTCTAAATGAGGCAGAGATCTTTGAAGAACTGCATGCAAGTGAATTATGTTCTAATTAATTTAAGCAATACTCTCCGATATAAACAAAACTGGATATAATTCGGTCTTGCTCAGTTTGCACAGCAGGTATTATCCTTTTTCCTTTTCTCACAAAAATGTATATATCTTACCTTACACAGGTATGCAGTGACGAAAGTAGGAAAGGGTATGATCTGACTTACAGATTCTTGGTAAATACTGTTTTCATCATAAACACAAAAGTCACGATACCAGCAGGTACCAATAAAGTTGTTTACTGGGATGCTATACAGCTCACTCATCCAGTTTATAGTGTATTACACACATCTTCTGTCAGGGTCCTTGGAATAACTACTGCACCCTAACCCATAAGGATCGCCCCTCACATACTTATCTCTACTGACTTAGGCCAGTGCAGAGCAGTGACCTTCCTGAGTAAAGCAAAGACAAAGGTGTATATGGCTGCTTTGTAACACAAATATCCCCCTTATAATCATTCACATGCTTCATGAATTTCGCATTCTTTCTTTATTTGTCTGTTTTGCTACATTTACGTATTAGAAAATGTTACAACATATTTGAAATATTTTAGATAGACTAAATAACTAAATTAGGCACTGGGATAATGATATGCACTTCTTGAAATGCTTAATCTTTTTGTTTTGTTACCAGTGTGCAATTTCTTTCATGCAATATCTGAACATATATTTGTACCGATGAAAGCTTTGAACACCAGCCTTATACAATTGCTATGCAATTTATTCAGATCACCTGCTACTCTTGTAGAAAATGGAAGTCTGGGGTTCATTATTTGCCATTTGGTTCTGCTTAAATCAGAGGCAGAAAGCTGTTAGTTATGCTGGGCAGTTGCCAATTATCTTATCGAAGACAAGTCTTGGTCACAGTCTGGGGATAAGTTCTGTCGAGGTCACATTACTGCTATTGTTTTCCATAACAACTTGAAAGACAGAGAGAACTTCAAGTGAACATCAAAAACTATGTAACAGTTTACACTTTGTACCCCGATATAGTCTCGATAACATTTAACTTCTTGAAAAGTATAAGAGTTGCTTTACTATCACTTATTAAACACCGGTAGAGAGTGGATACCTTATTTGGGTTCCAGGGAAACACTGCCTTCTAACTCTGATTTTTTTTTCCATTCAGCGTTGCTTTATACCTCATGGGGCAGCCACTGGAACTCCCAGGCGTTAAACACAGAAATGATTGCATGATTCCATAATTATTGTTTTTATAAAGTGTCAGACTAGATGACTCGAACTAATGCTGAATGATTTTCTTCTCTTCTAAATGAACACCGATTTGAATGCTTCAGGGAAGGATACCCTTCACGTTTACGGTGGGCCATTATCACAGTCTTCTATGTTTTCACACTTGCTCTCACACTTTATTTATTTTTTTATTTATTGGCATTTGTTTACCAGGAAAGTCCACTGAGCCAGTGAATGCCCATTTTCAGTGGAAGCCCAGGGAGAAAAGCTCCATGCAAACATGACAGAGAAAAACAGAGAAAAAACATTTTACACTAAATAAACATACATTATAAATATACTTCTTGCAAATAGAAATAATAATGAGAGTTATATAGTAAAAAAAAATAATACAGAATACAGAATAAAATATAGGTTGCATGAGAATTAAACATTGTAAACGAAGGCAGTATTATAATATCAACATCACCAATGTTAAATGAAGTCAAGTGCATGCCGTCAGAAGAACTGATCACTGCCAGCCAGGTCTCAGGGCTAACGTACAGTACTGATTTTGAACTCCAAGTTAAGCAAGCAGTTCAGGAGCTGATTATAGTGAGGAAGTTGTGAAGTATATATAGGTGTTGTAGTAGAATGTAATTTAAGATGAGGTGAATAGGGGAAATAGCTGGGGTTTAATATGATTCAGTAGGAAAATGAGACATTTTTGTAGGGGCTTCGGATGGGCAGATATGAATAGCAAATATATTAAGTTATGGCAGAGGAAGGGGTTGAGCAGTTACAAATCCAATTAGAGAGGAGATAGTTTTGAAGAGCAGGTTTAAAATTGCAGGGGTGCTGTAGTAAGCGGATCTTGGTAGGCACACACACACACACACACACACACACACACACACGCACACGCACACGCACACGCACACGCACACGCACACACACGCACACACAGACAAAGACAGTAATTTCAACCTCATTTAGAGAGCTGCAAATCACTTGGTATATGGTACATGTTTTGTGTTTTGTATATCAAGTTTTTTGCACCTTATACAGTGAGGTGCAAATTGCTTTGTACATTAAAAATTGCATGCTCTGAGAACCAACTGTAACTTCCTGGAGCTGAATACACACCAATATCTAAAGTGTTTTGAATCTAAAAATTCCCTTTATTGGTCATTTTGTGTATAAAACGTCTGTCTCTCTTTGGCTCTGTGGTAAAGCAAATGAGAAAGATGAGGTGCTATATGCAATCCAAGTTAAAAAAATAAGTTTTTGTCAATGTTGTTTTGATCACAAACCAAACCAAATGGACTTTTTTAACAGATGCAGGAACAACTGGGGCAAGGGTCCAATGACCAGATTTCAAGTGCCAGTGGTATACACCTGGCCTGCAGGCAAAGTGTTTGAAACCACTGGTTTACATAATCACATTTGCTGATCTGTATGTACATTGTCAAATGTGCACTTAATGATGTAATCTATCAACTAAAAATAAGTATAAAAGGCAGAGAACTCTTTATTTATCAACCTTATGGAAAATGCCTTTTGCACTTGTTTTTATTTGATAGTTTTCATTTTACAAGTTTTATTTTTTGGCGTTTTTTTACTAATAATTATGATGTAATCTACTGTTAGGCATTTTCTTCATGTAAACTGCAATCTGCCTTGGTACTTCTTGTTTGATTCCCACTGAGAGTCCAACAGTTTATCTCTGGGATTTAATGCTAAGAGTTTCTAGCAAGAATCCATCTGTAGTCCGGGGTTTGATTCCTTTCATGTTCCACTTCTCATTTATGTGCTTTTGCTCAAGTAACTTAACCTAGCACTACTGCTAGGTCACCCCTGAACATAGATGATTGTGCCCAGTGGACTTACCCACTCAGGAAAACAAAGAAGAGAAAATACTGCGTGTACAGCTGAAACTTCCTTTTCAATGAAGAGACTTGAATAGGCCAGGTTACTGCTTCTCCCTTGACAAATCATGAGGATTTATTACTTTTGTCTTTGTTTTCTGCTCTGCTGATAATTGTACTTAAAAACAAATCCAAACATGTTCCAATAACTGCCTAAAAGATGAAAAATAACCTGCTAAGAACTGTATTACAAGCTCTTTTAATGAAGTGCTGTTTTCCTCTCTCTCTCTCTCTCTGTCTCTCTCTCTCCCTCTCTCTCTCACTCTCTCTCTCACTCCCTCTGTCCCTTTCTCTCTCTGTCTCCCTGTTTGGTTTACTTACATATGCAAAGTGAAATGCATAGTTTATCCTTTCTGTGGGCTCTTCTTGATTTAAAACCACAAGCTTCTCCACACTCCTTGATTTCAAATAGGACAGAAATTCATACTTCTCTCATGTTGCACACTATTTCAAACTTTGGAACACATTTTGTGAGTTACTGAGCCAACCATATTAGTCCTGGATTTCCAAGGGGGTTCATGGAGTTGTAACTCCCTGCTGACATGTCTGAAACAGACGCTGCTACTTCTACTCTCAAATTAGTCTGACAGCCTCTGCTATGTTCACACAGATGCCTCATAATTATCAACTCCAAACCCCATGGGGCCCATAATCCAATGCTAAGCTATGTGATTAAGCATGCTTCCATTACTATTCTAAATAGGAGGTTACTAGGCTAATGGCCTTAGAGGCCTTACAAGCCTAGACAAGCTAACCCTTATTCCCAAGAGTGTCTATTACAACAGACACTGAATCAGCACCTATTACCCCTATGTATGAGGGGTACAGGTGGAACCCCCGGGGTGAATTTTTAGTTTCCCATCCAATCATCCAAATTATGCTTAAATAGGGTCAACGGGGGACTCTGCTTAACCTGGATTGGAAGGCTGTTCCAGAAATGAGGTAACCTTTGTGAGACAAATCTGTCCCTCCAAAAAGTTCTATTGATGTCACATACCAGGTTAAGGTTCCTTGAGCATGTGACATAGGTACCGTTTGACTTGCGCATGTGTAGCATTTACATTAAGGTAGGGTTGGAGATTGCTATAAATGCAAGGTACAGGTCACCTCTGAGCAGTCTGTATGACACAGAGTAAAGAGACAGTGATTTCAGTCTGTCCACATATCACATGTGCCGGAGACCTTTACAGTATCTCCAATCGCTGCAGGCACTTGGAAAGGTACATACCAATGGAAGCATCATGCTCTATTATTTGCCTGATTATAACATCCTTTTTTCTGCAGGCAATTCAGTTCCTTATGAGGTGAGCAATGTAGAATGCCCCTCTAACTATTTGTTTTTAATTTCTCCAAATCTTTTGTGTTTCTAATACCATAACAGGAATGGACCCCATTCCTAAGTCAAAGTATGATTAAATTTCATGAAATTAGTATTGTTTCAATCTTTGATGTTAAAAGTGCTTTTCACAGCACCCGGAATGTGCCCAGTAATGACTCCTTCTGCAGTTTGTATGGGGTACATATAGTGATAACATATCTAAATACAATTGTAGATTCTGTTTTACAAGACCCATTGCTCCTACTACTATTGGAACTGTCTGGGTATCTTTCTTCCACACTGTTCTCATTTCTGCCTGCAGATCCTGATATTTTACGACTTTGTTCCTCTCTGTATGCAAGACACTGTAGTCACTGGGTGTGGCGATTTCAATGATCAATGCTACTTTTGTCTTCTTTTCATGGACCACTATATCTGGTTTCCTAGCATCTGTCTTTTGAACTGTTGGTAATGGGTAATCCCATGTGATGTAAACTTTATCATTTTCTATGATGCTTTGTGGCTCATGTTTCCAGTGTTTTTCAGCCACTTCAATACCATAATGTTTGCACAATCCCCAGTGCAACAGTCTTGTCACATTATTATACCTTTCAGTATACAGTCCTTCTGCCATTAGTATGTCACAACCAGCAATAAGGTGTGTGACTGTTTCCAATTCGGTTTTACAAAACCTACATTTGTCTGTTTCTCCCAGATGTTCAATGGACTTTCTAAACCAGTGTGTATGTAGCCCATTATCTTGGGCCACCAATATTAACCTTCATCTCTTGGTTTGAATTTGCTTCTCCTTAACCATTCCTGCATTTGATCCTGATCAATATGAGCATTTTCCAGAAGTTTCTATACTTGCAACTATATTTATGCATTTTCCACATTTCTTGCCTTCTCATCTGATCCTTCACCTTATATTCTTTTTTTTGTTTTTGTTTGTGGCACATTCAGTTGCTGCCTGATTTTTTATCTGCTTCTGGTTTAATTTCCATTCCTGCTTGATGTCGATATGCTTCTGCTAGATTAAGCAGAGAAATCATCTTAGATTTATTCTCCTCATGTTTTAAAACTTTCACTACGTTTGGATCTTGTGAGGTTAGCAGATATATGTGGAGTCCAGTGATTCCAGGTATATACATGTAATCAATTTCAAGGAGGCCCATCCCTCCTTTGGAACAGGGAATATCTTGGTATGCACTGATTTTTATAAATTATCTGGTGAGCATGAAGCATCCTTCTTGTTTTCCTATCTAATCTATCCAACATGTTTTGGGGCCAGTCAGTCACTCCAAAACTGTAAGTTAGTACAGGAAGAGCAAACTGGTTTATAGCTTGGATTTTGTTCCTAGATGCCAATGCTGTTTTCAGGATTAATTTAAGTCTTCTAAAGTATTCCTTACTAAGATTTATTCACATGTGTTCATGCTTTATTGTTGATCCATCATCAATTCCCAAATATTTATACACTCCCTCTTGCTCAAGTCCTTTTATATCACATTCTTGTCCCAAACTGATGTTTTTCTGGTGCTGCAGTTTTCCTGCTTTAAAGGTTGCTTTTGCTCATTTATCAAGACCAAATGACATTCTTATATCATCTGAAAAAGTTTTGACAACCTGCAGTTGTACTTTCAGTTCCTCATCTAATGAGCTATACAGTTTTAAATCATTGACAAAGAGAAGATGAGAAGTCTTTACACTTTGTTGTTTTCCAGGAGCCAAAGTATAACCATGGCCTAAGCTGTAAAGTAGACAGCTTAATGGGTTAAGGGCAAGGCAGAATATCAGTGGTGACAGAGAGTCACTCTGGAATACCTCTCTTTGAATTTTTATCCCTGGGATAATAATTTGTCCTTTATCATGGCTTAATTGCAAAGTAGTCTGCCACTGTGTTGTGGTCACTGTAATGTAGTAGATCAGTGTAGTGTGTATCTTATACATTTTAAGCACTCTTTTATACATGAATGTGGGATACTATCAAATGCCTTTTTGTAGTCAATTCATGCCATACTTAGATTCTTCCCTTTTTTACAGTTCTCCACTATGACTTTAACAACAAATGATCCTTTGTTTCATATGACTTTCTTTTATTGCCCTTTTGTTCTGTTGCCATAATTGAGTTTTCTTCTAAATGCCTATAAACTCTGTTGGCATCAGTTCCAGTGTATATCTTATATGTCATTAGAAGAAAAGTTATTGATCTATAGTTTTTAGGGCAGGTTCACTCTTAAGTGGGAGCATTGTTTTGCCTATTGTTAGCCAGGTTGGCATCTGTTCAGGGTGAGCATATAAATAGTTCTTACTCATAGCTAAATCTTTGTGCAAAAATGTTAATACTTTTAGCCAGAAGTTAGGTGCTGCATCTGGGCCTGGGGATTTACAATTGGAGGCTTTTCTTAACTTTGTTTCAATCTCTCTGGCTATTAATTCATCCCATTTCATATCCTGTACCTTTAAACTTCTTATTCTTTCTTTTACTTCTTCTATCCATTTAGCATCTTTGTTATGTTCCACAGGATCTTCATAGAAACTTCTCCAAAATGTATCTATTACTTCTTTTTTGGTGGTCTTTCAATTCATTTTACCTTGTTTCCAAATTCTGTATAAAACTTTTTGCACCTTTAACTACTGTGGCGACATGGTGATGAAAGGTAAGGTTGCTATCAACCTGCATGCCCAGGTCTCTCACCAGTGATTCCTTGCTTAAGGTATTGCTATTTATGTAGTATTTTGCAAGAACATCACCCTTGCTGAAGACGATGATAATGCATTTGTTTGGCCTGAGTTTAAGTCCATAACCTTGGCACCAATCATTAATCTGTGTAAGTCCTTCTTGCAAGATATTGACATTGTTAGGGGACTGTATGACAGCCCCTAGTTTGCAGTCATCAGCAAACTTTGTCATTCACAGACCTTTTGTTTTTGCTTGCACTTCAGAGAAGTAAACTCCGAACAGTATGGGCCCCAGAACAAATCCCCGTAGAACACCACTGATTGCTGGTCTGCTGGAGGAGGGAGAGTTTCCTATTTTTACTGTATGACTTCCATTGGTGAGCCAGTTTGCAGCCCACCTGACAATAGATGGGTTGATACCCAGCTGGGTAGGTTTATCAATAATGCCTAAGTGAGGGATGGTGTCAAAGGCCTTGGCTAAGTCCAAGTAGTCTGTATGCACAGTTTTACCCTTGTCAAGGGCTTTGGTGACTGTCTCAAAGAAGTCTGTCAAGTTTAACAGGCACAATCTCCCTTTCGCAAAGCCAAACTGGCTAGGGTCGAGTGTTTGTAGATTAGCCATATCTTTGTTGATAAGGTCATGACAATATGCTCCATGGTCTTTCAGATAAGGCTGATTAGGCTTATGGTCTATAGTTCCTGGGGTCTGTAGATGCCCCACCCCCCCTTTATGCAAAGAGATGTCTCTAGCTGTTCTCCATTCAGTAGGGACAAAACCCGTGCTAAGGCTATGGTTAAACAAGGTTCCCGGCAGCGTTTCTAATTCAGTTTTGCCATGTAGTCTTGCACTTACCCTTCCTTTCTTGCAGACTGACGATGCAAATGACTGATATATTTTATTTTCTTATTGCACATCTCCATTATGCCTTTTTTTTTGCAGACACCTCTGACTTTTACTCCTCATGTTCTGCTTCTTCTAGTATAAGTGAATCTGTACATAGTGCTTCCTGGATAAATAATAACTTTACTTAAGGTTGTTTGTGACAGAATTGACTAAATACAGACAGCAGTGATTAATTTACTTTATCTAACTTGCTTGAGTTTTTACGACTCTGCATTTACAACCATGACATTATTCATGTTTACATAACTAATTGCACTTCTCTCATTTATTTTTCACCTGAATGTATATTACTTTATGAAACAGCATAATTGTCACCGCTGTGAGTCAGCACTATAAAGACATTAATGTTAATAAAAAAGGAAATAAATACTATTGCAAGTGTATCATGATACGTGTTTCACCAGAATTCAGGTTTTGGAGATATATTATTGCTATTCGTATTCTGCTCTGTATTCAATTTCGCAGTTGTCATTCCCTCTAGGTAGTCTGTTTTCAATGTCTGTTATGTTGATGCAGTTCAGTAGGAGAGAAGAATTCTTAGAGTCAGAAGTGTGAGGAAACTAAAGAGAGAGCTTTTGCTTCGCACAGAAAGATCAAGATGAAAAATTACTTCTGGCTGAAATGCATGTGTGTGGGGAGAGTGTCGTTGTCCTTATCAGCATTTTCTATATAAAATCCAATTGCAGCAGTAATTGATGTCTGGAACAAAGAGGTTCATTTTGAACCTCATTTAGACAGAGATTGGATTATGTGCAAAGTCTTTAAGAGAGACGGTCTTGTGAAATGAAAGAAATTAAATATTAAATAAAATGAACACAGAGAGTGTCACCATGAACTGAGCAAAAAGACA
The DNA here is from genome assembly GCF_019279795.1 of Protopterus annectens. Classification (NCBI taxonomy): domain Eukaryota; kingdom Metazoa; phylum Chordata; order Ceratodontiformes; family Protopteridae; genus Protopterus; species Protopterus annectens. The sequence goes on from NC_056737.1 coordinate 1,015,964,580, forward strand.
CCTGTACAAAGGGAAAAAAACTGCCCTATATGGAGGAATGCTCAGTATACCCAAAAAGCATATTCTAGAAAAAAACTGATATTAAGCATAAAGCTAGATGCAATTACGATAGATAAAGGGCCCAGCTAAACCTTATGTTATCACAGAGGGATATGCAGGATGGAAGAATTAAATGACAATTATGAATCAGAATTGCCTTTCAGAGCTTGGTCGCCCAGACATGAAGACAGGTGGCTTTTATTTCTAAAGATCAACATTTGCATTTCAAAAATGCCAGATGTTTATTGTGTTATTTCTCTCAGAAAAGAGAATAAACAAAAGACTTTGTACTAGGCAGATGAAAAACATGAGCACTTCAGGGAGTCACTGTTCATTGTGTTCAGTTTCACTTCAGTTATTGTTTACTGCAGTATATCTCCATGCTTGTTAGTTGTGACCGTATGTGAAAATGTACAGTCCCTGTCACTTTACCGTCAATGCTGGAGTTAGCACTACAGTCAGATGATGTGAAATAAGCTTCCTCGTGAAATGCCCGGTGTTACACATGATGGGCAGCTTAACTGAACATGAGTTCACATTCATGCATGCATTATCTGCTTCATAGCACTATAAGCCTAGTATTTGTGTGCACTGTTATGCCAAGGCAAAAGATGTACATTGTACATCTTCTGTTTATTTAATTATGCTTAGTTAACCACGTAAGTGCACTCATCCAAAAGCCCTTTTCCAAATGACCCAGACCACTATGACAAGGACAATCATGGACAAAGAACACATTGCACACAGCAAATATACCATAAGATGCACTGCAAACAGCAACTGATAGTTAATCAGCATTACATTATTAAAGTGAAACAGAAGCTGCAAAATAAAATTTACAAAGCATTAACTACTCATATGTTCTAGCAAAGTACAACAGAAAAGAATTCAGTACAGCTACTACCTGACAGATATACACAACTTGTTTATATGCTATGGTGCAGGTAAGCAATCTGCCTGGGTATTAGGTAAGTTGATTGATAAAGCAATGCATGATACAAACTATAACAGTAGCAAAATTACAAAAGTGGACAGTATTCTGAAAGAATACGATATGGGTCACCTCTTCCTTTTTTGTTATGCAATCAGTGGCAAAAGACGAATAGTTTAGTAAAATGCAAAGCTTACAGCATGCAAGGGGTGAAACACAACATCACTAGCCCTAACGTGTTCTGTTTTACAATGATAGCAAATTCTCAAGGTGCCTTGCATTCTCTGGAATATTATTCCATCAGCAGTCACTATTTAGGAAAATGTTCTTTCTCATGTGCTCAGGTTGGTCTGGGATTTGTACAGCTGAGTGCAGTTGTTGTCTCGGATGGCAAAGTGAGCAGTTCTATACCCTTTTCAAATATTTTTTATTTTCTTCTTCTCTTTGTATTGTTTGCATATTTCAATTCCAGTCATTTATAAGCCACAATTCAGTTACATTGTAAAGAAACTACATTTATATTTAGGTACATCTTGTTGCAAGAGAAATTTCAGTGTTACAACAAAAAACACAATATGGATAACACCCTATATATAATATATACAACAACTGCTACAGAAAATCAACTTCTGATTAAGATTTGTGTCACAGCTTACATAATATTCATATCTACTACATAAGAGGTTTACATTAGATACAAACTCACAAAAGGATATCTTTTGTGCCCTTTACAGTTTGCATCCACAATAATTTGTTTTCTCACCTATCTATTCTCTTAAAATATGGTCCTGGAGAAGACTCCAGTATCTTAGAAAACAGGAATGCTTACTTTGGTTATTTGTTATCAATTAATGTACTGATATATACATTAGTGCCATATGTCTGAAGCTCTCCAATGACAATTTGGTTCGATCTAACCAGTTCTGAGTAATGTACAATGTTATTAAAGAAAAGAGGCTAATTAGAATATGCAGATTAAGTTTGGGTAATTTTTGAGAGGTGATATGCAAAATCGCAAATTCCCATGATAATGTGGATTTTTGATATCCCATCTTCTCTAGTCTGACTCTCACTGAGCACCATAATTTATAAGTACATTTACAGCCCTAGAAGATGTGGAATAGGTTAGCTGCTTGTGAGTAGCAGCAAGGACAGTTTGGGGAAATGCCTGAGTTGAAATTGTTGAGTACTTTTGTGTTGTTGTCCATGCATTATGTAAACCATCATACCTGGCATGGGGGGGGGGGGTGTTGTAGGGAAACAGCACATCACCATGTGGTGTTATTTTTCTTTAACACCACCTCCATTAGTCCTTATTGCTTACTTGTCATCCTATGCTGTTGGTAAAAAGCAGAACATTTCTTTGGCTTCAACCAATAAATGCATAAATATGTACATTAGAAAGTCAATGTAAGTTTTTAAAAGTCCTGTTCCACTGTTTTTATCCCCCATCATAACAAAGTTCCCATCCTCTGTACTATTAAATGATTTCAGATCCATGGTCGGGAATCTGATACTTAAGACTTCATTACTCTGGTTATGACGTGCACAGTGTAGTAAGATTTAATCACACTGAAGTGATTACTGTATGCAGTATGGAGCACATCATTTATTTAGATTTGTTTAACGAGGCAGAACACCGATCAAACAATGAGAAATTACAGGCTCAGCCTGGAAATGTCATCAGCCTTAGAGAGAGTCCTTCCATAAGGTAGACTACGAGAAATAACATTCACAAGTCATATGGCCTTCCATACTGTAGACTATGAGAAATAAAATTCACAAGTCATATGGAAGGTTTGCCAAATATTACACAAGCAATGATGCCTGACAGAGTGTGTGTTAAAGTGAAATGAATGCCCACCCAGTAGTGTTATGAGGCCAGACCCCACCTTGGAAGGGCATTAATTACACATTAACATACACCCTGGAGGGCATTATTGCACTTAGAGAATTAGTTCTCTGTAAAATTGTTGTGTTTTACTTGCTTATTTATTTTTTTAAGTACTATACTGTTTTTATATATATATATATTTTTTTTTTAATGTAAAATAGTTCCTCCACCTAATGTTTTAAACTTGATGTAGTATATGTTAATGGTGTTGGAGGAAACATTTTACATTAAACATATATAAAAATAATATAGCACTTAAAAAAGCAATATGTAAAACACAGCAATTTTACATAGAGTCCATTCTCTCTCTCATAGACACATACACAGTCTCTTCTACTTTCACATACCTAGATATATACACACACACAATCTGCTCTGCTTTCATACACAGATTCACTCACACAAGACCAGTCTTGCCCTCTTTCTCAATCTTTCGCAGAGTCTCTGCTACTTTCGTAGGTTCATAGGTGTGTACTAGGCTAATGACCCTGGGGCCTTTACAAGCATAGCCCATAGGATTACCCTGGCATTGTGCCACCCGACCTTAGTTCCCAGTGCCTCTGTCAAGTAGAGCCACTGGAGTGATTCCCAGGGTGAATGTTCTATTTCCCATCCACTCATCAAGATTTCTGGTGCTCTGTTTGACATGTATGGGAAGTTTATTCAATAGCAAGGGCAGTCTCTGGGTTATGAACCTGCCCCTCCAGCATGTTCTGTTGATTGTGGTAATGAGGTTGAGGTCTCTGGAGCATCTGGTATGGAGGGATTGGGATTTCTTTAGCTGCAGCATTTTTAACAGAGCTGGCTTTGTAAGTTAAGCAGAGATTGCCTCTAAGTAGGCGATATGAGACAGAGAATAGCTGGGAGTTTTTTGAGTCTGTCCATATAAGAAAAGTGTTTAAGGCCTAGGATCCTGTTTGTGAGGTACCCTTGCAGCCATTCCAGTTGTTGCAGGTGTCTAGTGAGGTACATGCCAAATGGGGGCATTGTACTCGATGATTGGCCTAATGAGGGAAAAGTAGAGGGAGACAATGACCTCTTTCTCCCTGGATGCAAAACCCTTAGTAATGAGATGTGCCACATAGAAGGACTTTCTGTCCACAGTGGCAATGTGGTGGTAAAAAGAGAGGTTGCTGTCAACCTGTGTTCCCAGATGTCTTATAATGCCTTCAGTGTTAACTACCATCGATGTGGTAATTCATGGGAACCGGGTTTTTCCCAAAGGGGATGACAACACATTTTCTGGCATTGAGCTTAAGACCATGGTTCTGACACCAGTCATTCATCTCAGTGAGGCCTTTCTGTAGGATGTCAACATCACTTGTGAGTTAATAATAGCTCCCAACTTACAATTGTCTATGAACATTGTCAGCCAGAGTCCCTTCATGTTGGCCTGGACTTCAAAGAAGTAGATATCAAACAGGGGAGGACCCAGAACCGAACCCAGTGAGACTCCACAAGTGACTGGTCAGCAGTCTGACTTAGAGTTAGCTACTTTCACATTGTGGGTTCTATCTGTAAGCCAGTTTGCAACACACCTAGTGATATAGGGGTTGATGCCTAGCTTAGTGAGTTTTTCTATTATTCCTGAGTGGGGAATGGTATCAAAGGCCTTGGCCAGATCAAGGTAGGCTGTATGAACCACCTTGCCTTCATCCATAGCTCTGGCGACTGACTCAAAGAAGTCGACCAGGTTGAGCAGGCATGATCTACCCTTCACAAGACCAAACTGTGTGAGATTCAGAGTTTGAAGATTCCCTATATCCTTGTTTATTAGGTCCATGATGATGCATTCCATAGCTTTGCATATCAGACACGTCATGCTAATAGGGCAATAGTACCCAGGGTCTGTAGTTGCTCCTCCTTTGTGGAGAGGGATGACTGTAGCAGTCCGCCATTCAGTAGGGACAAAGCCTGATGTGAGGCTGTGATTGAACAGGGCACACAGGTGAGGTGCCAGTTCACTCTGTAGTTCATGTGGAGCACAGCCAGGGATATTGTCAGGTCCCATAGAAGTTGTATTCTTGGCCTTAGATAATGCTGTTTTAACCTGTGCAGCAGTAATACTGGGTGTCTGGCAATCTACTGGTATTGTGATTGGTCTTTTGGGTCGGGTAAAGTTGGCACTGAATCTGTCGGCCAGTATATTGGCAATATCTGTTGGCTCAGTATAGGAGGTACCATTGTGCAGTAGCTCAGAGCAAATCTGGGTATTGCTGTGGAGATTCTTTACATACCTATAGAAGGACGTGTGGTGGTCATTACTACCTGCTTCAATTCTGTTTTCATAGTTAGCGTTAGAGGATTTGATGAGGGACCTGAACTTTTTGTTGAGGCTGATAAGGGAGTTTTTCCAGTCTTGGGACTTCACTTTATTCCGCATCAGTTTCCTCCTTCTGTTATAGAGTTTGTTTATGGTAGGGGACATCAGATTGGCTTTCTTTTTTTTTGGAGGAGACCATCTGGGATCTATTAGGTAAGGTATGATCCATGCATTTGTGTATGTATAGGTACAGTGTATTGGTGTATGATTCGGTGGTCATGCAACTATTCTCCATTTGCATGGGTGCCATGAAGTTAGGCACCTCTGTTTTTAGGTGCCTACAGTTAGCTTTGGAGAAGTTTTTCATGGTGGTTACCTTTGCAGGGTGTTGGGGGTGGGAGGGTTGTGGATTTCCAAGGTAATTAGTTTGTGGTCATATCTAACCAGGGAGGAGTTGACTATTGACAGAACAGGTAGCTTACATCCTTCTAAGTTGGGAACTGCTGATTGAGGGCTCAGTGTCTGTTATTCTAAAAGTGTATTAATTCTGGTTTAAGCACTTGGGTTTCAGGCCAGTTATTTTACATTAAGAGGGTTCATGGTCTGCACTCTTGTGGGAGGAGAGGCTGGACTCTGCCCTTCTGAGCTGGGAATTTCTGGTTAAAGGCTTATAGTGCCTGCATATCTGAACTGCTTCTTACTGAAATTGGTACACCTTGTTTGCTGTAGCATAGACTAGATCCAGGCCTGCTGAATCTAGCTTTGTTTGTATGCTTGTTGTTTGTTTGCTTGTTATTTACCTGAAATGCTAAATCCACCTAAAATGCGGCTTTTCAGCGCTTCTGTGGATCCCTAGTGATATCTGCATTGCTTACTGTACTTATTTCCTTGTTTCTCTTGAAATAAAGTTACTGTTTGTCATTTTTGTATTTAAGTTACCTGTAACACATTGCATTTAAGTTACTTGGCACTTGCTCACTAAAGCAATTATATAAGTCAGCACTAAAAAATTAAAAACACTACACCCTCACAAACTCCCCTTGAGTACCTTGTTCCCCATTGGCCCTTTTTTCAATTACAAAGGAATTCCCAATACTATTCTAGCATGTCCAAAGGTCAGTTGTCAATCTCCTCTCTGGTCCAGCTGGTGAATCTGGGAATCTTGAGGCAATGTTACAACTGCCTCATGTACACAGACAACCCTCTCCTCCTCCCAACAAATTCCAACACATGTGAGAGATGCAACCATATAGCCAAACTGGAGGCTAAGCTCTCTCAACTCAGTACTGGCGTAACCAGTCAGGAGGAGAAGGAAACCACACTCACTACAATTCCAGTCTCACATAGACCTACCACGACAGCAAACCAAACACATAAACACACAAAACATACTGGAGGCTCTAAATAAAAATCTGCCTAAGCAGCAGAGACCTCCAAAGCAGACACCCAAGCAACCGCTACCCCAAAACAAAACACGTGCAACACATAGCTCACAAAGCCAGTGTGCCGAACAGTCACAGCCCTTAAGGCTAAACAACACACCTGATACACTTGTAATAGGTGACTCTATCGTCAGGCACACTGACGTCCCGCTCACCAGGCTGAACAATGAGAAGGTCACGGTGAGCTGCCTGTCAGGCGCTAGGATCCACCATATAACACAAGCACTCAGGTTACTCCAAGGCAAGTACGAATATGACTCAGTCATTGTCCATGCTGGTGTGAATGACCTAAGACGTACCTCCCTGGACTACATGAAAAGAGACATAGAGGAGCTCTCTGAGCATGTAGCCCAGGCCGGTATGACCCTGACCTTGAGTATCTTTCCCTCACCAAGAATGATGCCACAATATGAAGACAAGATAATCAATTTCAACAATTGGCTTAAGTATTGATGTCATACAAAGGGGATCCAATGCCTATCAGCCTGGGATGACATGCTCGACAAGCTACGATGCTTCGCTAGGGACAGCTTGCACCTGTCACCCCTGGGCTTTCAGATATTGGAAAAGGCTCTTGCTACCCCCATAGTGCCTTTTTTAGGAAAGGCTCAAAAGACAAACCCACCTCCATAGGTATCACAAGGGATAAGAAACTAAGAGTAATGCTACTCAATGCCAGAAGTCTAAACCTCAGGATGCACGCACTCAAAACTCTCCTTAGCATGGAGAACATTGATATCTGTGCAGTAACAGAAACCTGGTTCAAGGCTCCCGAGAGCACCCCAGCACTACCAGGTTATACCTCATACCATGCTTTTCGGCCCCAAAACTTGGACCAAACCACAAAAGGAGGGGGAGTATCAATATTTGTCAAAGATACCCACACCTCCAGGTTGGTGGCACAGCACGAAGCATCAGAGACTATCCATGTACAACTAACAGTGGGTAGGGCAGCCTTCCAGTTTATAGCCTGCTACAGACCACCCTCCCAAACCCAGGAACCCCACTCGGCCTTCCTGAGAACATTGGAAAATATGAAGGTCTCTCCAAACACCATTATATTGGGCGACTTCAACTACCCAAACATAAACTGGGAGCATTACTATAGCTCCAACACCCAAGCCCAAAGGTTCCTAGAATTTATAAACTCAAATGCTATGGAACAACTTATTACCACTCCCACAAGAGGGGAAAACATACTGGACCTGATCATCACCAACATGGGGTCTCTATGCTCCAGACCAGAAGTGTATCCCTCACTGGTAAGATCAGACCATAAACTAATCTCACTGGATATTCACATCCCGACCCTATCCCCTGCCCAGAAAACCACAGTGAAAAACTTATCTAAAGCAAATTTCACACTCCTCAAAACCGAGGTGGAATCCTTCAAAGCCCCCGGGCCTGTGGAAAATATGGCCCAGAACGCAGAATCCTTTATAAATGCATTCTATGAACACCTTCAGGAATGCATGGATCATGCAATCCCAAATAAAACCAAGACCCAATCCTCCAAAGGCAGACGTCCTGTCTGGTGGACCCCAGCCATAAACAAACTATACAATAGAAGGAGGAAGCTACTACATGATAGAGCAAAATCCCAAAAAGGGAAGGCATCTCTGATCAGTATTAGCAAAAAACTACGGGCACTCATAAAATCGTCTAAGGCCAGCTTCGAGAGAAAGATTGCACAGGACACTAAGGATAATCACAAGGCTTTCTTTAGTTATGTTAGGAACCTGGGTGGGAATTCCCAGATATGCTCAGAATTAGTCCAAAATGACAAATAATACACCGAACCCACAGACATCGCCAACATCCTAGCTGACAGGTTCAGCGCAAACTTCTCCTCCCCTCCCCACCAAAAGGGCAAATATCTATCCCAGCAGAGTGCTGCCCCCCTGACATCTCAGATGCTCAGGTAAGAGCCGCCCTCTCCAAAGCAAAAAACGCAGCATCAATGGGACCAGACGGTGTCCCGGGCTGCGTCCTACATGAACTCCAAGAAGAGCTAAACCCAAACATAAAACTACTGTTCAATCTCAGCCTTACTACAGGATATGTACCCAAAGAGTGGTGTACAGCAACAGTGGTCCCTCTCCACAAAGGTGGTGCCTAAATGGATCCTGGAAACTATCGCCCCATAAGCCTTACTAGCTTGGTCTGCAAAGCTATGGAAAGGATCATCATGGACCTCATAAATAAAGATATTGGGGACCTACAGACACTGGATCCTACCCAGTTCGGCTTTGTTAATTGCAGATGCTGCCTCTTAAACCTGGTCGATTTCTTTGAAACAGTCACCAAGGCCATTGATGAGGGGAAGGTGGTCCACACAGCCAACCTGGACTTCACAAAAGCCTTTGATACAATACCCCACTCGGGCATTATAGATAAGCTCACCAGCTTAAATATAAACCCCTATGTCACTAGATGGGTTGCAAACTGGCTCAAGGACAGAACCCACATGGTTAGAATTGCTGGAGTCATGTCAGACTCCAAACCAGTTACAAGTGGCGTCCCACAAGGCTCAGTCCTGGGACCTCTCTTGTTTGGTATATATTTCTCAGAGGTACAGGCCAACACGGAAGGACTGTGGCTGACCAAGTTTGCAGATGACTGCGAACTGGGCACCATAATCGACTCTTCAGCCGACACAAGCATCCTCCAAAAGGGCCTCATAGAAACAGACAACTGGTGCCAGAGCCATGGCCTCAAGCTAAATGCCAAAAAGTGTATAGTCATCCCCTTTGGCAAAAACAAAGTGCCCACAAATTACCACATAGATGTGATGGCTCATGTTTATTGCAGTAACTAGGGGGGAAGGCACATGTTTAGTGCAGTAACTAGGTGGAAGGCTCATGTTTAGTGCAGTAACTAGGGGGGAATGCTCATGTTTAGTGCAGTAACTAGGGGGAAGGCTCTTGTTTAGTGCAGTAACTAGGGGGAAGGCTCATGTTTAGTGCAATAACTTGGGGGGGAGGCTCATTTTTAGTGCAGGAACTAGGGGTGACTGCTCATTTTTAGTGCAGTAACTGAAGGGACGGCTCATGTTTAGTGCAGTAACTGGGGGGAATGCTCGTGTTTAGTGCAGTAACTAGAGGGGACGGCTCATGTTTAGTGCAGTAACCAGGGGGGAGGCCCATGTTTAGTGCAGTAACTAGTGGGGATGGCTCATGTTTATTGCAGTAACTGGGGGGAAGGCTTATGTTTTGGGCAGTAACTAGGGCGGACAGCTAATTTTTAGTGCAACAACTAAGGGAGACATCTCATGTTTAGTCTAGTAACTACAGGGAAGGCTCGTGCTTAGTGCAGTAACAAGAGGGGACGGCTCACGTTTAGTGCAGTAACTAGGGTTGAAGGCTCATGTTTAGTGCAGTAACTGGGGGGAAGGCTCATCTTTAGTGCAGTAACAAGGGGTGATGACTGGTGTTTAGTGCAGTAACTAAGCGGGGATGGCTCATGTTTAGTGCAGTAACTAGGGGGGAAGACTCACGTTTAGTGCAGTAGCTAGGGAGGAGGCTCATGTTTAGTGCAGTATCTATGGGGGTAGGCTCATGTTTAGTACAGTAACTACCGGGGAAGGCTCGTGTTTAGTGAAGTAACTGGGGGAAGGCTCATGTTTAGTGCAGTAACTAGAAACGACTGCTCATGTTTAGTGCAGTAACTAGGGTGGATGGTTGATGTTTAGTGCAATAATTGGTGAGGACGGCTCATGTTTATTGCAGTAACTAGGGGAGGATGGCTCATGTTTAGTGCAGTAACTAGGGGCGAAGGTTCATGTTTAGTGATGTAACTGAAGGGAAGGCTCGTGTTTAGTGCAGTAACTGGGGGGAATGCTCGTGTTTCGTGCGGTAACTAGGGTGGACGGCTGATGTTTAGTGCAGTAACTAGGGAGGATGGCTCGTGTTTACTGCAGTAACTAGGGGGGGACGGCTCATGTTTATTGCAGTAACTAGCATGCCGGCTGATGTTTAGTGCAGTAACTAGGTGGGCGGCTCATGTTTAGTGCAATAACTAGGGGGAAAGCTCCTGTTTAGTGCAATAACTAGGGGGAAAGGCTCATGTTTAGTGCTGTAATTAGGGGAGACAGCTTGTGTTTAGTGCAGTAACTAGGGGAAAGGCTCATGTTTAGGGCAGTAAATAGGGGAATGTTCATATTTAGTGAATTAACTAGGCAGAAGGCTAATGTGTAGTGCAGTAACTAGTGATAAAGGCTCGTGTTTAGTGCAGTAACTAGGGGGTACGGCTCATGTTTAGTGCAGTAATGAGGGAGAAGGCTCGTGTTTAGTGCAGTAACAAGGGGGGAAGGCTATTGTTTAGTGCAGTATCTAAGGGGGGATGGCTCATGTTTAGTGAAGTAACTGGGGGAAATGCTCATGTTTAATGCAGTAACTAGGGGGAACGCTCATGTTTAGTGCAGTAAATCATGGGAAGGCTTCTGTTTAGTTCAGTAAATAGGGTGGATGGCTCATGTTTAGTGCAGTAACTAGAGGAGACACCTCATGTTTAGTGCAGTAACTAGGGGGAAGGCTCGTGTTTAGTTCAGTAAAAAAGTGGGATGGCTCATGTTTAGTGCAGTAACTTGGGGGGACGGCTCCTGTTTAGTGCAGTAACTAGGGGGGAAGGCTCGTGTTTAGTGGAGTAACTAGGGAGAAAGCTCATGTTTAGTGCAGTAACTGGGGGGAAGGCTCATGTTTAGTGCAGTAACTAGGAGTGATTGCTCATGTTTAGTGCAGTAACTGGGGGGATGGCTCATGTTTATTGCAGTAACTTGCGGGGATGGCTCATGTTTAATGCAGTAACTAGGGGTGAAGGCTCATGTTTAGTGATATATCTAGAGGGAAGACTCGTGTTTAGTGCAGTAACTAGGGGGGAAGGCTCGTGTTTAGTGCAGTAACTAGGGGGGACGGCTGATGTTTTGTGCAGTAACTAGGGAGGATGGCTCATGTTTACTGCAGTAACTATGGGGGATGGTTCATGTTTAGTGCAGTAACTAGTGGGCAGGCTCGTGTTTAGTGCAGTAACTAGGAGGGGCGGCTCGTGTTTAGTGCAATAACTAGGGGGAAGCTCATGTTTAGTGCAATAACTAGGGGAAAGGCTCATGTTTAGTGCAGTAACTAGGGTAAAAGCTCATGTTTTGTGCAGTAACTAGGGGGAAGTCTCATATTTATTGCAGTAACTAGGCGGAACGCTCGTATTTAGTGCATTAACTATGGGAGAAGGCTCGTGTTTAGTGCAGTAACTAGGGGGATGGCTCATGTTTAGTGCAGTAACATGGGGGGATGGCTGGTGTTTAGTGCAGTAACTAGGGGTGACGGCTCATGTTTATTGCAGTAACTAGGGGGGAAGGCACATGTTTAGTGCAGTAACTAGGGGGAAGGCTCATGTTTAGTGCAGTAACTCGGGGGGAATGCTCTTGTTTAGTGCAGTAACTAGGGGGAAGGCTCTTGTTTAGTGCAGTATCTTGGGGGAAGGCTCATTTTTAGTGCAGTAACTAGGGGTGACTGCTTATGTTTAGTGCAGTAACTGGAGGAACGGCTCATGTTTACTGCAGTAACTGGGGGAAATGCTCGTGTTTAGTGCAGTAACTAGATGGGACGGCTCATGTTTAGTGCAGTAACCAGGGGGGAAGGCCCATGTTTAATGCAGTAACTAGTGGTGTGGCTCATGTTTATTGCAGTAACTGGGGGGAAGGCTTATGTTTAGGGCAGTAACTAGGGCGGACGGCTCATTTTTAGTGCAACAACTAAGGAAGACGTTTCATGTTTAGTCCAGTAACTATGGGGAAGGCTTGTGCTTAGTGCAGTAACTAGGGTGGAAGGCTCATGTTTAGTGCAGTAACTGGGAGGGGAAGGCTCATCTTTAGTGCAGTAACAAGGGGTGATGGCTGGTGTTTAGTGCATTAACTAAGGGGGGATGGCTCATGTTTAGTGCAGTAACTAGGGGGGAAGACTCATGTTTAGTGCAGTAGCTAGGGAGGAGGCTCATGTTTAGTGCAGTATCTATGGGGGTAGGCTCATGTTTAGTGCAGTAACTAGCGGGAAAGGCGCGTGTTTAGTGTAGCAACTGGGGGAAGGCTCATGTTTAGTGCAGTAACTAGAAACGACTGCTCATGTTTAGTGCAGTAACTAGCGTGGACGGCTGATGTTTAGTGCAGTAATTGGTGAGGATGTCTCATGTTTATTGCAGTAACTAGGGGGGATGGCTCATGTTTAGTGCAGTGACTAGGGGCGAAGGCTCATGTTTAGTGATGTAACTGGAGGGAAGGCTCGTGTTTAGTGCAGTAACTGGGGGGAATGCTCATATTTAGTGAAGTAACTAGGTAGAAGGCTAATGTGTAGTGCAGTAACTAGGGAGGATGGCTCGTGTTTATTGCAGTAACTAGGGGGGATGGCTCATGTTTAGTGCAATAACTAGGGGGAAAGCTCCTGTTTAGTGCAGTAACTAGGGGGAAAGGCTAGTGTTTAGTGCAGTAATTAGGGGAGACAGCTCGTGTTTAGTGCAGTAACTGGGGAAAGGCTCATGTTTAGTGCAGTAAATAGGGGAATGCTCATATTTAGTGAAGTAACTAGGTGGAAGGCTAATGTGTAGTCCAGTAACTAGTGGGGAAGGCTCATGTTTAGTGCAGTAACTAGGGGGTACGGCTCATGATTAGTGCAGTAACGAGGGGGAAAGGCTCGTGTTTAGTGCAGTAATTAGGGGAGACAGCTCGTGCTTAGTGCAGTAACTGGGGGAATGGCTCATGTTTAGTGCAGTAAATAGGGGAATGCTCATATTTAGTGAAGTAACTAGGCGGAAGGCTAATGTGTAGTGCAGTAACTAGTGGGGAAGACCTGTGTTTAGTGCAATAACTAGGGGGTACGGCTCATGTTTAGTGCAGTAACAAGGGGGAAGGCTCGTGTTTAGTGCAGTAACTAGGGGGGAAGGCTATTGTTTAGTGCAGTATCTAAGGGGGGTTGGCTCATGTTTAGTGAAGTAACTGGGGGGAATGCTCATGTTTAGTGCAGTAACTAGGGGGAACGCTCATGTTTAGTGCAGTAAATCATGGGAAGGCTTCTGTTTAGTGCAGTAAATAGGGCGGATGGCTCATGTTTAGTGCAGTAACTAGAGGGGATGGCTCGTGTTTAGTGCAGTAACTGGGGGTAAGGCTCATGTTTAGTGTAGTATCTGGGGGGAAGCCTCATGTTTAGTGCAGTAACTAGGAGTGATCGCTCATGTTTAGTGCAGTAAGTGGAGTGGACAGCTGATGTTTATTGCTGTAACTGGGGGGCAGGCTCGTGTTTAGTGCTGTAACTAGGAGGGTCGGCTCATGTTTAGTGCAATAACTAGGGGGAAAGCTAATGTTTAGTGCAATAACTATGGGGAAAGGCTCATGTTTAGTGCAGTAACTAGGGGAAAAGCTCATGTTTAGTGCAATATCTAGGGGGGAAAGCTAATGTTTAGTGCAATAACTATGGGGAAAGGCTCATATTTATTGCAGTAACTAGGCAGAACGCTCGTGTTTAGTGCAGCAACTAGGGGAGAAGGCTCATGTTTAGTGCAGTAACTAGGGGGATGGCTCATGTTTAGTGCAGTAACTATGGTGAAAGACTCATGTTTAGTTCAGTAACTAGTGGGATTGCTCATGTTTAGTGCAGTAACTGGGGGGATGGCTCATGATTAGTGCAGTAATTAGGGGGGACAGCTCATGTTATTGCAGTAACTAGGGGGGAAGGCTCGTGTTTATTGCAGTAACTAGGGGCAACGGCTCATGTTTAGTTTATTAACTTTTGGGGGGAAGGCTCGTTTTGCATGCAGTAAATAGTGGGGTAGGCTCATGTTTAGTCCAGTAACTAGGGGGACGGCTCATGTTTAGTGCAGTAACTAGGGGGTGGCTCATGTTTTGTGCTATAATTAGGGGGTAGTCTCATGTTTACTGCAGTAACTAAGGGGGATGGCTCGTGTTTAGTGCAGTAACTAGGGGAAGGCTCATGTTTAGCGCATTAACTATGGGGGACGGCTCATGTTTAGTGCAGTAACTAGGGGGGAAGGCTCATGTTCAGTGCAGTAACAAGGTGGGATGTCTCATGTTTAGTGTAGTAATATGGGGAGATGGCTGGTGTTTAGTGCTTTAACTAGGGGTGACGGCTCATGTTTAGTGTAGTAACTTGGAGGGAAGGTGCATGTTTAGTGCAGTAACTAGCGGGGAAGGCTCGTGTTTAGTGCGATCACTAGGGGGGAAGGCTCGTGTTTAGTGCAGTAACTAGGGGAAGGCTCTTATTTAGTGCAGTAACTAGGGGGAAGGCTCATGTTTAGTGCAATAACTTGGGGGAAGGCTCATTTTTAGTGCAGTACCTAGAGGTGACTGTTCATGTTTAGTGCAGTAACTGGAGGAATGGCTCATGCTTAGTGCAGAAACTGTGGGGAATGCTCGTGTTTAGTGCAGTAACTAGAGGGGATGGCTCATGTTTAGTGCAGAACTAGGGGGGGAAGACTCATGTTTAGTGCAGTAACTAGGGGGGACAGCTCATGTTTAGTGCAGTAACTGGGGGGACAGCTCATGTTTAGTGCAGTAACTAGGGGAGATGGCTTGTATTTAGTGCAGTGACAAGGGGGGACTGCTCGTGTTTAGTGCAGTAACTAGGAGGAAGGCTCATGTTTAGTGCAGTAACTAGGGGGGAAGTCTCATGTTTAGTGCAGTAACTAGGCATGATGGCTTGTTTTTTGTGCAGTAACGGGGCAACGGCTCATATTTTGTGCAGTAATTAGGGGGGAAGTCTCATGTTTAGTGCAGTAACTAGGGTGGAAGGCTCGTGTTTATTGCAGTAACTAGGGGGGAAGGCTCTTGTTTAATTCAGTAACTAGCGTGTATGGCTCATGTTTAGTGCAGTAACTAGGGGGGATGGCTCATGTTTAGTGCAGTAACTTGTGGGGGCAAGGCTAGTGTTGTGTGCAGTAACTAGGGGGGAAGGCTCATGTTTAGTCCAATAACTAGGGGGATGGCTCATGTTTAGTGCAGTAACTAGGGGGTGGCTCATGTTTTGTGGTGTAATTAGGGGGTCATCTCATGTTTAGTGCAGTAACTAGGGGGGATGGCTCATGCTTAGTGCAGTAACTAGGGGGAGGCTTGTGTTTAGTGCAGTAACTAGGGGGGACAGCTCGTGTTTAGTGCAGTAACTAGGGTGGAAGGCTCATGTTTAGTGCAGTAACAAGGTGGGATGGCTCATGTTTAGTGCAGTAACATGGTGGGATGCCTGGTGTTTAGTGCAAGAACCAGGGGTGATGGCTCATGTTTAGTGCAGTAACTAGGGGGAAGGCTCGTATTTAGTGCAGTAAGTAGGGGAAAGGCTCTTGTTTAGTGCAGTAATAACTGGGGGAAGGCTCGTGTTTAGTGCAATAGCTTGGGGGAAGGCTCATTTTTAGTGCAGTAACTAGGGGTGACTGGTCATGTTTAGTGCAGTAACTGGAGGGATTGCTCATGTTCAGTGCAGTAACTAGAGGGGACGGCTCATGTTTAGTGCAGTAACCAGGGGGTAAGGTTCATGTTTAGTGCAGTAACTAGGGGGGAAGGCTCATGTTTAGTGCGGTAACTAGTGGGGATGGCTCATGTTTAGTGCAGTAACTAGGGGGGAAGGCTCATGTTTATTGCAATAACTAGGGGGGAAGGCTCATGTTTAGGGCAGTAACTAGGGTGGACGGCTCATTTTTAGTGTAACAACTAAGGGAGATGTCTCATGTTTAGTCCAGTAATTACGGGGGGGGGTAGGATCTTGTTTAGTGCAGTAACAAGAGGGGAAGGCTCATGTTTAGTGCAGTAACTAGGGTGGAAGGCTCGTGTTTAGTGCATTAACTGGGGGGGGCTCATCTTTAGTGCAGTAACAAGGGGGGATGGCTGGTGTTCAGTGCAGTAACTAGGGAGGACGTTTCAGATTTAGTGCAGTAACTAGGGGGGATGGCTCATGTTTAGTGCAGTAACTACGGGGAAGGCTCGTGTTTAGTGCAGTAACTAAGGGGACGGCTCATGTTTAGTTCAGTAACTGGGTGCAATGCTCCTACTTAGTGCAGTAACTAGTGAGGATGGCTCATGTTTAGTGCAGTAACCAGGAGGGAAGGCTCATGTTTAGTGCAGTAACTAGGGGGTGGCTCATGTTTTGTGCTATAATTAGGGGGTAGTCTCATGTTTACTGCAGTAACTAAGGGGGACGGCTCGTGTTTAGTGCAGTAACTAGGGGAAGGCTCATGTTTAGTGCAGTAACTAGGGGGGAAGGCTCGTGTTTAGTGCAGTAACAAGGTGGGATGTCTCATGTTTAGTGTAGTAACATGGGGAGATGGCTGGTGTTTAGTGCTTTAACTAGGGGTGACGGCTCATGTTTAGTGTAGTAACTTGGAGGGAAGGTGCATGTTTAGTGCAGTAACTAGCGGGGAAGGCTCGTGTTTAGTGCGGTCACTAGGGGGGAAGGCTCGTGTTTAGTGCAGTAACTAGGGGGAAGGCTCTTATTTAGTGCAGTAACTAGGGGGAAGGCTCATGTTTAGTGCAATAACTTGGGGGAAGGCTCATTTTTAGTGCAGTACCTAGGGGTGACTGCTCATGTTTAGTGCAGTAACTGGAGGAACGGCTCATGCTTAGTGCAGAAACTGTGGAGAATGCTCGTGTTTAGTGCAGTAACTAGACGGGATGGCTCATGTTTAGTGCAGAACTAGGGGGGGAAGGCTCATGTTTAGTGCAGTAACTAGGGGGGACAGCTCATGTTTAGTGCAGTAACTGGGGGACAGCTCATGTTTAGTGCAGTAACTAGGGGAGATGGCTTGTATTTAGTGCAGTGACAAGGGGGGACTGCTCGTGTTTAGTGCAGTAACTAGGAGGAAGGCTTATGTTTAGTGCAGTAACTAGGGGGAAAGTCTCATGTTTAGTGCAGTAACTAGGCATGATGGCTTGTGTTTAGTGCAGTAATGGGGCAACGGCTCATATTTAGTGCAGTAATTAGGGGGGGAGTCTCATGTTTAGTGCAGTAACTAGGGTGGAAGGCTCGTGTTTATTGCAGTAACTAGGGGGGAAGGCTCTTGTTTAATTCAGTAACTAGAGGGTATGGCTCATGTTTAGTGCAGTAACTATGGGGGATGGCTCATGTTTAGTGCAGTAACTTGTGGGGGGAAGGCTCGTGTTGTGTGCAGTAACTAGGGGGGAAGGCTCATGTTTAGTCCAATAACTAGGGGGATGGCTCATGTTTAGTGCAGTAACTAGGGGGAGGCTCGTGTTTAGTGCAGTAACTAGGGGGGACGGCTCATGTTTAGTGCAGTAACTAGGGTGGAAGGCTCATGTTTAGTGCAGTAACAAGGTGGGATGGCTCATGTTTAGTGCAGTAACATGGTGGGATGCCTGGTGTTTAGTGCAAGAACTAGGGGTGATGGCTCATGTTTAGTGCAGTAACTGGGGGAAGGCTCGTGTTTAGTGCAATAGCTTGGGGGAAGGCTCATTTTTAGTGCAGTAACTAGGGGTGACTGGTCATGTTTAGTGCAGTAACTGGAGGGATGGCTCATGTTTAGTGCAGTAACTAGAGGGGACGGCTCATGTTTAGTGCAGTAACCAGGGGGTAAGGCTCATGTTTAGTGCAGTAACTAGGGGGGAAGGCTCATGTTTAGTGTGGTAACTAGTGGGGATGGCTCATGTTTAGTGCAGTAACTAGGGTGGAAGGCTCGTGTTTAGTGCATTAACTGGGGGGGAGGCTCATCTTTAGTGCAGTAACAAGGGGGGGATGGCTGGTGTTTAGTGCAGTAACTAGGGAGGACGTTTCAGATTTAGTGCAGTAACTAGGGGGGATGGCTCATGTTTAGTGCAGTAACTACGGGGAAGGCTTGTGTTTAGTGTAGTAACTAAGGGGACGGCTCATGTTCAGTTCAGTAGCTGGGTGCAATGCTCCTACTTAGTGCAGTAACTAGTGAGGATGGCTCATGTTTAGTGCAGTAACCAGGAGGGAAGGCTCATGTTTAGTGCAGTAACTAGGGGGGACGGCTCATGTTTAGTGTGGTAACTAGGGAGGATGGCTCATGTTTAGTGCAGTAACTAGGGGGGACAGCTCATGTTTATTGCAGTAACTAGGGGGGAAGGCTCATATTTAGGGCAGTAACTGGGGGGATGGCTCATTTTTAGTGCAGTAACTAAGGGACACGGCACATGTTTAGTCCAGTAACTAGGGGGGGAAGGCTCATATTTAGTGCAGTAACTAGAGGGGACGGCTCATGTTTAGTGCAGTAACGAGGGGGGATGGCTCATGTTTAATGCAGTAACTAGGGGGGAATACTAGTGTTTAGAGCAGTTACTAGGGGGAAGGCTCATATTTCGTGCAGTAACTGAGGGGCGGCTCATGTTTAGTGCAGTAAGTAGGGGGGACAGCTCATGTTTAGTGCAGTAACTAGTAGAAGGCTTGTGTTTAGTGCAGTAACTAGGGGAAATGGCTTGTGTTTAGTGCAGTAACTACGAGGAAAGCTCATGTTTAGTGCATTAACTAGGGGGAAGGCTTGTGTTTAGTGCAGTAACTAGGGGGAAGGCTCATGTTTAGTGTAGTAATTTGGGGGGGCAGCTCCTATTTAGTGCAGTAACTATGGTGGGAAAGCTCATGTTTCTGCAGTAACTAGGGGGGATGGCTCATGCTTAGTGCAGTAACTAGGGGAGGCAGCTCTTGTTTAGTACAGTAACTAGGGGGTTTGGCTCATGTTTTGTGCAGTAACTAAGGGGAAGGCTCATGTTTAGTGCAGTAACTTGTGGGGATGGCTCGTGTTTAGTGCAGTAGGTAGGGGGGATGGCTCATGTTTAGTGCAGTAACTAGAGGGGATGGCTTATGTTTAGTGCAGTAACTAGGGGGAAGGCTCATGTTTAGTTCAGTAACTAGGGAGGATGGCTGATGTTTAGTGCAGTAACTAGATGGGAAGGCTCGTATTTCATGCAGTAAATAGGGGGAAGGCTTATGTTTAATGCAGTAACTATGGGGGACGGCTCTTGTTTAGTACAGTAACTAGGAGGGGCGGCTCATGTTTACTACAGTAACTACTGAGGGCAGGCTCATGTTTATTGCAGTAACTAGGGAGAAGGCTCATGTTTAGTGCAGTAACTAGTGGGATGGGTCATGTTTAGTGCAGTAACTAAGGGGTGGCTCATGTTTAGTGCAGTAATTAGGGGGTAGGCTCATGTTTAGTACAGTAAATAGGGAGGTCCACTCATGTTTAGTGCAGTAACTTGTGGGATGCTCATGTTTAGTGCAGTAACTAAGGGGGATGGCTCGTGTTTATTGCAGTAACTAAGGGGAGGGTGGCTCATGTTTAGTGTGGTAACTCAGGGGAAGGCTCATGTTTAGTGCAGTAACTAGGGGGGACGGATAATGTTTAGTGGAGTAACTAGTGGAGATGGCTCATGTTTAGTGTAGTGACTAGGGAGGACTGTTTGTGTTTAGTGCAGTAACTAGGGGGAAGGCTCATGTTTAGTGCAGTAACTAGAGGGGGAAGGCTCATGTTTAGTGCAGTAACTGGGGGGACAGCTCGTGTTTAGTGCAGTAACTGGTGGGGATGGCTCTTGTTTAGTGCAGTAGTTATGGTGGATGGCTCATGTTTAGTGCAGTAACTAGGGGGAAGGCTCATGTTTAGTGCAGTAACTAGGGGGGAAGGCTCATTTTTTGTGCAGTAACTTGGGGGGAGGCTCATGTTTACTGCAGTAACTAGGGGGAACTGCTCATGTTTAGTGCAGTAACTGGGGGGACAGCTCATGTTTAGTGCAGTAATTAGGGTGGATTTCTCATGTTTAGTGCAGTAACTAGGGGGGACGGCTCATGTTTAGTGCAGTAACTAGGGTGGATTTCTCATGTTTAGTGCAGTAACTAGGGGGGATGACTCATTTTTAGAGCAGTAATTAGGGCTTAAGGCAGTGGGTTATGTTAATAAGGGTACTTATACTGAATCACAAATGTCTTCAAATGTCTTCTAAGTGTCCGACTGAACCTAACCCTGTAGGTGCTCTAACATGATCATTTTGGCAGGAGGAGCAAGGAACATGAAAAGCGTGTGTGTCAGGCTTGCTGTAAACACATTGGAGCTCTGTTGGCTGGTTTCTGCTTAGCTAAGCACAGCTAAGGGTGTGTATCTGAGGCAGTTTACTCTTATTCCATGAACTGAGGAGTGTGTCCGCGTGCAGGAGAGGGATATTTCTTGCTGTTTATACCACCAACTGGCTGAAAGAGGAAGGATATAAGGAAAAGGCAAAGGAAGTAGCAGAACAAGGGAAATGCACTACAAATCAGCAATATGGGGGTCTGGAACCCACAATTGGTCAATGAAAGCACAATAATACAGATGGCTGCATAGCTGAAAATAGGAGATGATTTAAATAAAAAATAAGGGCAACAGCACAAAATAAAGGAGAAATGAAGTAGAAATCACTACTATGGGATACTTGCAAGTCAGAATGGGCCAAGCAAAACACATACTAATATAATACAGATGGCATGTGGCTGCATAGCTGAAAATAGAGGAGATGTAAAGTAAAACATAAAAGGGCAACAGCACAAAATAAAGGAGAAATGGGTTAGAAATCACTGCCATGGGAGTGTTGCAAGTCAAAATGGGCCATGAAAATATAATAGAGCTGGCAGGTAGCTGCATAGCTGTAAATGGGAGGAGATGTAAAAAAATATATAACGGGCAACAACACAATAAAGGAGAAATGAAGTAGAAATCACTAATATGGGACTCTTGCAACTCATGCAAAGCACACAATAATACAACTGGCAGGTGGCCGCATAGCTGTAAATGGGAGGAGATGTAAGTAAAATTTAATTACAAAAGGGCGACAGCAGGATAAAGGCAATCATGCACAAAGTACCACTAATGCCTCTAACACTCACAGTGGCCAAAGCAAAGCCATGAGTAATACAGGTCACAGCTGGAATGTATCACAGTCAGCCCGTCATACAGGCAGCATCTGCAGCACAGCAGTATAAAGTATGGAAACACCTTACAGTCTGGTTTTCCCACAAACTCTGCACTATTGGTGTATACATGCAGGAGAATTTTGACTTGAAAAATGTTGGGGGCTGCCACTGCTTTGATCCATCAGTATGTGCTGGAGGCTGATGACTGACAACTCACGCAAACCAAGGAGAAGAGTGTACAGACCCTGGGTTACCTACCAGGGGCTACATGATCTGGAGATAGTTGAGTGTTCAGGGTGGACAGAGACATACTTCAGAAAATCACTGAGCTGTGCTGGCCTCAACTCAGAGCTAGAGCCAACAGAGGGGATCCCATCCCAGTGGATACCAAGGTATGTGTAGCCTTAATACTTCTAACTACAGGTACTTTCCAAACACCTACTGGGGACATCATGGGGGTCTCACAGGCATCTGCATCTAGGGTACTCCACCAGTTCCTGGATGCCATGCTAACACATGCCGGTGAGCACATTTACTTCCCCAACACACATGAGGAGAGGACCAGAAATATGCATCTCTTCCAACATGTAGCAGAATATCTAGAGGTACTGGGTGCCATAGACTGCATGCACATCCATGTCAAAGCACCACCCAGTGAACAGGGTAGGCTCTACATAAACCACAAGAGATTCCCCTCCAGCAACTGCCAGATTGTGTCCAATGCCCAGGGCATTATCATGAATTTGTGTGCTGGCAGCCCTGAAAGCTATCAGAACTCCCACATCTGGCATTCATCACAACTGTACCAGGCATTTGCCAGTGGGGGCATCCCATATGGCCATCAGGTGGGGTTGGTTTCTATGCACTGGAGCTGTGGATGATGACACCCATCAGAAATGAACACACACCCACACAAGAACACCATAATGAGGCACACACACAGATCATGGTCATTATAGAGCATGTGTTTGGGTTGCTAAAGTCATAGTTCTGCTTCCTTGACATATCTGGTGGAATCTTGCAGTACTCTCCAGCCACATGTGCACACATGTTCATAGTATGTGCCATGATGCACAATATAATCCTGTGGAAACAGATGCAGCAGGAGCAGTACAGGGAAGGGCCACACAGCCCACCACCATTACCAAGGTCCCGACAGGCACAGAGGGACACACAGTAGGAGGCCCCTGAGCCTGCCCCCATAGGCAGACAGAGGCATGCCCAGTATGCTCATGCCTTGGCAAAGAGGCAATGCATAACATACACACTGACACTGTAGGGACCCCAGGGACTGACAACTGTCTCTGACTCGCAAAATGGATGACACACACATCACATTACCTGTAACTTACCATGTCTAGGCAGTCTACTGTGTGCATCCAACATAGGCGGCCCTCAAGCACCATCCTCACAACTGCTGCAAGCACAAGGTAAGGCAGTCTTCTTAACAATAAAGGAATGGAATAGTATGTTCTGCTAGCATATCTATGGTAATGTTGCATGCATGAAAGGGAATGGGGTGACCTACTGGGATAGCAGCACACAACTGACAGCTATGTGAGACACCAGGAAATGTCTGGCCAAAACTGGCCTCCACACACTATGCAGTAGTACCTAAGGCGGCAAATCCCACTGCAGTATATGTGTGGGTTCAACTAACTGGGGGGGGGTCATAAGTCACAGGCATGGATGTCAGGGTGGGGGTCCCATAATCACCCCTCACACCCACACAGCAAGTCAGCTGTAGCAAACCACAGAAAAATGTCTGGTAAAGGCATACAAATGACGTCAATGTTGAATCAACCCTCTACAGACTCACACAGTCATAGCATAGCAGGACCTGCAGTTGCAGTAAGGCTATGAAGGGTAAGAAGTCTGAGACTCAAATGTATGCCAGTACAATCTGACATGGGCTTTGTACTGATATGCCTCCAGTCCCCAAGACAGGGCACTATAGTATGGTAAACAGAACCAAAATGTAAAGCAAATATCAGCACAGTCTGTGCAAATGTGTACAGGTGACAGGTCTGCCCCATATACCCATACAAATGCTGTAACATATATATTTGCATGGAAATAGCAGCATAGCACACATTGGCAGGGCTGTACTAATACGCATGAAACCATGTTGCCTGTCCACAATATGCAGGGGTCAATGAGCTATGTGTATGTGTGGTTAATACTGCCAGGATCTGGCCAGCACATTCTCCTGGCAGTTGTCTTGTACTGCCCTAGGTACAGTGCTGCCTTTGACAGGGCCATATGCAGATAGCTGCAGTGCCAACTGTTATGTATGTCAGTGACACCCACTGGTCTGCCATTGACATACCTGGAAGCCACAGTGCTATGTGGAATATACTAAACATATTAGTGACATCTTGAAGGATGTGTAGCAGTGGTGCCAAGGCTTTTTTGAATATAAGTGCTTTGTGGTACTTTTACCAGTGGTCATTCTCAATAATCCTGTTTTCTTATGTTTGCTTTTACAAATAATGGACATGCCTGCACACTTGAATGCACTCTGTACCCACACCCACAACTCTCAACCTCTGACAGCAAGATGTCTGTACAAGGGCAGAAATAAAAGTGGAACAAAGGCACAGTGATAGGCATGTGTTGTAAATATCATCCTTACATACTGAGAAAGTTGATAGAGTGAGGGGTTTGCAGTAGAGGAACTGGTCTGAAAGTTATGTGTTCTCAAACAAGAATGTCTGCATTATCATGTAACATCACACTTCAATCATATGTAACTAACTTGCCATAAAAACACATGTTTATGTAGAAAGGATGAAACTTGTAGCCAAACACCTGGACAACCTGTCCAAAAATGTACAGGTCAGAGGTATGCACACACAAGGATATGACATCTCAGGTTAGAAAGATACCACACAAGCAGGGAATCCCAGACAGTATATCACCAGGTTGCTGGACTGTTTACACAGCTGTGTGCCATTACTACACTGTGTGTAGCCACACCTCACAAATGGCCTTGCTGGGGAAGAATTTACATAGCTGCCCTCATAATATTGGTCTATGCATCATACAACTAGTATTCCTCTGGTAAAGCACTGTGATGATGTGTGGATGTCTGGCACTAGGTAATGACACAATACATTGCAGTTTCAGACTATGGATATGTCAGAAAATGTCTGCTAAACAAAACAAGTACCCTGACAAAACTCCTATGTACTCCTGAGAGGTATGGCTGTAGCACACAAAACCCTGGACTGGAGTACACCTATCTCTGGAATGGAGTCCCACACTAACTAGAGATGGTCAAACTGGGCATGCTCCTACACTTAGAGAATTACAGAACATGCCGGAACCCACATCAGAATATATGACTGTATTGTTTATATCTGTCCGTGCATACAGACAACTATGTACACCTCAAATGTCTACACACACACACACACACACACACACACACACACACACACACACACACACACACGCACACACCAGACAAGATTAGCCTCAGCTAGCTGTAGGTAGCTCATATGTGATATATATGCATCTGTTGTGTCACATACACACATATATATATATATATATATATATATATATATATATATATATATATTGGCAACAGATAACATATATCAAGCATACACACATAGATGTGGGGAACTGAGAGACAAACAGTGCTACAGAGAGAGACACAAGGGGATACAGACAGACTGAGTCACACACATGGATATCTTGAATGGCATACAGTGATGTCCTGCTGTGGACAGTGGCATACCACTTGTAAACTGTATGTGCTAGCATAAAAGGTGAGCCCCACTGTGTAACAGTACTGAGGTTGAGTTTATAATAATCACATCATCTGTGTGTGTGTGTGTGTGTGTGTGTGTGTGTGTGTGTGTGTGAGTGTCCATAGGTCCAAGTATTAGGAGACTCTTCCCACTCAGTACACTTCACATTGCCCTATTTCACTAGATCTGCTGCTGTCATTCACTTTAAAAGTACTATTGGACACTGATTACCCTTATAAGCTCTGTAGCATGTGCAATAGCTGTGTAATGCTATAGTACAATTAGCTAGCTAATACAATCTCTGTAGCACATGCAATAGCTGTGTAACACTATAGCACAAATAACTAGATAGGTAGGGTCTCTAATCTCAATACTGGCAACTGTGTGTGTGTGACAGTTGTGTATGTGATAATGAAGGGGTGTGTGTTTGTTTTTTTGTAGGTGAAACAATTTTAGGCCATTCCCACCCACAACACTTCCCAGTGCCCCAGTTTATCAGTCCTGCTGATGTCATTCCCCTTATTGTTACCTTTGGTCAACTGTCAGCCCAGTACGCTCTGCAGCATGTGTGATAAGTGCATAACACTATAGTACAAATCACAAGATAGACAGGGGTTCTAATCTTAGATCTGGCAAATTAGTGTGTGTGTGTGTGCGTGTGTGTGTGTGTGTGTGTGTGTTTGTAAGAAGAAGTTTTTTGATAAGTCTCACACCCACTAGCCTACTTTACAAGCCTGCTGATGTCATTCCCCTTATCAGCATCTTTGGCCAGATATCAGGCTGGCAAGCTCTGTAGCATGTGTGATAACTGTGTAACACTATAGTACAAATAACTACATAGGCAGGGATTCTATTCTCATATCTGGAAAATGTGTGTGGGGGTTTAAGTTTTTTATGAAGAAGTATTATGATAAGTTACCCACCCACTGGCCTACTTTATCAGTCATGCTGATGTCACCCCCTTATAGGTACATAGGCATACCTCTCATATGTACAGGTTTTTGCAGAATGTCCAGATGTTTGCCTCATATTTTGGTCTATTTTTGAAAAAAATTATGGTTTTCTGGCAAATTAGTGGCAAATCAGTAAAGACTAAAATTAGAAAATAATGACAGACATTTGAGTTTCAGACTTAATAACCATCAGACAATTCTTGCTGATGCAGAATACTTTATTCTATAAATGTTCTAAGTTTGTAGGAACAATATTTAAAATTGTCTCTATTTTTGGGCCTTTTTCCCAGTTTTTTATGGCTTTGTCCAGATTTCTTGCTCTAAGAGATTGAGAGGTATGTACATAGGTGTGTTCTAGGCTGATAGCCCTGGAGCCATTACAAGCCTAGGCCATAGATGTGCCCTGCCATTGTGCTACCCGATGTTAGTTACCAGTGCCTCCAGCAAGTAGAGCTCCTGTAGTTATCCCTGGGGTGAACTTTCTATTACCCATCCAATCATCAAGATTTCTCTTCAACAGGGTCATCTAGGTGCTTTGCTTGACATGTATGGAAAGTCTATTCCAGGGCATTTGCAGTCTTTGGTTGATGAACTTGTCCCCCCAGCATGTTGTGTTGATTGTGGTAATGAGGTCAATGTCCCTGCAGTGTGTGGTACAGAGAGATTGGGATGTGTTTAGTTGTAGCAGTTGCAAAAGAGCTGGGTCAGATATAGCTTTTCAAGTCAAGCAGAGACTGCCACTAAGTAGGTGACATGAGACAGAGAATAGCTGGTGTCTTTTGAGTCTGTGACATGAGACAGAGAATAGCTGGTGTCTTTTGAGTCTGTCAGTGTAGGACAGGTGTCAAATGCCTAGGATCCTCATTGTGAGGTACTTCTGTGCCCTATCCAGCTGTTGCAGGTGTCTACTGAGGTACGTGCTAAATGGGCCATTATACATGATGAGTGGTCTAATGAGGGAAGAGTACACAGAGACAATGACCTCTTTCTTCCCGGATGCATAACACTTAGTAATGACATGTGCCACATAGAAGGATTTCCTGACCACAGTGGCAATGTGGTGGTTAAAGGACAGGTTGCTGTCAACCTGTGCCCCCAGTTCTCTAATAATTCCTACAGTGTTCAGTGGGCTCCCATCAATGTGGTACTTAGTGGGAATTGAGATTTTACCAAAGGGGCTGATGATGCATTCTGTGGTGTTAAGCTTCAGGCCATGGTTTCCACACCAGTCAATGGACTCAGCGAGACCTTTCTGTAGGATGTCTGCATCACTTGTGGAGTTAATGATGGCTCCCAGATTGCAGTTGTCTGTGAACTTGGTCAGCCAGAGTTTCTTTGTGTTGGCCTGGAGTCCTGAGAACTAGATACTGAACAGGACAGTACCCAGGACTGATCCCTGTGGGACTCCACTTCTGACTGGCTGGCAGTCTGACTTGGAGCATGCTGCTTTCATACTGTGTCTTCTATCTGTGAGGCGATTTGCAACCAATTTGCAATTGATATTGGGGTTGATGCCTACTTTGGTGGGTTCAACCATAATTCCTGACTGAGGAAAGGTATCAAGAGCCTTGGCCAAATTGATGTAGGCTGTATGCAGTGCCTCACTGTCATACACAACCCTGGTGACAAAGAAGTCAACCAGGTTGAGAAGGCATGATCTCCATTTCACAAAGACAAACCTTTTGGGGCCAGAGTTAGGAGATTACCTATATGTTTGTCGATCAGGTCCCTGATAATGTGCTCCATAACTGTACAGATCAGACTCATCAGGCTACTGGACTGATCATTCCCAGGGTGTGCATTTCCCACACATTTATGGAGAGGGTTGACTGTAGCAGTGTACCATTTGGGAAGGACTAATCTTGAGGTGAGGCTGTGACTAAACTGAGCACACAGATGTATTGCCAGGTTTCTCTGTAGTTCATGTAGAACACAGCCTGGGATTATTTGGGGTCCCATGGAAGCTGTATTCTCACCTGTGAACAATGCAAGTGTAACCTGGGAGGAGTACCCTGGGTGCCTGGCATTCCTCTGCCATTCCGACTGTTCTCTTAGGGGGGAGACAGGGGTAAAAGCTGGCACTGAATGTGTTGGCAAGAATGTTGGCAATATCTGTTGTCACAGTACAGGAGGTAGCGTTGTGCAATACCTCAAAGCACATCTGGGTATTGGTGTGAAGGTTATTGATATAACTATCAAAGGATTTGTGATTGTTGTCAGTGTCTGCTGCAATTCTGCCATCATAGGCAGCTTTAGATGATTCCATGAGGGATCTCAAGTTGTTGGTGAGGTTAATAAGGGTGTTTTGCACTCTTGGGACTCCAGCTTTTTTCTGCAACAGTTTCTTCCTTCTGTTGTACAGGTTATTAATGGCAGGGGCCACCTGATTGTCTTCTGGTGTTTGAAGGTATGTGTCAGGGTTCTGCTGGGTATTGCTAGTTCCATGCATTGATGTGCTTGCCTATACAGTGCAATTGTGTATGATTTTGCAGTCATGCAGGTATTTTCCATTGGCATGGCAGTTGTGAAGTTAGCCACCTCTGTTCTTGTGAGTCCAAACTCAGCTGTGGAGAAGCTGTCCTAGTTGGTAACCTTTGCAGGGGTTGTGGGTGAAAAGTGGATTTCCATGGTGATTACTCTATATTCGATCCAACCAGGTAGCAATTGACTACTGTTGTCAAGCAACAGCCCCATATGTTAGTAATCAATACAGGTCAAGGATGCTGCTTCCTCTACTGGGTGTCATAATGAGTTGGTCCACGGCACTGGAACTGATGTATTCCAGGAAGTGTTCGGCCAGTGTATTTATTGGTGCATGAGTATCTTTCCCACTTGATGGAGGGGTAGTTGAACTCTCTTAGTATGTGTATGTTGGGTTGGACCTTGATAGATTCCAGGGTGTTGAGGAATGTGGATTGAGAGTCTAGGGGTATGGATGTGGACCTATAGCAGGCTATGACCTGGATTTCATTACTATCCAATGTCAGTTGGACCTGACGTATGTCAGATCATTATACTGGGATACTGCTCTCAATGTGTGCATATCCATTATCAATATGGAAATACCACCACCTTTGGAGCTGTGGCTCATGTTTTGGGGCTGACAGGTGTGGAATGAGTTGAAGGCTGGTTGTGCAGGGGTGCTATCTGCTGCTGTAAAACAGGTCTCCATTACAGCACAAATGGCAATGTTCACCATTTTGAGGAGTGCTGCGAGTGGCTGCATCTCTAGATGTAGCTGTCTAGTGTTGAGCAGCATGACCCTCTGATTGCATATATGTGTAGCTGTTACGGTGGTAATGTGATTTGAACCACCACTGAAAAACCCACTATAGGGGTGACAAAACACTTATCCACTACCTGGAAATGCAGGGAAGCCAGATGCAGGCCATCTGTAGCAAGCCATTGCAGTCTGTCAGTCTTGTCATCCCAAGCAGACAGATACTGGTTCCCATGAGAGTGACACCAGGCACATAAGCCAATTGTTAAAGTCAATCATTTGCGTTTGTACTGCAATATCATTCAGGGTGACAGTAGTGTACTGCTCAAGGCTAATGCCATACCTGTCTGGCCCACATAATCTGAGAGCTCCACCATGTCTCTTCTCATATAGTCCATGGATGTGCATCTCAGGTCATCCACACACACACATGGACAATGACAGAGTGATACTTATAGTTGTTGTGGAGTGACCTGACTGGGTGTGTTATGTGTTGGAGTCTGGCATCTGATAGAAAGCTAACTGTTACCTCCTCCCTGTTCAAACTTGTGAGTGGCATATCTGGGTGCCTCACAGATGAGTCACCTATGATGACTGTATCAGACAAGATGTTTAGCCTTTGGGGCCTAGGTTGAGGGGCACACTGTGTAGGTGAGATACGTGTCCTCTGGTTTGTGCTGTGTTGTGTTGGTTGAGTGGGTGTCTGTCTTGGTGGTCTCCACTGTTTGGGTAAATGTCTATTGAGTGCCACTGTGAAGGTGGGTGTACAGTTATTGTTTGTATGTCAGAGCTGTGATACTGTGTGTTCTGGAGGGGTATGTGTTCCATGTGGTGTGTTGCAGGTATTGACCCTTCTACTCTTGACCAACTAGTGCAGTCTTCACTGAAAAATGCATATCTTCCAATATGGTGATATAGGGGTATCTCTCACAAGTCTGAGTGTTGGGAGTTTAGAGGAGAGGGCTGTCTGTGTACATGAGGCAGTTTCAACAGTACTTCAGAATGCCCAAGTGCACCAGGTTAATGGGCAAAGGCACAGAGAACTGCACTTTAATCATGCCAGGAGGGGTGATCATAGCTACTAAGTACTGAAGTTAATTCTGTGAGGAATGACTACTGCTGATGGCTCTCATATGTGCTAGAATACTTGATAAATAAACCTGTTGAAGTGCAAAGCTATTAGGCTATTTGAAGTGCAGGAAAGAAA
The DNA here is from genome assembly GCF_019279795.1 of Protopterus annectens. Taxonomy (NCBI): domain Eukaryota; kingdom Metazoa; phylum Chordata; order Ceratodontiformes; family Protopteridae; genus Protopterus; species Protopterus annectens. The sequence continues at coordinate 1,015,995,187 of NC_056737.1, forward strand.
CAACTAGCAAGATCTAAGGCAAAGACCGAAGGCAGAATTCTGGCACCTGTAACAGTCCACCTCAGCTGTGCAGTTATCAGCACCTTTGGCCAGGAGTCAACCCACTAAACTCTGTAGTGCATGTGATAACTGTGAAACACTATAGTGCACATAACTAGATAGACAGGGGTTCTAATCTTAATACCGGCAAGTGTGTGTGTGTGTGTGTGTGTGTGTGTGTGTGTGTGTGTGTGTGTGTGTGTGTGTGTGTGTGTGTGTGGGTGTGTGTGTGTTTGAGAGAGAATCATATACTGTGTGGGTTATACCATTTTGATTTGTGTACCACCCTGTAATTGTCCCATTACCCTACTTTTTCTAGGCCTGCTGGTGTCATTCACCTTAGAAGTAAATTGGGACAAAGAGAATGTAAGCTCCATTGTGCATGTGATAACTGTGTAACACTGTAGTAGAAATAACTAGATAGGCAGTGGTTCTAATCTCAATATTGGCAACTGTTTGTGTAAGTGTGTGAATAGGTTATATTGTTTTGATTTGTATACCACCCTGTAATTATCCCTTCACCCTACTTAACTAGGCCTGCTGATGTCATTCACCTTAGAAATACCTTGGGATGAGGAGAAATTGTGTAAGCTCTGTGGTGCATCTGATAAGTGTGTAACACTGTAATAGAAATAACTAGATAAGCAGGGGTTCTAATCTCAGTACTGGTGTGTGTGTGTGTGTGTGTGTGTGTGTGTGTGTGTGTGTGTGTGTGTGTGTGTGTGTGTGTGTGTGAGAGAGAGCATCATATACTGTCTGGGTTATACCATTTTGATTTGTGTACCACCTGGTAATTGTAGACAAACTGGGTACGATGAACAGACTAAATCCAACAAAAAAAGTCCAAAAATGTCACGGAAGCAGTTTATTAAGAGTAAAGCGCTTTTCGTCGCTCAAAGTGTGAGCAACTTCTTCAGACAATTCAAATTAATTAAATCACTGTTTTTATATACTCTCACGTCACTATAATTAGTTACTAATCAACAGTTAAAGCAACAATACAATGTAATTCCTTTTCAGAAGCATATATAACAAATCAGAGCAGCCAAATTGTATGTTTACTATCAAATCTAAAAAAGTATATATATAAAAAAATATATATAAATATAAAATATAAATAATATACAGTCCAGGACTAGATGTTGTTAGTTAAATTTAAATCGATGATACTTATAAGGTATACTATATATATATTATATTTTATATTTTAATTTTTTAAAATTTTAAAAATATATAATTATTGATTATTTCATCATATTATTCACTTAAAGTTTACACTATATCGTATTGAGTTGAAAAACTCTATCAAATAGTTAAATAGTCATAAGTTACTTAATTAAAATAATTATGATTATAACTATACATATCTTATACAGAGTCCAGATATAAGTGAACCAAACAAACAATACAAACATATATATGGTAAATACATATGTTATGAACACTCTAAAATGTATGAATTTACGCAAATATTGTCATGATGATGAAAAACAAGTATAAATATGTTAACATAAGTTTAATTTAGTTTAATGTTGTTAATATATGTTAAAATAAAATGTATCTATTTAAACTCCTTAGTTTAAGTAAACAGGCAATGTTGCAGTGGTCATTTAAGCCTGGATAAATAAAAGCATTTGTACGCCACTGCCAAATCAATTCACGCTCCTCTAAGAGTAAGTTGTATGGTCCACCTCTCAAGTTTGTTTGTATTTGATCCAGAGCCATAAATTTAAAATTATGACCTGTATTGCTTGAAATATGTTTAAATAGGGCATTTTCAACTTTTTTGTGTTGTATAGCATGTGTATGTTCATAGACTCTTTCTTTGAGCTGTCTTTCAGTCTTTCCTATATAGAAAGCTGGACATAGTGTACACTGTGCAACATACACTATGAGTTTGGAATGACAGCTCAGCTTATGTCTAATTTCATATTTTCTGTTGTTAATATTGGTAAATTCCCCACTACTCATATGTTTACACATGCTACAGTTTTCACAAATTTTCATACCTTTCATTCTGGAAAAGTTGCTGTTAAAGTTGTTACTTTCCAATATGTTTTTCAAGTTGAAGCCCCTTCTATAAACTATTCTAGGGTACTCAGCTAGTTTACTTGAGATGCTCCTGTCTTGTTGGATTAATGCCCAATTTTTAAATAACAATTTCTTAATGATGTCGCTGTCTATATTGTAGGTGGTTATAAAGCTACATCTGAAGTCGTAAGTAGACTCCTTACTTACTACTTGATTGTCTGTAACTTCTGGTGGGCCCCCCTGAATTTCTACATGATCTAAAAATGTGCTGTTATCAACTTGTTGGTCAAGTATTGGAAGAATAATACCACAACTTCTCTTATATGTAACTTCCTGAATTATCTCTTCTAAAAAATCGAAGGGATACCCTCTCTCATTGAAGAAATTCCTTAAAAGTTCACATTCGGTTTCAAAGTCTGCAATACGGGTGGTCATACGAGCAGCACGTATTAATTGCCCCTTTACTATAGCTTTTTTCTGAGAGATAGGGTGAAGACTACTGAAATGCAAATAAGAGTTGCAAAAAGTTTCCTTTCTATGTGTCTTAGAAAAGAAAAAATTATTAACTGTGTCTTTAGTCAGGTTCACATCCAAGTAGTCTATAGATGAATTTTGAAACTTGGATGTAAACCTAAAAAAGTCAGTAGTATTATTTAAAAATTTAAGCAACTCTTTTGCTTTTTCCTGACTTCCTTCAAATAGAATGAAGATGTCATCCAGGAAGCGAGTATAGTAATTAATAAAAGGCAACCATTCAGTGTTGTTTAAAATATATTGTTGTTCCCAGTAAGCCATAACTGTATTTGCTAAACTGGCCCCCACAGGTGAACCCATGGCAACTCCGCAATTTTGTAAATACAACTTGTTGTTGAAAGTAAAAAAGTTATTTGTCAAGATAATATCCAATAACGTTGTCACTGTAAATATTTCATTTACTTCAGCTCCTTTTTTGATAAGAAATAAGTTGACCCACTCTATTGCTTCCAAATGGGGGATTGACGTATATAGGTCAATCACGTCTATGGTCACGAAGTTCAGGTCTTCTCTATATGTAATATTGTCTAAATTCTTCAGGAAAGACCATGAGTCTTTGCATATTTGAACTTCAGTGGATAAATATTTTTTCAAAATACTGTCAACTAGTTTAGCTGAAGCATAGGTAATAGAGTCCCTCCCATCTATTAGTGGTCTAAGTGGGGGGTCTATAATATTTTTGTGTATTTTTGGAGTTGCAAACATGATAGGGATCTTTGGCCAGTTTGTAGTAATGTAATGGTAACTGTTTATGTCTATGTAACCATCCATAAATAGGTCACTATAGTAGCCCTTAATACGTCTATATGCGGTATTAAGTTCATTTAAGGAAACTTCTTTATATGTATCATTAGCCAATAACCTTTCAACTCTATCAACATAGTCAAAATTGTCAAATAGAGTGAGTCCTCCTCCTTTGTCTGGCTTAATGGCCCTGATGTTAAGTGTTTTGAAGGTAGATAAGGCCGCATTTTCTTCCTTACTAACATTTCTACTTTTCTTATTTCTTTGGTAAATTTTATTGTGCACACTGTCATTAATGTTTCTTAAGTCAAGTTCCATAATTTGTTCAAATGTAGATAAGGTTGGATGCAAAGTAGGATTATACTCACTAACTACTTTCAGTGACTGACTAATTGATGGTGAATCCCCTAAAAGTACACTTAAGTTCAATTTTCTAACAAAGAGTTTGATGTCCTTGATACTTTGTGCTAAGTCCATGTATTTACTAGGTACAAAAGTTTGTCCTCTAGCAAAAAGTTCAACAAGAGTGGAGTCAATGTCAATACATGAAAAGTTGTACACTACAAAGTCCCCTGTGTGGTTGTATATAACCTCAGGTTTGTTTGATGGTAAATCTTGTTCTATCTCTTCGGTTTGTTGTACGGGCCGTGTTGGTTTTTTTGAAGTTGTTCATTAGATTGATTTTGATTATTGACAGAATGTCTCTTAGGAATGGCCCCCAAATTCTGGTTGTCATAGTCATTTCTTTGGCCTAAGTTATAGGTTAATTCACCACCCTGTTGGTTACGATAAAAAGTAGGTTGACGTCCATTCCTTAGCCGACCTGCCCATGTATTATTATTCCTGTTATTTTGTATGTACGTCGGATTAGGTGTTTCAATGTTTAAGATAGTGTCCTGTTCGTCAATAAAGGATTCCAAGGTTTCACTGTCATTTGTCTTAGCTTCGTTAAAGTTATTTTGAGAAGCTGGTGGCTTTGGGTATGCCTTTCCGCTCTCATAAGCTAGTCTATCTCTATTTATTTTCTTGGTTTTAATGAGCTTCGATTTAACTAATAATTGGTCGATAGAACTGAATATTCTTTCGTAGTCATATCTGTATCGAGTAAAGTCAGTATGGTTAGTGATACAGTTGTTCAGTTCGTCAACCTCTTTAGTAAGTTCAATAATTTGTAGTCTATAGTGTTTGGTCATGCACTCCATAAGTGCAAAACCCTGCTCATTAAATAAATTAAGAAGTTCTAAATGGAAAGGTGAGTTTGTCACTAGTCCAGTCGGATAAACATGATGTCTAAGTCCCTTAGGGACTAGTCGCAGTCTGCAACATTCTTGGAAGTAATTAACTTCCAACTGCAACTTTTTGATTTTTAAAAGTTTTGCGTCAATTAATTTCAAATTGTTTGAAATTTCTTTTTCACTCACCTCATGAATATCAGCGTTGTGAGCCGGTTGCTCTGATTCAGTTTTATGGTTGAAGACAAGGTTTTTAGTATTGGAAATCCAGTCTTTAAACACAGAAGCTCCAATAAGCTCCCCAACGCCGTTCGTTGATGTCCGTTCACTAATAGATGTGTCAGAGGTAGTGTATAAGCTTCCGTTGTTGTTCAAACCAGTTTGGTTGTTCTGGTTATAAGGAAACAAAGTATTTGTGCTTACTTCGGCAGATTGCGTACTAGTCCTGGTTGTTTGTGGCAAATTTGAAACCCCCGTAGCGTCCAAGGCAGCAACAGTTGAAGGGGTGCGTTGTCCAAGGGGAATAGAGGCTGACAAATTGCCGGTATCCGATGCAGCAACAGCTGACAAGTTGCCGGTATCCGGTGCAGGAACAACTGGTGGTGTACGTTGTCCAAGAGGAATGGAAGCTGACAGATTGCCGGTATCCGTAATACGGGAATAAGTAAAGTCGGCTGCTCCTAGTTGAGAATCGAGACGTGAGGAAAGTACATCAACCCTTTCAGTTAATGCCAAAATTAAGGCTGTAAGGTTCACATCTTCGTCACTTGTGCGTTTTTTCTTAAAAGTATTATGTGAAGAAGGGATAACTTCTTCGTCTTCACTGTGATCATTGGACGCCATGACAAAAACTGGAGACAAACTGGGTACGATGAACAGACTAAATCCAACAAAAAAAGTCCAAAAATGTCACGGAAGACTAAAAAACAAGCAGTTTATTAAGAGTAAAGCGCTTTTCGTCGCTCAAAGTGTGAGCAACTTCTTCAGACAATTCAAATTAATTAAATCACTGTTTTTATATACTCTCACGTCACTATAATTAGTTACTAATCAACAGTTAAAGCAACAATACAATGTAATTCCTTTTCAGAAGCATATATAACAAATCAGAGCAGCCAAATTGTATGTTTACTATCAAATCTAAAAAAGTATATATATAAAAAAATATATATAAATATAAAATATAAATAATATACAGTCCAGGACTAGATGTTGTTAGTTAAATTTAAATCGATGATACTTATAAGGTATACTATATATATATTATATTTTATATTTTAATTTTTTAAAATTTTAAAAATATATAATTATTGATTATTTCATCATATTATTCACTTAAAGTTTACACTATATGGTATTGAGTTGAAAAACTCTATCAAATAGTTAAATAGTCATAAGTTACTTAATTAAAATAATTATGATTATAACTATACATATCTTATACAGAGTCCAGATATAAGTGAACCAAACAAACAATACAAACATATATATGGTAAATACATATGTTATGAACACTCTAAAATGTATGAATTTACACAAATATTGTCATGATGATGAAAAACAAGTATAAATATGTTAACATAAGTTTAATTTAGTTTAATGTTGTTAATATATGTTAAAATAAAATTTATCTATTTAAACTCCTTAGTGAGGAATGACTACTGCTGATGGCTCTCATATGTGCTAGAATACTTGATAAATAAACCTGTTGAAGTGCAAAGCTATTAGGCTATTTGAAGTGCAGGAAAGAAACAACTAGCAAGATCTAAGGCAAAGACCGAAGGCAGAATTCTGGCACCTGTAACAGTCCACCTCAGCTGTGCAGTTATCAGCACCTTTGGCCAGGAGTCAACCCACTAAACTCTGTAGTGCATGTGATAACTGTGAAACACTATAGTGCACATAACTAGATAGACAGGGGTTCTAATCTTAATACCGGCAAGTGTGTGTGTATGTGTGTGTGTGTGTGTGTGTGTGTGTGTGTGTGTGTGTGTGTGTGTGTGTGTGTGTGTGTGTGTGTGTGTGTGTGTGTGTTTGAGAGAGAATCATATACTGTGTGGGTTATACCATTTTGATTTGTGTACCACCCTGTAATTGTCCCATTACCCTACTTTTTCTAGGCCTGCTGATGTCATTCACCTTAGAAGTAAATTGGGACAAAGAGAATGTAAGCTCCATTGTGCATGTGATAACTGTGTAACACTGTAGTAGAAATAACTAGATAGGCAGTGGTTCTAATCTCAATATTGGCAACTGTTTGTGTAAGTGTGTGAATAGGTTATATTGTTTTGATTTGTATACCACCCTGTAATTATCCCTTCACCCTACTTAACTAGGCCTGCTGATGTCATTCACCTTAGAAATACCTTGGGATGAGGAGAAATTGTGTAAGCTCTGTGGTGCATCTGATAAGTGTGTAACACTGTAATAGAAATAACTAGATAAGCAGGGGTTCTAATCTCAGTACTGGTGTGTGTGTGTGTGTGTGTGTGTGTGTGTGTGTGTGTGTGTGTGTGTGTGTGTGTGTGTGTGTGTGTGTGTGAGAGAGAGCATCATATACTGTCTGGGTTATACCATTTTGATTTGTGTACCACCTGGTAATTGTCCCATCATGCTACTTTACTAGGCCTGCTGATGTCTTTCATCTTAGATGTACCTTGGACGAGGAGAGATCGTGTAAGCTCTGTGGCACATCTGATAACTTTGTAACACTATAGTAAAACTAACTAAATAGGCAGGGGCTCTAATCTGAATACTGGTAACTGTGTGAGTATGAGAATCATATACTGTTTGGGTTATACCATTTTCTGATTTGTGTACCACCCTGTAATTGTCCCATCACCCTACTTTATTAGGGCTGCTGAAGTAATTCACCTTAGAAGTACCTTGGGACTAGGATAAATCTTATAAGCTCTGTGGCTCATCTGATAACTGCATAGCACTGTAGTTGAAATAACTAAGTAGGCAGGGGGTCTCATCTCAGAACTGGCAACTGTTTGTGTGTGTCTCTTTGGGTAAAGATCATATCCTGTTTGGCTGATGCCATTTTGATTGGTGTACCGTCCATGCCTGTTTACCATCTCCCAATGGCATTACTTTATATAGCGTGGTAATGGCATCTGCCTTACATGCAGCATGTTAAACCATTGTGCAGGCCATACCAGTCCTTTGTACAGATGTCTATGGAATATCCAGATGTTTAGGTTCATAGGTGTGTACTAGGATAATGGCCCTGGAGCCTTTACAGCCTTATCCAAAGGGTTACCCTGGCAGTGAGCCACCTGACATTATTTCCCAGTGCCTATGTTGAGTAGAGCTGCTGGAGTGATCCCTGTGCTGAATTTTCTATTTCCCATCCATTCATCATGATTTTTCTTGAAGTGGGCCAGTGAGGTGCTCTGTTTGACATGTATGGGGCATCTATTCCATAGCATGGGCAGTCTCTGTGTTATGAAATTGTCCCTCAAGCATGTTCTGTTGATTGTAGTAATACGTTTGAGGTCTCTGGAACATGTGGCATGGAGAGATTGGGATTTCTTTAGATGTAGCATTTCTAACAGAGTGGGTCAGACATGGCTTTGTCAGTCAAGCAGAGATTGCCTCTAAGTAGGCGATATGAAACAGAGAATAGTTGGATTTCTTTGAGTCTGTCCATATAAGACAACTGTTTAAGGCCTAGGATCATCTTTGTGAGGTAATTTTGCAGCTTCTCTAGTTGTTGCAGGTGTCCAGTGAGGTACATGCCAAATGGGGCATTGTACTTGATGATCGGCATAATGAGGGGAGAATAGAGGGAGGCAATGACCTCTTACTTCCTGGAAACAAAGCCCTTAGTAATCAGATGTGCCACATAGAAGGACTGTCTGACCACAATGGCAATGTGGTGGTCAAAAGAGAGAGGTTGCTGTCAACCTGTGTTCCCAGATCTCTTATAATGCCTTCTGTATTCAGTGGACTACCATTGATGTGGTAATCTATGGGAATTGAGCTTTTTCCAAAGGGGATGCCAACAGATCTTTTGGCATTGAGCTTAAGGACATGGTCCTGACACCATTCATTGGTCTCAGTGAGGCCATTCTGTAGGATGACAACATCACTTGGGGAGTTAATAATAGCTCCCAACCTGCAATCATATGCAAACGTTGTCAACCAGAGTCCCTTTGTGTTGGCCTGGGCCTCAGAGAAGTACAGTAGATACCAAACAGGAGAGGACCCAGGACCAAACCCTGTGGTACTCCATTCATGACTGTTTGTCAGTCTGACTTGGAGTCAGCTACTGTCACACCGTGGGTTCTATCTGTGAGCCAGTTTGCAAACCACCTAGTGATATAGGGGTTGATGCCTAGCTTAGTGTTTTTTTATGATTCCTGAGTGGGGAATGGTATCAAACGCCTTGGCCAGATCAAGGTAGGCTGTATGATCACCTTGCCTTCATCCACAGCTCTGGTGACTGACTCAAAGAAGTCAACCAGGTTGAGCAGCCATGATCTACCCTCCACAAACTAAACTGTGTGGGATCCAGAGTTTGAAGATTCCCTATATCCTTGTTTATAAGGTCCATGATGATGCGTTCCATAGTTTTACATATCAGACTCATCAGGCTACTGGAGCGATAGTTCCCAGGGTCTGTATTCGCTCCTCCTTTGTAGAGATGGAAGACTGTAGCAGTGCGCCATTCAGTAGGAAAAAGCCTGAGGTGAGGCTGTGATAGAACAGGGCACACAGGTGTGGTGCCAGTTCACTCTGTAGTTCATGTAGAATACAGCCAGGGATATTGTCAGGTCCCATAGAAGCTGTATTCTTAGCCTTGGACAGTGCTGTTTTAACCTGTACAGCAGTAAAACTGGGTGCCTGGCAATCTACTGGTATTGTGATTGGTCCTTTTGGAGGGAGAGGTAAGGTGGGCACTGAATCTGTTGGATAGTATATTGGCAATATCTGTTGGCTCGCTATAGGAGGTACCATTGTGCATTAGCTCAGAGCAAATCTGGGTATTGGCGTGGAGATTATTTACATAACTATAGAAGGCCTTGTGGTTGTCTTTACTATCTGCTGCAATTCTGTTTTCATAGCTAGCTTTAGAGGATTTGATGGAAGATCCCAACCTTTGGTTGAGGCTGATAAGGGAGTATTTCCAGTCTTGAGACTTCACCTTATTCCGCATCAGTTTCTTTGTTCTGTTGTAGAGTTTGTTTAGGGCAGGGGACCATCAGATTGGCTTCCTGTTTTGGAGGACAGCGTCTTGGTTCTATTGCGTATGGCAGGATACATGCATATGTGTACGTGTTCGTACAATGCACTGGTGTATGATTCAGTGACCATGCAACTATTCTACATTTACATTGGTGGCGTGAAGTTAGGCACCTCTGTTTTAATGAGCCCAGTGTTAGCTTTGTAGAAGTTTGTCATGGTGGTTACCTTTGCGGGGGGTGGGGGGGTGGGAGGGATGTGGATTTCCAAGGTGAATAGTTTGTGGTCGGACCTAACCAGGAAGGAGTTGACTATCGGTGTAGAGCAAAGGTCGCCCATGTTAGTAATGACCAGGTCAAGGATGTTGCTACCTGTAGTTGTGATAAGAACGAGCTGGCCAAGGGCATTGGAATTAATGAATTCCAGGAAACATTGTGCTTGTGTATTGGTACATGAGTATGTTTCCTAGCTAATGGAGGGGTAGTGTTAGTCGCCCAGTATGAGAGTGTTAGTTGGACCATATTATTCTCCAGGGTGCTTAGGAACATGGAGTGTGAGTCTTGGGACATGGTCAGGGACCTATAGCAGGCTATTACCTGATTCACTGTCTTACCCAATGTTAGCTGCACCTGAAGTATCTCTGATGTATTATGTTGGGCGTCCAGTCTGGAGGTGTGCACATCCTTTATGAGTATGGACACACCACTGCCTTGGGATCTTCAGTCCAAGTTCTTTGGCCAAAAGGTGTGGAATGAGTTATAGCGCGGTAGTGCAGGGGTGGTTTCTGCTGCTTTGAACAAGGTCGCTGTTACAGCACAACTGTCAATGTTCCCCAATTTAAGGAGTGCTTCAAGTGAGTGCATTTTGAGATTTACACTGCTAGCATTGAGCAGCATGACTCTCAGATTGCAGTTGTTTGTAGCTGTTATCATGGTAATTTGGTCTTTGGAACACAGCCTAAACAAGGCACTATAGGGGTGGCAAGAGCCTTGGCCAGTATCCGGAAGACCAGGGTTGACAGATGCAGGCCATCTCTGGCCAAGCATCGAGGTCTGTCAATCATGTCATCCAAGGCAGACAGACACTGGATCCCCTTGGAATGACACCAGAAATGTAGGCAATTGTTGAAATAATCATTTTCTGCTTGTACTGTTGTATCATTGTGGGTGGTGGTAGGATGCTGCTCAGGGCTAGGGTCTTACCCACCTGGGCTACATAATTCAAGAGCACCTCCATGTCTTTCTTCATGTAGTCTAGGGAGGTACATCTCAGGTCATTCACACCCACATGTACAATGACAGAGTCATATTTGTAACTGTTGTTGATGGACCTGAGTGCGTGCATTATGTGTTGTTTCCAGGCATCCGCCAGGCAGCCGACTGTTACTATCTCCTTATTCAACCTAGTGAGTGTGACATCAGTGTGCCTCACTATTGGGTCACTTATAACTATTGTGTTGTGCATGCTGTTATGCCTTATGGTCTTTGGTTGAGGGGCACACTGTTTAGAAGAGTTATGTACTTTTTGGATGGTGTTGTGTTGTGGTGGTTGAGTGCATTTGCCCATTGGAGGTCTCTGCCATTTGGGTAGATTTTTAATGACAGCCTCTGCGAAGGTGGGTGTGTGGTGTGTGTTTTTATGTGCAGGAAGTGCTGGTGTGTGTTTTGGAGGGCTATGTGTTCCATGTGGTTTGGTGCAAGTGTTGACCTTCTGCTCTTGACCTGCTATTCCATTCTTGGCTGGAGAGTGTGTGGTTTCCAATTTGGATATATAAGTGCATCTCTCGCAAGTCTGAGTGTTGGGAGATAAGAGGAGAGGGTTGTCAGTGTACATGAGGCAGTTCTTACATTGCCTCAGGATGCCCAAGTTCACCAGGTTAATAGCAAAAAGCACAAGGAACTGACATTTAGACATGCCTGGAGGGGTGGCCATTAATAATAAGTACTTGAGCTGTTTCCTTGTAGAATGTTTATTGCTGGTAGCACTTTTTTGTGCTACAATAATTGCTACAAGAAGTCTGTTAAAGTGCTAGACTAATAAACTAGTAACGGTGCAGGAGAGGGGAGAACTAGCAGATCTAAGGGAACAATTGAAGAGCAGACTTTTTGGCACCACTCAGAAGCTTACAAACAGTCCTGGTTGCTGCAAAGCTGTACATGGACTAGAATAGTTACAGGAAAGGCAGGAAACAAGCTTAGACCTTTTATTTTTATTTTATTATTTTGGCAAACTAAATATGGTCTATGTCCCATAATGCCCATGTATGTGATATTGTTGCCAAATTGTCCACAGTGAGGGTAGTGACACACATGTCAGCATCATGCATCATACCTGCATGAAACATCATGCTGATACAATGTCTGCTACACTATCACTTGTCCAGGCCTGTAGGAGCAATACATGACTCCTCATCCTATGACTGGTGGGTCATCTCACCATCCATGGAGGCATTCAGAACATTACATGTTGTAAGAGGTAGTGTGTTATGTCCCATGCATATAATCTATGTGGGGCATGTCATGTGTATCTAGTAGTACAGTACATAATGGTGGAAATGTAGGTTTACTCATCTGTGTATTGACAACTGTGTTGATGTTACTGTATGCACATCCCGTGTGTCAGCCCTTACTGTGTGTATGAAAAGGCTATACCATTTTGTGTCCCTGTTCCTCCCAGTGAACTCAGAAATACTTACCACAAACCTGTCATACATAGTATCATGCATGCCCTCATCAACTGCATCAGGGTTGAGTGTATGGGAAAGAAATGGCAGGGCCAAAAGATGTTGACAGATGAATCTGTTGCAGTTAATGTAATGGCTACACTTGTGAGGGACCTTCTGACAGTACTGCAGTAACCTCTTCTGTATGTATGAGCCTGGGGTGGTACACAACACTCAGATGACATGTCTGAAGGCTACCTATGTGTGACAAGAGGTATGTATGCAAGGTCACACTGTCTGACAACAGTGTCCCTCACGCACTGTTGCATGCATGCACACCTGGAACATGTACATATAACACTGTGCCTTGCCTATGACATTGTCGGTGTATTCCCAGTCTGCCATACTCTCTCTTGGGAATGTCTGCAGGGCCACAGCCTGTAGACACACAGAGACCTTGAAAACAAACAGAATACAGCATGTTAGGCTGCATTCATTCAGTGGTACAAACATCAATAATGCATCCTGGCTAATAAGGTACATACACCTGTATGTGTACCCATAATAAATGCAAGCAGACAGCACCTTACATAGTAGTACACACCTACACTGTACTATAGTCACCCTGTGCATCAGAACCATATTAGCATGTCATGGATGATAGGGATGTGGCACAGGTATCGGCATATGCACAGGGCGTGGTGTGGGTTTGCCAGAGGCCTAGGCTGGGCCATACAGTTGACATCATGTGTGTGTGTTTGGAGGGGTATCCAATAGATGGGCTGTGCAGAGGTGCTGTGTGTGTCTGGAGGTGACCTGCCTATGATACAGATGTGTGTGTTTATGTATGCACACTGTCATGCCATGTGGCAGCCCTACACAGGGGTACATGGGACAGCTGTAGACCATACATGACAGGTTGTCAGGGTCACCATCTCTGGCCATGGACACAGGAACTGGTCTTGCCAGAGGTATCACATGCACCGCCAGTCTCAAGGCTAGATGCAGTACTCCTTCCTGATGATGATGGCTGTCCACTGGATCTGTGCCCCTAACAGGACTGGACAGGACCACATGGCCATGGCCTACTCTGCTGTGATGTGGACAGCAACCCACTTCAGTAGTGCTGGTGTCACTGCCACTAAGGGAGTGGGAAGGTGCACTGCCCCATACACTCTCAGCTGTTGTTGGTGATGACTGATATCCATTTGGCCGATGACCATCCCTCACCACATGCTCTAATACAGACATGCCACGGTCAGACATTGACAAGGTCTCACCCCACCATCCATTCATGACCTCAGTATTTTGACGTGTGACCTCAACAAGGTCATGTAAGTCACCACGTACATCAGGGATAGTTGCATCCACAACCCTGAGTATTTGTGTGTCGTGGCATTCACTATGTGCCTGTGCATCCATGACAGCCTGGAACATGTGTCTGGTGACTCCTTCTGTGGCACTTGAAACAGTGGCCCGACAAGTTCCTCCTGCAAGCACCCCTGTCCATTCGCCTGTGTGGGACCTCTCCTGCTCTATGGCAATGGCCAGTGTCTACACTCACAGCTGCCATAGTCACCACACTAGCCTGTTCAATGCCACCACCTGCCAACTGTCCATCATCTGCGGCCACTGGTGATGGAGTATGTGTAGGCATTTTCACTGTGCGCATGGATGGTGTGTTCAAAAGTGAGATGGCAACCAGTGGCACATATTCAGCCTCTGACAACCCCACCTGTACCTCACTATTCCTATCATCATTGTCAGAGTCTGCAGAGATATTAACATCAGTTTCAAAAAGGGGGGGACCCAAACCCTATCGCCACCTGTAATTGGAAGACAACATATGTGCATTAATACCTACACTTTGACATTGGCTGCTAGACACACACACACACACACACACACACACACACACACACACACCCTTACAGGTGAGGTGTCACAAATCTGTTACACAAACCACACATTACCCAAATGACAACATGCATGACACACGGCCCTCAACATCACGCATTGCAGCCAGTTTAACTACATGTAACTAACACTATAGAGCTCTGTGATATGTGAGTAGTGTTAGTAGGTGTTGGCCTTTCCCCAGCACAGACTGCACCCATATACACATCATTGCTGTTCACCTGTATAGCACAGTGGCAAGTACTACAGAACATACCTCACAACTGTACAGATCCTCGCATGATGTGTAGATGTCTGGCTTAAATGTTTGCTCTGTTTCTCATAATCCCTCTGTTTCTATGATACATAACTGGGATGATCTGAGGCATGACATCACTGATTAATGACATACATTTGAGTGTCAGACCTCCAAACCAGCAGTAAATGTATGGTCACAATTCTTGTTACAACACCAATCTTTTAAGCTTCCAGTGGATATGATAAGTGTACACAACCCTGTCAACATGCCATGTTCTTGTAATATACAAGATGAGACCACAATAATGCATTCAAATTACCCACTTTTCATGTGACATATGACCTGTGCAATCCAATCGTGTTACGTGTAAAATATAATGACTGCAATATGTACAATATGGTGATTGCATAAGTGTGCACACCCTTAAAATGTTACTTTGTTGAAGCACCTTGTAAGTGACTTACAGCATTCAGTCTTCTTGTGAAGGTGTCTGTCAGCATGGCACATCTTGACTTGGTATTATTTGGCCACTCTTCTATGCAAAGGTCACCCAACCCTGTCAAATTGAAAGGGCAGCTCATGTGTACAGCCCTCATCAGGTCATACTAGTGTTTTTCTATCTGGAGTAGGTCTAGGCTCTGGCTGGGCCATTCCATAACCATGAGTGTGTTCAGGTAGGGCCATTTGCAGGTAGATTTTGATATATGCTTTTGGTCTTTGTCTTTTTGAAGGTTGTCACACCTCCCTATCCTCAGTGTTCTTGCAGACCCCTGATGGATTTTGGGCAGATGTGGGTGTTATTTGGAAATATTCTGAATGCCCACCACCATGACTACAGGTCCAGTTCTGGCTTTGGAATGGCATCCCCACAGCAGGCCACTGCCACCAGTGTGATTCACCATGGGAATGTTGTTGTTCAGGTTATGAGAGGTGTTGCTTGTGCACCATACATACCTTTTGGTATTGTGGCTGTGAGGTCGATTCATAGTCTCATTATGTCATAACACATTTTTACACATGCCTTTGGGAAACATGATGTGCTGTATTGCAATTTGTATCCACCCCTGGATGTTTTTTGGTTTGGGGAAATGCTTCTATCTTCTGACCCTACCCCATAGGCTGGACGTATGGAGAATACGGGAGAGTGTTCTCACAGGTATTACACAGCACCAGTACTAGAAAGAGATTCCTGCAACTCCCTCAGTGTTGCTGTATGCCCCCTGCCAGCCTCCCTAACCAGGTCTTGACATGTATTTTCATCATTTTTGGAGGGACCTCAGGTTCTTTTCAACAGCACTGTTGTCCCATATTCAATCCACCTTTTGACAACTGTCTCCACTGTCTTCCATGGTGTATGCACTGCTGTGGTAATGTAGATGTACCCTACTCTTGACTAATACCTCTCAAATATGATATCCCTTTGCTGCTTTGTAAGCTGTCTGCAAGCCATGTCTGTTGCAGGCAACTGAACAAATGTCATGAATATCCCACTTGGACAGCATACTATTGTTTGGTGTTACTCAGAGTGCCTTTACTTGATGGCAGGTGTGTACCCAAGCAGACTGTATTCTGTTAGTACATCACAAGCTGCTGCCATAAGATATTATTTGAAGGGTGTGCACACATATGCATCCAGCTTATTGTCAGGTTTCTATACTCCATACTTGGTGCCCGACACATTGAATGGTTATACAGGTAAACTGTTCATTGCATAGGTCACATTACAGTTTGGAAAAGGTATTGACTGAAATATTGTGGTCTCACTTTGTATATATATATATATATATATATATATATATATATATATATATATACATACATACATACATATATATATATATTTATATATATATATATATATATATATATATATATATATATATATATATATATATATATACTCATATATATATATATATTTATATATATATATAAAACACCTGGCATTTAATAGGGGTGTGAACTCTATTTATATCCACTATATGACAGCAATGTTTCACACATGTCCGTACCGTAGGCCGTTTGTCCTCCCATTTTGTTGGTCTCTGTCAAGAGGTCTTGCACTGACAGGTCATGAGGTATGCTACAGAGATGTTACATTGTCATCATTTAGACCCCTGTGTTGACCATTGTGATGCAATTCAGTTAACCCTGACACAAGTGAACATGCACATAAAACAATATGGCTATGAGTGACAATTGTGTGCATGGCACATTGCATGGCCTTCATATGCCTGGGGTATTGGTAAACAACAACAGAATAATTGCATACTCACCAGATACAGGTTGCCATCGCACATGCAGACCAGAGGGACCTAGGCAGTTGGGGGAGGGAAGTATTGTCAGCAGACCCACTAGTGGCATTGGTACTGGATGGATGCAGCATGTCTGCAAATTTACAGTACAACCCCCAATACTACACAATTTGCTGTCCTTCACCATAGATGTGCACATCTGTGCATTATAAAACTCCATCCACAACTGCAGTCTGACCTGACACATGCACATCGATACTCTACAATTAGAAGTATGTCTGCTACACTAGTCTAGTAATCTACACTGGGGCCTTACCTGCACACTCCTCATCTAATGTCTGGGTGCCACCCACCTCCAGTATGTGGGGGGGGTATGTACTCATTTGTTGTACTGGGATGGGTGCCCCAAGGTACCCAAGGAGCTCACCAGTGGGTGTCAATGGGGCTGCAAGGCCAGGCCCACACCTGTAGCTGTGCAGTCCCTGGCCACTGCAACAGCCCCTTGCCAGGCATAGCGTATGAGGTTACTTTCACAATGCCGGACCTGCTCCTATGTACATGCATGCAGGCCAACATTGTTTACCCTGCTGACAAGGTCATCCCACAGGCTGGTCCTCTCCTGCAGATGTTGCTGGCTCCGGCAAAACATTATGGCATGGTTCTGTAGTATGGCTTCTATGATTATATTTCTCTCAGCCGCTGAGAAAGTTGACCATTGCTGATGCGACATTGCACCTGGGAGACATAACAAAGGAGACACATTACAGGACCTCATATATTTGGCAACAGTATGTACAGAACCTGCACAGTTACATTGAATACCCGTAGCCACCACTCACAACCACAACATACCCCTGTATCGTATCAGCGCTGTATCTGCTTGCATTGCACTGCTGGCCCTGAGGTGTTGTATTCCCCCAATGAGGGCTATTTAATTTCCTACTCATGTACTCCTCTTTCATGTCTGTATCAAGAGATGACATTGGCCATCTTCCATGTGGATGTGGTGTGGATGGTGCCAAGCCTTGTTGTGACTACGGTGTGTAATGTTGCTGGGTACACATGCCTGAGTTCATGTAGGATGCAGACAGTGATGTTATCAGGTGCCATGGATACTTATGTGTGTTGCCTTTCAGTAGGCAATATGTACCTGCTCATTGGTGATGAGGGGAGGGGTGTGGGTGCTGTGCATATCCAGCTATAGTGCTGATAAGCCAGGGGTGATGTTTGCCCTAAATCTATCTGCAGCAGGTTGCCTATAGCTATTTTGTGTGTGTATGTGGTCTGATTGGCCACCATTACAGGGTGGGTTGGTTTGTTGCCTCAGAGATTGCAGACATATGTGAAGATGGCCTTGTGATTGGCCTTGGTGGATTTGTCCAATATGTAGTCATAGTTAGCCTTACAGTACTCCACCCTTGACCTTATATGCTTGATCAGACAAAGGTTGACTTGATGCCATGTGGGTGCATGCTCCTGATTTTCCCTGTATGGCCAATATAGGGACCAAGTCTGTGGTTTGTGTATTGCTGCTGTCTACCACAAGCATTCAGCCTGCCTTGAGGGGGTTGATGTTGTCCTGTCAGGTATTGGTGATGACATAAAGCTATGTAGTTGGCCACATAGTATTGTGTTGTGGGCCTGGACACAGTTGCTAGTTCCAACATATGGGATGCCCTTCATGTGGGCCTTGCCCATTTCCCTTGCCTGTGTGGGTGGCATTACAGAGGTGTGTGGGCTACAGCTTCACAGACAGTAGTTGGAAATACCTCACGAGACTGGGCATGTGGAGACAGCCCAACAACATGGGAGACAAAGCTCCACAGTTTGGTACAGATTTCATGTCATTAGTGCTGTTATACACATGGGGAGTTGCTACATTGACAGGGCTCATCTGGACATGCATTTACTGGGTGACTTGACATCTGACCATGATATGCCTTTGACATACCTCTCAACTGGCATGTTGTCCACAGACTAGCCAGATGTTTGCCTATTATGCTTGGTCTGTTCCTCAAACAACATCTGTTTTTGTGAGGTTGGTAGGATAATGTGAGGATTGTAGTCAGTAAGTGTTGTCATCCATTGGTGTTCCATACATCATTTCCTTCAGGGATGTGATGTTACAACAATACATGTAACAGCAGCTATTGCTTCAATTTGTAACACCATTATGTGTGATATGGCCATCTTTCCAGCTCCCTGTCCCACAAGTATGCCATGCATTGTCCACATGTCCTGCACTACGAAGTGCAGAGGTATGGTATATCATTAATTACCAATTGCACTGCAGTTATCATGCCAATGACCTAGCAGATTCCAGCGGTGGCCAGGGTTGTGGGTCCACACCCTGGTAACACTGTGGAGATCTGCACATGTGACAGTTATGTCTGTCTGGCCATTGTGAACAGACTGCCAAGACTGTGTAGCAGTGTTGTGTGTATATGTATATTGGGCTGGGTAGGGAGGGTAGCAGCTGTGAGTTCCATACATCCTTTACCTATCTGACCCTGTATGCTGCTGCAGCTGCTGGTGGTCTATTAGGTCAGTATGCTTGTAGGGACTGACTGTGAAATGTCATGTAACACCTCCAGATTCCCAGTACACTGTGAATTGAGGCAGTATATGTAGGGGTAATGTGGGAGTGGCAAACGGTATGTGGTTGCTCATACAGTATTATACTGTTGTGTTCAGTTTGCTTACTGGAATGTCGCTGTGTCTGTGGTACACTTGTTTGGAGGTATGCACTATCACACCAGTGTCTGTGTTCCGCTAGTATAATGTCCCTGTACTGCCTGTTATCTTTGCTACTGCATGTGAACAGCCCCAGAGTTGGACCTGGGTAGTGTTATGTCAGTCTGATTGTAGTCTGGATTTTGATCGGTAGATCAGTGTAATTTCCCTAATGTTGTGTTATATCCACATATTCATAGGATGTCTAGTTGTGTGGCCAGTATCTCTGGTCTGGTCCCCATAACATGACACATCAAGGGGATGATGTGGGGATTGAGGTCAGTAACTAATGAGAAGCAATTGAGTCCTGGAATTGTGATATTTCAGTTAATATATGTTAGGATATAAACGGTTACTACATGAATGTTCTCAGCTTATTTACTGACGTATTTTGGACATGTCCCTATTTTCAGGCCTTTGTCCCCCCACTTTGTCAGGCTTGGTCCACATTCATTGCACTAAGGGGGTCTGAGCATACCTCACCACTGCCAGATTTTTCACAGAATGTCCAGATGTTTGGCCCATACTTTTGTTCAGTTCCACAATTTAATTCTATTGTCTGGTAAATCACACTGATGATCCAAGGATTTATGTCAGTAAATAAATTACATGACATTTCAGTTCCCATCATCATGTCCTTCACACACTGTTGCTGTAACACGTCTTCATTTGTAACAGCAATTTTGAAATATGTCCATATATGTGGCCCACCCCACTCCCTTTACAGTCTTTGTACAGGTTCCTTGCACTAACAGGTTGAGAGGGATGTTTCTGAGATAAAACTGCACTGCATGTTTTATATATGTATATATATATATATATTATATATGTATATATATATATATATATATATATACATATATATATATATATATATATATATATATGTATTTTATTTTCTTTCCTTTATATTTGTATGTGTATATATATATATATATATATATATATGTATATATATATATATATATATATATATATATATATATATATATATATTATGACTCTACGTTTTCATATATATGTTTATATACAACACACAAAAGGTTCCACAAAGCTTTCTCCGTAATGTTGTATGCCTGTATTGCATGATATGTTTGAAAAAGCAACATTAATTCCTGCAGCTCAGCTTGTGTTGTGGTGCATTTCTCTAACTATAGTGTTCCGGGTCATGGGTCCCATACTTGGGACTGCTGTTTTCTTTTGTTAATGTTAAATGACCTGAATGCAGGGTATGTTCATTAAAGGACTACAAGCTCTCACAACTCAGATGGTGTAGTGTTATGTTGCTGTGATTGTAGAGAACAACATCCTAGGTTTGAAACTTGGCAAGGCTGACTATTTTGTTGCTGAGCAGAACAAGGTCTGATGGATACAGACTGATTAAAGCACATTTATGCATATTATGCTTATAATGCTATATTTAAGCAATAACCCATGGCTGGCTGTTGGTAATCCTGCATTTATCACAGTTGGTGAGGTTTGGTCACATGGCTGAAGCCCGAGTGACCAAACGATGCCAACCGTCAGTACATCTAGCATTGCCCACACCCAGCCATGGGTTATTGCTATTATACAAATACATTATTTAAGAAAAACAATACTTACCTTTCTTATTTAATGTCATTGTATCATGCCTCCGTGCTGCCTTTTTGTGGTTTTCTGGTATCCTGGGGCATTTCTGATGTACTGCACATGCATAAGGGACATGTTCCCATGCTTACACAGTACATCAGAGCTATGCAGAGGTAGCAACAGTGATAGGGAGATCTCCATTGCTTTTTTTAACATATCTCAGTATGTTATATGAGTTGAAGAACTCATATAATATAGTGAGACATACTAAAAAAGCAACAGAGACCTTCCATCCACTGTTGAAAGGAAGATCTCCATTGCATTTTTTATATTTTGCTATGTTGTACTAGTTCTTCAACTCGTAACACAGAGTAGGATATGTTAAAAAAGCAGTGGAGATCTTCATTTCTCTATTGCTATCTCTGCAGACAAAAAAAAAAAGGAGCTATACAAATACAAAAAGTCTGGGCAACCGAACCTTTTTCCATTAGTATAATCTCGGATTTACAATGGGCACTCTGTTTGGGCCGGCCAATTAGCACACTTATTTTTGTATGTTAATGGACAGTCATTGTATAATATAAAATAAATATTTACATACACATTATAATTTTACGTTTACCTTCCATGACATCTCCCTGCGTGCTTTCATTACATTATATTCTTGCGTGACTATACTGAATGAGGCATGTGTGTTTATATGGGAGTTTCACATCTTTTCTACACTGACATCTCACTTTTGGAACTGCTACACTACCCTGCTTGACAAAAAATTAGTTGCTACATAATTTAAGTTTACTAAAATAATTTTAACACTACTTTCACATGAGAAAGTAAGTCACTTGTCTTGGGACTCAAACCATGAATGCCTCTATGTAAAGCTGCAATTCTAATCACTACACTATCTTGGCTTGGAATTTTGCCTGTCTACTTTCATTTAGCTCCTATGGGACATTTAAGCTGTAATGTACACACCCACTTAGCTACACTTAAACATTCCTTAGGGCATTACAAACCAGGATGTATTATTATTATATATGTAGGCTATAGGGGTGTGTACTCTGCTGTTCTGACAATTACTTGGGACTGTATTTGTGACATAATGGCAATGACTGGGTTTCAGGATTCTGTGTGTTTCATGCTGATGCATGAAATGTTCTCTGTGGACTTTCTTGTTTTTGTGGGGTTGTGGTTGTGCTTATTTACGTTTGGGGGATTTATCCCCTGTTATGTGTGCATACCTCTCAACCTCTTAGAACAAGAAATCTGGACATAACCATAAATAACAGTGGGAATAAAGCCAAAATATAGAGACAATTTTTAAATATTGTTCTTGCCAACTTAAAAAGTTGATAGAATAACAGGCTTTGATTTGGCATGACTTTTCTGAAGGATATAATGTCTAAAGCTGAAATGTCTCTCATTATTTTCGACTTCAATCTTTAATGATTTTCCACTAATTTACCAGAACACCATCAGTTTATGAAAAGTGGACCATGAATTTGAGGCAAAGATCTGGACATTCTGTGAAAGTCTGTATGACTGAGAGGTATGTGTGTGCACTTGCACACATTTCCTGCTTCTGCAGGATGCAGAAGTGCCATACAGTGCTTTAGCAATCCAGGGGATGTGTCACAGAAGCTGTGACACACCGCCTGTATTGCTTTCATCTTTGATGATTTTATTTCAGTGTCCACGGACACTGAAATGATATATTTTACATTTCAGTGCCCACAGACAGTGAAATACTGGCATAATATTAGATCTATGCTCTAATATTATGCCAGTACAGTTTAGAAAGTGCCATATGGCACTTTCTGAGTGCAGGGGCTGTGTTTAGTGCCCCCTGCACTCGTACACAGATCATGTCCATGAGTACAACAGCGCACCTTCATGCATATGCAAGGGGCACTGCTGCTCTACATGGACACGGGACACTCCATGCAAAAATAGCACTATTCCTGCATAGAGTTTCATGAATTCTCAGGATTGTTTTTCATTATTCTACTCCTGTTTCATGTGGAACACATATAAAAAGTTATACCATATCAATGGTGAACAAAATATGTTTTCATGGGTCAAATGAGAAGGTGTCATTAAATTTCCTGAACTGTTCCAAAAACTCTCAGGAGTGCTGTAGAAAAGAACTCATTTTACTGAGTAAGGGGTTTAAGAAAGAATCAACCGTGAGGGGATTCCTCCTGTGATGTAATTAGGCGCTGAAACAATGGGCCTGAGTGGAGGCTGGTTAATATCTTTATGGACCTTTGGTATTCCAAACAAAACCCCTAACTTTGGATTCTCAATATTACAAAAAAATCATAAGAAATTTTGTCTAAATTACCACTCATTAAGCTATCAAACAAAAAAATAATAAATTCTCAGATAACATGTTAATACCTCACTTACATCTTCTGACTCATATTCTAAGGTGTTACTTAACATAGCTTTAATACTATGAATATACCTGTCTTGATCCATCACAACCAAAGCACCACCTTTGTCACCTTTCATAATTCTAACCATATTGTAAGACTTTAATTCATTCAGAGCAGCTTTTTCACTCATAGTTAAGTTGTAATATTTACACCTTGTTTTATTATTTTCTAACAAACTTCTAATTTGTTTTTCACAAGCATTCTCAAACACTGTTAAAGTGGGTACCAAAAACAAGATAGTTTAACATATTTACTGTTGTGCCATTCTGAAAGTTTTAGTCTGTTTTTGTGACTTCCCAAAGCATATGATAATGCAATCTGGCATTTAGTTTCAGTCCATGATTTTGGTGAAAGTTATTTATACGAGACAAACCTTCCTTCTGGATGACTAAGCCATTTGGCGATTCAGCGATTACTCCTAGCTTGCAGACATCTGCAAATAGTCAGCCAGAGTGCTCTGTCATTGTCTTTTGCTTTAGAGAAGTATTTGCCAAACAGGTGCCACCAAAGTATCCTGGAAGACTCCACAGGTGACTGGTCTTTCTGTGAACCAGCTGGCAATCCATCAGGAGGCATAAGAGTTTATTCTCCAGCTTTTTAGCTTTTCTTATGAAGTCCTGAGTAACAGGACAGAGGTGCTTAATGAGTATTTTGGTTTGGTGATGAATAAAAGTTTGAATTAATTACGGTGTTGGCATCCTGATTATGGGCCACCAGCTTCATCTTTTGTGTTATTCCTAGTTGCTTTGCTGCTTCTTTTAGTTTTATTGGTAGTTTTTTTATTACACCTGAGTGGGGGATTGTGTTAAAAGCTTTGGCCAGGTTGAACAATGTGATTTGTACCATTTTATCTTCATTCATTGCTTTGGTAACCTTTCCAGAAAAGTCCACCAGTCTGAGTAAGTATAACTTGCACTTGAAGAATCCAAACTGACATGGGTCCATTGTTTGGAGTTTCCTCTAGGGCCTTACTGATTACTTCCATGTTGAGTCTCTCTGTGGCTTTGCATGTGATGCTGGTCAGCTGCTCAGATCTGTAATTGGCTGTGTGGGAGGTCCACCCTTATTCAGGGGAATGTCTGTTGTTGCTGTCCAGTCATTACAGTGAAGTCTCCTCATTTTGCCTGGATCCCATTTTTGACTGTTACCACTGCTTAAAGAATGTCTTGCAGAAGTTAGCATCATCCCTGTGTGGGGCATATCTTTTCCATATAGTTACCCTTATGCCCTTGATTCCCTCTTGCCATATTATCCACAAGCCCTCCCTACTTTTTAATATGTTTACCTTAACTGTAGGTACATTTATCCGGAACAATATTGCTATCCCCTATTGCCTTCTTCTGCTTACTGCCCCACACACACACACACACACACACACATATTCAATGTATACTGTTTTCACACTTTGTTTTGTATTGTTTCATTTCCTGTATCAAGGCAATTTAGTTCCACATCTATTCAATCTATTATACATTTCCTTTATTTTTATCAGGCTGGCACATCCCCCTGTTTCTTGTCAATATCTCTGGCCCTCACCTTTCTGTCCCTATTCTGTTCTGGCCCCATTTCAGGATGGCATACACTTCCCTGGTCTCCATTCTGAGCTGGAATTATGCAGCTGAGGCCAGGGGTTACTCTTGTATCCCTCCTTAGGTGTTACGTTGTGGTGTTCTCCTGATACTTATTTGGTGAAGCTCATGCTTGAGTACCTCAGCTTGTTTCTTTTTCAGTATTTTATATTCTTTCCCCTTTTCATCCCCCCTATTTTATTGGCATTTTTTTACTGGGATAGTCCACTGGTTCATAGGTGAGTATTAGGCTAATGGCCCTGGAGCCAACCCAAGCCTAGCCCAAGAATATTCCCAGTCGTCCTGTTGCTGGATGTTAGTTCCTTGTGCCCCTATTGAGCAAGGCTGTTGAAGTGATCCCTGGGGGTGAATTTCCTGTTACCCATCTACTCGTCAAGATTTTTCTTGAAGAGGGCTAGTGAAGTGCTCTGCTTGACATGCATCGGGAGTCTATTCCAGAGTATGGGAAGTTTCTGGGTTAGGAACCTGTCCCTCCAGCAGGTTCTGTTTATTGTGGTGATGAGGTTGAGGTCTTTGGAGTGTGTGGTGCAGAGGGATTGAGACTTTTTTCAGATGAATTAGACCCATTATAGAATACAACACCCCATTTGGTATGTACCTCTCAAGACATCTGCAACAACTGGAAAGGCTGCAGAAATACCTCACTAAAAGAATCACAGGCCTAAAGCAGATGCCCAATGCTGACCGCCTTAATAAACTCCAGCTATACTCTGTCGCATACCGTCTACTCAGAAGCGATTTCTGTTTAACATACAAGGCCATGTTAAACTCAGAGCTGCTGGACATGCTACACTTAAAGAAATCTCAATCCCTCAGAGCCACATGCTCCAGGGATCTAAACCTTGTCATCACAATAAACAAAACATGCTGGAGGGATAGGTTCCTGACCCAGAGACTCCCCAGACTCTGGAATAGACTGCCCATACATGTCAAGCAGAGCGTCACCTTGGCCCTCTTCAAAAGGAACCTTGATGATTGGATGGGAGAAAGGAAATTCACCCTGGGGATCACGTCAGTCACCCAGCTAGACAGGGGTCCAGGGAAGTAAATAGTGTGGGAAGAAATAGCTAGGGAATTGTTATGGCTAGGCTTGTGTAGGCCATAGGGTCAATAGCCTAGTACCAAACTATGAAACTATGAACCTATGAAGTATGTCTAGCAACACTGGGTCAGACATGGCTTTGTAGGTGAAGCAGAGATCACCTCTAAGTAGGCGATATGAGATGGAGTACAGCTGTAGTTTTTTAAGTCTGTCTGTATAGGGCATGAGTTTTAGGATCCTTTTTGTGAGGATTTTTTTTGGCCTCTCCAGTTGTAGGTGTCTAGTGAGTTACATGCCAAATGGGGCATTGCACTCTATAATGGGTCGAATGAGGGATGATTATAGGGGGATTATGACCTCCTTCTTCCTGGATGAGAAGCCTTTTGTAATGAGGTGTTCCACATAGAAGGACTTCCTGACTACTGTGGCAACATGGTTGTTGAAGGAGAGGTTGCTATCTACCTGTGTTCCCAGATCTTGTATCACACTTTGGTAGTTGAGAGGGCTACAATCGATGTGGTAGTTTGTGGGCACCATGTTTTTCCCAAAGGAGATGACGATGCACTTTTTAGCATTGCACTTAAGACCATGGTTCTGGCACCAGTCATTGGTATCTGTGAGGCATTTTTGTAGGATGTCTACATCAGCTTGAGAATCAATAATAGCTCCCAGTTTGTAGTCATCCATGAATTTGATTAACCAAAGTTCCTTGGTTTTGGCCTGAACTTCAGAGAAGTACATACCAAACAGGAGAGGACCCAGGACAGATCCCTGTGAGATTCCACTTGTAACTGCCTGGAAGTCGGACTTGGAGTCATGGCCAAGATAGCCCATTTTCAGTGGATGCTCGGGGATAAAAAGTTCCAAGTAAAAGACAGCCTTGAACAATTGAATACAATCGTACAGGCAATATATCTTAGAGTTACAATTTAAATTTAGTAGCATAGAGTAAAATAAAATACATCTGCATTAAAAGACGAGTTGCAAATGCAAGACAGTCATGAATAATTTAATACAATTTTACAGGCAAGATAATTTAGGGTTACAATTTACACATACTTGTAAAGAGAAAAAATATATACACCTTTTCAAATAGGACTAGTTGCAGAGTGTAGTAGGTGTAGTTAAGAGACATTTGAAGAAGGATGTAAGAGATGATGAAATAGTAGCAGGAGCCATTGTTGTGTGTACTTAGGATAAGACAGAAGAAGAAAAAGATGACTAGATACAGGTGTGAATGGAACTTAGTGTAAGGATATAGTCATAAAGAGGATGGATATTGGAGGAAGAGAAAGGGGTTATGGAGGGGGTTGCTAGACAGAGGAAGGGGAACTGGAGCATTTGCAAATCCATAGAGATGAGAGATAGGAGTAGAGGGGTTGGTCAACTGGAAGATATGGTTTGTGAATTTCTAGGAGCTGTTGGCTTTCTGATATGAGTGATCTTTTTGGTATATAGCTGGAGAATATTGAGGAGAAGGCAGGACAAATAGAGGGTATAGATACCATCTTGTGAGTAGTGGTTAGTTGTATGTAAGTTAGGTAATGAGGTAGTTCAAGCCAATTAAGGAAATGTAGTGTAGTGGGTGGAATAAGGGCAGTTGGCTGCAAATCTGGCAATTTTGTTGTAACACGTTTTGAGTTTAGATTTTAGCGTTATGAGCAAATCGGTAAGTAGTGGGGCTCCATATGTCAGAGAGGGTAGCAGATAGGTAGTGGCAAGATAATTTTTAGAGGTAGAACTAAGAAAGTGCTTGTGTCTATATAGAAGGCCCAGTTTTTGGTGAGTTTTTATGTTGTTTTCAATGTGTAAGTCAAATTTGAGATGCTTGTCTATTATAACACCTAGTAGTTTTGTGTGGGACACTATTTCAATGGGTGTTTTATTGTTAGACAGTGTCTTGAAAAGGTCTTTGTTTACTGGGGAGTATTTTTTAGGGGAATACAAGACTTTTAGTTGAATAGTAGGTTGTAGCAAGCTAATTTTCTTTAGTGGAGAATGCTAGGTGGGTGATGTTATGGAGAGTGGGGGTAGATTTTGCTGAGCAAATAATGGTAGAATCATCTGCATATTGAATAAGTGAGCCATGGTTAAGTGCTCGGTGTAAGTTATTGATGAATATGTTAAATAGTAGGGGGGTCTAGTATTGAATCTTGGGGACACCAGTGAGGTTGGGTAGATAAGAAGAGAGGGAGGAGTTGCATTTGACTGTTTGTTGTCTGTTGGTTAGATAGCTAGTGAACCAATTGAGAGAAGTGGGGGAGAGGCCTGTTTGAAAAAGTTTATTAAAAAGAAGAGGATGTGAAATCGTATCAAAAGCTTTTGAAAGGTCAAAAAATATGGAGGGCACATATTTGCCAGAGTCACTGTTTTTATTAGTTGTGTCCATGAAGGAGATTAAGGCAGTCATGGTGCTGTGCCCTGGTCTAAAACTGTGTTGTGTGGGTGAGAGAATTTGATTGTTAGAAAGATGGTCAAGGAGTTGAGTTTGGATGCACTTTTCTAGAATCTTAGAGAAACAGGGGAAGGAATAACAATTAGACGGCAGTTAGAACATTCAGTTGGGGTACCGCCTTTGTGGAGTGGTAGAATAAAATACTTTTTCCAAGTTTGTGGGAAAAGGGATTCAAGGATAGATCTGTTTATTAATATACTGATGGGATATGAAATTACATCTGCAGCAAGTTTGAGCTATACTGAGCGAAGATGATCTGCTGCATTATTTCCTGGTTTAAGTTTGAGTTTGCCTTTTAACAGTGGCAGTGGGAAGAGGTTTTTGGGAGAATGAGGAGGGAGGTGCAGAGAGTGAGTTATTAGGATCTAGAGGGTGTGGAGAGGTAGAAATAGGAGAGGATTTGTGCAGTGGATCTGGTTTGAAGAGGACCGGGGTAAGATTTGTAGTGATATTGGATATAGTATTGATAACGTGGGTGTTGAAAATATTGGCAGTATCTTGATTACTTTTATCAGGAAATGGGGGTGGGGGTGTTGCTTTAGTGCCAGGATTTAGGACAGATGACATAGCTGACCATATTTTTTAGGGATTATTCATCCCTCTTGTTGTCTCTTGTTTTCACCCTCAGACTTTTTCCATGTACATATTCTCACTTCCTACCCTGTTTTACAAACCCCGTTGCACCTGCTTGACCTATTTTAATAAAGACAGCTACCCAAATAATGGCAGTTACAACATCTTGGCAAGTTACACATTCACTGAGAAAGAAAATATAACAAACGTGAAGGAACGGCACATACAAAGCTCACTTGTTTCCCTCACTGCTGCACCCATATTATTTTATTGTCTTGTGCCTTCCCTCTGCATCCCCCTGCCTTTGCTTTACTTTCCCCTGGTTATACCCCCTGCTTTACTTTCCCCCTGGATATACCCCCTGCTTTACCTTCCCTTGGGTATACCCCTACATTACCCATGCTGCTATGTGAACAGACATGTAAAAGAAGCACAGTTATGACAGACTGCAAGAAAATTGTCACAGCACCTTGTATTTGACATTTCCTGTTCATTTCTGACATTATTCTGTTGTGCCTTTTTTCTTCTCATGATGGCTATATTGTCTTAGCTTACAACATCTCCATCTCTCTCTGCCTCCTTATATCACATTCTGCACAGTCCAGTTTCTCCAGGCATCCATCTGTCCAACATTGCTCAATAATATTTCCTATTTGTGTCCACCTACTTCTTCATATGTGATCTCTGTGTTCCTTTCACCTGGACACGTATCTTCTCTTTTTTTGTACTCTATATTATACTGGCTCAGTTGTGCTCTTTTCTCAAGTCCAGTCTCTTTGTTGTACCTTTTACTCTATTTCATTCTGTTCTTTTATTGTTTCTCCTTCTCCCTTCTTTTCTGTGTCCCTTCAGATTCCATTCTGCCTCTCATGGGTTTTTTTGCTTTTTTTAGAGAAGTCCTGTTCTATGTTCCTCCTTTCTGTGCCTCTACACTTTCCATCACAGCCCATCTTTCATTGCCTCCTTAATTGTTCCATCTTTTGTTTTGAGCTTCGGTGTTGCTCTCCATTCATTCTGTTTGTAAACTCTTCCTGTTCCTCTTCCATCTACAGGATATTTTTTTCCCTTCCATATTGCCATGATACTAGCTAACTGAGCAATGATTGTATTTTGGCTGCCTTTAGCTCCTCTATTTTTGGCGGTCTCTATTTCCTTAGACTGTGTCAGCAATTTGAGAAGTCCTCAGTGCATATAAACACTGTTCCAAATGAAATGTTCCTCAGTGTTCTAACCTGCCTGTAGTACTCAGTGTATATAAAAACTGTTCCAAATGAAATGTTCCTCAGTGTTCTAACCTGCCTGTAGTACTCAGTGTATATAAACACTGTTCCAAATGGAATGTTTCTCAGTGTTCTAACCTGCCTGTAGTACTCAGTGTATATAAACACTGTTCCAAATGGAATGTTCCTCAGTGTTCTAACCTGCCTGTAGTACTCAGTGTATATAAAAACTGTTCCAAATGGAATGTTTCTCAGTGTTCTAACCTGCCTGTAGTACTCAGTGTATATAAACACTGTTCCAAATGGAATGTTCCTCAGTGTTCTAACCTGCCTGTAGTACTCAGTGTATATAAAAACTGTTCCAAATGGAATGTTTCTCAGTGTTCTAACCTGTCTGTAGTACTCAGTGTATATAAACACTGTTCCAAATGGAATGTTTCTCAGTGTTCTAACCTGCCTGTAGTCCTCAGTGTATACAAACACTGTTTCAAATGGAATGTTTCTCAGTGTTCTAACCTGCCTGTAGTCCTCAATGTATATAAACACTGTTTCAAATGGAATGTTCCTCAGTGTTCTAACCTGCCTGTAGTCCTCAATGTATACAAACACTGTTTCAAATGGAATGTTCCTCAGTGTTCTAACCTGCCTGTAGTCCTCAATGTATACAAACACTGTTTCAAATGGAATGTTTCTCGGTGTTCTAACCTGCCCGTAGTCCTCAGTGTATACAAACACTGTTTCAAATGGAATGTTCCTCGGTGTTCTAACCTGCCTGTAGTCCTCAATGTATACAAACACTGTTTCAAATGGAATGTTCCTCAGTGTTCTAACCTGCCTGTAGTCCTCACTGTATACAAACACTGTTTCAAATAGAATGTTCTTCAGTGTTCTAACCTGCCTGTAGTCCTCAATGTATACAAACACTGTTTCAAATGGAATGTTCCTCAGTGTTCTAACCTGCCTGTAGTCCTCAATGTATACAAACACTGTTCCAAATGGAATGTTCCTCAGTGTTCTAACCTGCATGTAGTCCTCAATGTATACAAACACTGTTCCAAATGGAATGTTCCTCAGTGTTCTAACCTGCCTGTAGTCCTCAATGTATACAAACACTGCTTCAAATGGAATGTTCCTCAGTGTTCTAACCTGTCTGTAGTCCTCAGTGTATGCAAACACTGTTTCAAATGGAATGTTTCTCGGTGTTCTAACCTGCCTGTAGTCCTCAGTGTATACAAACGCTGTTTCAAATGGAATGTTC
Source organism: Protopterus annectens (assembly GCF_019279795.1). NCBI lineage: Eukaryota > Metazoa > Chordata > Ceratodontiformes > Protopteridae > Protopterus > Protopterus annectens. The sequence continues at coordinate 1,016,026,909 of NC_056737.1, forward strand.
CTCAGTGTTCTAACCTGCCTGTAGTCCTCAATGTATACAAACACTGTTTCAAATGGAATGTTCCTCAGTGTTCTAACTTGTCTGTAGTCCTCAGTGTATACAAACACTGTTTCAAATGGAATGTTTCTCGGTGTTCTAACCTGCCTGTAGTCCTCAATGTATACAAACACTGTTCCAAATGGAATGTTCCTCAGTGTTCTAATCTGCCTGTAGTCCTCAGTGTATACAAACACTGTTTCACATGGAATCTTCCTCAGTGTTCTAACCTGCCTGTAGTCCTCAATGTATACAAACACTGTTCCAAATGGAATGTTCCTCAGTGTTCTAACCTGTCTGTAGTCCTCAGTGTATACAAACACTGTTCCAAATGGAATGTTCCTCAGTGTTCTAACCTGCCTGTAGTCCTCAATGTATACAAACACTGTTCCAAATGGAATGTTCCTCAGCGTTCTAACCTGCCTGTAGTCCTCAATGTATACAAACACTGTTTCAAATGGAATGTTCCTCAGTGTTCTAACCTGCCTGTAGTCCTCAATGTATACAAACACTGTTTCAAATGGAATGTTCCTCAGTGTTCTAACCTGCCTGTAGTCCTCAATGTATACAAACACTGTTTCAAATGGAATGTTTCTCAGTGTTCTAACCTGCCTGTAGTCCTCAATGTATACAAACACTGTTTCAAATGGAATGTTCCTCAGTGTTCTAACCTGCCTGTAGTCCTCAATGTATACAAACACTGTTTCAAATGGAATGTTCTTCAGTGTTCTAACCTGCCTGTAGTCCTCAATTTATACAAACAATGTTTCAAATGGAATGTTCCTCAGTGTTCTTACCTGCCTGTAGTCCTCAATGTATACAAACACTGTTTCAAATGGAATGTTTCTCGGTGTTCTAACCTGCCTGCCTTAAATGTGACAGATCATGTCCTAATGTACAGACAATAATGTGTGATCACTATGATTTTTTTATTAAAAGACTGTGACTGTAGTGTCTTGGGGGTTTCTCTTTACCCCAAGATAAGTGTTAAGAATCAATAGCATACCCTGTAGTCATACTCATAGACAGATCAGTTTCAGATAGCCTGGTACCTGCTACCTGGAAAATGTCCCACATTCTACAATTACACAAGGGAGGTAATTCCACCAAACTTACGCATTATCACCCAATTGCCATCATGAATTCCTAGAGAGAGTTGTACATACCCAACTCATGCACTACCTAAACACATAAACTAATGTCAAACACCAAATGCTTTTTTATTCTACTCTCACAGCATAACCACAGCCATAATGTCCTTTACTAACATAGTGAACTATTAAATAAATAACAGACAATTTGTATCTGATATAACGTTGGACTTGTCAAAAGCCTTTGATATGATAAATCACAACAAACTCATCAATGTTCTCTCCAACCTCAACCTTAGTAGCTCTTCGATCACCTGGTTCCAAAGCTACCTATCTGCATGAAAGCAGGCAGTCCAATGGCAACACCAACTTTCCCGTCTTCTCCCAGTTGCCTTAGGGTACCATAAGGCTCCATCCTTGGGCCTCTACTATTCTCTCTCTTCACCAACCAACTCCACACAACCACACTCCATATGCAGAAGACTCCCCTTTAATATATGCAGCCACCTCCCTACAAGACCTCTACACCATAATCCAAGATTCCTTTTTATCTGTAGAAACGTGGCTCACTAACTCCAAACTCATTCTAAATCCCATCAAAACAAAGATCCTTCTCTTCTGCCCATCAAGATCCCCATTTTCCATCTCTTTCAATATCCTATCCAAAAATAAAACTATTATTACCCCAGCAGCTCACACTAGACTGTTAGGTGTAGAAAATGACAATAACTTGAAAGTCAATATTAATATAGCTCAAACTACTAAGAAGGTCCTCAAAAAACTAGGTCTTATTTACAAAAACAAACAACTTCTAACAAGTAACAGAAAAGCTACTATTGCTTACACCCATCTCTTGTCAACTCTCCTATATGTCTCCCCAATTCTAACCAACCACCACAAAACTAATTGAACCAAACTGGAGTCCTGTTACAATAAAATTTCCAAGTTTGCCATTGATGCCACATGTAGGACACATCACTGTACATATCTTAAGCAACTAAAATGGCTAGAATGTCCTCACCTGCTACACTTTAATCAATTAATCTTTGTCCACCAAATACTGCATCAACCAGATAAAACCCCTATTCTCCAAAATCGTATACAACCGTACACCACCACTAGATCCCACCGTTCCAGTGACAAACTCCTTCTAGACATCACCAAACCTAACAAGTCAGCCAGGGAATCCACATACTTAAACCTCATCCCTAAAATATGGAATAAGCTGCCATCCCCAGTAACCTCCAACTCCTCTATGCTACAATTTAAAAAAACACCTAAAATCACACTTTATAGATACTTGGCTCTATTCTTGCAGCTGTCCAGAATAGGCCTCACCCCAGTCTCAATAGGTGTTTTCTTACACCAATATTTCACCTCAAGCTGTATGGAAACTAGTTCTATTTGTCATTTAAACTCTGTATATTCTTTTATGATGTGTTATGTAAATGTTTACTTCTAAGGAATTGTTCTGTCCATCTGTTTACAACTGTTGATTGTCAATACTATTATAATTCCTCCCATGTTTGTCAACATCTGTTATGTTTGTATTTCTTATAACTGGAGCTTTTCTCTCCACGCCTCCACTGAAAAAAGTATCTGTATCCAGTCAGACCTTGGTGGTAAGCAAATGTAAAATTAAAAAAAATAAAAAATAAAAACCTTGAGGTTAGAAACCATAGGAATAACATAATTAGACATAGAGGACTAAACTGTGCTCCAATGCTGCATGTTTGATTCCATCAGTGTCCATTTGCCTAATTATGTGACACTGCACACATCAGTTAACTAGACAGTTCTCCCAGGCTGCCCCTGAAAAAGGTCCATGGACATAAAACAAACACAAATAAATAAAAAAATAAATAAATCAACTATCAGAAAAATAAAGTAATTTTCCTGAAACATCCAAACAAGATTTCTTTCAATTACAGAATAATATAATCTGTGCAAAAACTATCCAAAACAGTGGTGTGTGTACCATATGGCTCTGCTCTCTCTAATATTGAAGCAAACTTTTTTTCAAGAATGCCAAATTCAAATTTTGTAAAAACTTCGCAAACTAGGGAATGTTTATATAAGGCATTATTGATGTTCCCTTTTTTAATGTCATATACTTGCTCATATATCCTTTTCACAGTTTCCTTTTAGTTTTATCCACGTAAAATGACTTGCATTGCTTACAAACTAATATGCAAACCAATGCTTTTATTTCACAATTACCTGTCTCAAGACTGAACTTTGTACAACAATAATTGCTTAAACAGTTTCCATGTCAAAGACATAATTACAAAAATTTGGTTCTATATTTAAATTACTATAATTAAAGATTGGTACATAGACATTGGGCTATATTGTCGTCTGATGATACCTTGAGAGAATTAATACCCTCAAGGTGCTGCTTTTCTTACAGAAAGGGTAAGACACAAGGGAGTTGGTTAAACGGGTCCCTATTAAATTGCTGAACATTTCAAAGTTCGAATGTCATATGGTAGACACCATATGATCGAACTTTGAAAAGTTTGAAGGTGAAACACAATGGCTTCGTACATGCAGAATGGGAAAATTTCACTTTTTTGCACTGAAGTGTGGTCACGGAGTTGGTATATTTAAGTAGGGGGGTGTGGGGGGTGCAGGAGGCTTTCCCCCCTGCTCAGAGCATTAAGGAAAGTTTATTTTTTTTAAATTATTTATTATATATTCGAGGTTTCAAGTTTCATTCATATGTTGTGAAACCTATGAAGTTAAAATTTTTAAAGCTTCGAATATATAATATAGACCCAGTTAAGCCACCATAAGAAAACAGACAATAGGATTGTAAGGTTGCAGCACACACACTACAAGGGGAGGTGCTAAAGTGCTGTCAACGTTGCAATCGTAGTTTTTGTCAAAATGTTTTGAAAACTACATAGTTTACTACTCATAATACATCACAGGTCTTTGATATATATGTTGATGGTGATTGTCAGTCGGACTGGGTCATTTATTTAGTTTTGTGTATATGTCCTGCGATGGTGATTGTCATTCGGACTGGGTCATTTATTTAGTTTTGTGTACATGTCCTGCGATGGTGATTGTCAGTCGGACTGGGTCATTTATTTAGTTTTGTGTACATGTCCTGCGATGGTGATTGTCAGTCGGACTGGGTCATTTATTTAGTTTTGTGTACATGTCCTGCGATGGTGATTGTCAGTCGGGCTGGGTCATTTATTTAGTTTTGTGTACATGTCCTGCGATGGTGATTGTCAGTCGGACTGGGTCATTTATTTAGTTTTGTGTACATGTCCTGCGATGGTGATTGTCAGTCGGACTGGGTCATTTATTTTGTTTTGTGTACATGTCCTGCGATGGTGATTGTCAGTCGGACTGGGTCATTTATTTAGTTTTGTGTACATGTCCTGCGATGGTGATTGTCAGTCGGACTGGGTCATTTATTTAGTTTTGTGTACATGTCCTGCGATGGTGATTGTCAGTCGGACTGGGTCATTTATTTAGTTTTGTGTACATGTCCTGCGATGGTGATTGTCAGTCGGACTGGGTCATTTATTTAGTTTTGTGTACATGTCCTGCGATGGTGATTGTCAGTCGGACTGGGTCATTTATTTAGTTTTGTGTACATGTCCTGCTTTTTATGTAGTACAAACTTCCTGGCGACTAAAACTACATATTTCACAGCATCTTAGTAATGTTAAATGTGGTCATCAGTCCAATGCCTTATACAAACAAAAAATGAATCACTCCACGGCTAGGTTTAGATTTGTTATTATAGACAGAATTATGTTCAAAACTAGAGATAAAACAGGTTGGCATAATATATTATACAGAAAAGAGAGGAAATGGATTATTCTGTTAGGAGCACTTTTCTCTTAAGGACATGAGCATTTGTAATCAACCAATGCAGATTGTATTGTTCTTATTTAAGGAGGGGGTATGGGTATCTGTTAATGTTGCACTGAAGAAGGCTTTTCAGCTGAAACCACTATGCTTATTTCACTTCCATTGGGGATATGTTTATCCATTAATGAAAAGAATTTGTGCTGATGAATGTGTGCTGGCCTTTTGTTTTCATTTGTGCATTTATTTTGGCCATGCACCAAATCCATACTTGCAGGACTTTGAGTTAAAATATTAGTAGCCATATTGAAGACATAATTTCAAAAATGTGGTTATATATTTAAATAACTATAATTAAAGATGTTGAGCCCCTGAGAGTGGGAACTCTAGCATCCAAGGTGGTAGTAATCTCTTCAGATGTGTAATCTACCACCGATGCTCCCTCCTTTTTTAAGTAAAGATCCACTAATTCCAGCAGTTTTTGGAATTCCTAAAACACACAAACACTTATTTAATCATCCTTATAGAGTAACTGTAACTGCACAGGGGTCTAAGACTTAGCCTCTCACATTTTATATACAGATAGGAACTTGAAAAATATTTTGGATTGTCACCATCATGTTTTAAAAGCTTCTTGGGATTATGGGGGAAAATTAACATCAAATTTATGGAATGAAGGTTTTAGTTTTTGAACAGTGGATGCTGTGGATCTTTTCACTAGTGTCCAGTGGATGTTGTGGATCTTTTCACTAGTAACCCATGGACGTTGTTGATCTTTTCACTAGTGTCCCGTATGAGGGACTGGATTTTTTCAAGAGGCTCTCTTGGACTATGGTACTTTAGATACTAGGGAAGTCAGATTTTTGGTTGAGTTAATGAAACTGGTCCTACAGAACAAGTTCTTATTTTTTGCAGGTGAGTTTTACAGACAGATAAAGGAAGTTGCAAAAGGGATGGCGTTTGCCCACATTTTTGCCAGTTTGGTTATGCTCACCTGGGAAAACCATTAAGTATTTATACCATCTTGCATTGAAAGTTGGACATTTTATTGTAGATTTTTAGATTATATTTTTAATGTTTGATGAGGGAGCTCACAGGGCAAGGATATATTCTTGGAATAAATCACAGGAACAACCACTTTTTTGAAATTTACCACAGCCTTTTATAACCATCTATCCACTTCTTGAATGTGACCATTGTTATTGAATGGAATAGGTTTGTATCCTCTATTTACAGAAAAGACACTTTCTCTAATTCATACTTACATTATAAAAGCTGACATCCATGGTTTTGCAAGACAAAAACTGGTGAATGGACAGTTTGTTAGGGCAGCCAGAATGGTTTTAGAATATGAAATATTTTGGAAGAATTAAACAGAATAATTCTATGTTTTTGGAGATTGGATATGCAAATGAATTAATTAATAACATCCAAGCTGAAGTTGTGAGGGACAGAGGGGTTACATTTATCCCATTGTTAGGCTGGTATATATTATAACATCAAAGTTCTTAAACATCGAATGTTGTAATATCGAACCCCAGACACCGAAATCTGAAAACATCGAAGAGTCATAATAGTGAATTTTTTCCCAAGAAAAAAAATTGCTATTCCGAGAAACATACACACAACACAAACACACACAAAAAACAACAATCCGCACACATACACTTAAAATCCTACATCTAAACCTAAACTAAACTTTACATACACTACTAGCTATCCACTTACCTTAACCCAACCCTAACCCTAAGGTCTGTCACTATCGCACACTCACCTCACCAGTGCCCTAACCCTAACTCACCTAACCTGCCCCCTAACGTCCACACAACCGCACACTTAACTGACCCCCTCCCTAACCCTAACTCACCTAACCCACCCCCTAACCCTAAACTACACACAATCACACAATTACCTGAACCCGACCCGTAAAGTTCCAACATATCAAATGCTGAAAACAGCAAAGCCACAGCAATGGCCCACCAAATTCTTTCCCTGGGAAAGAATTCAGTGTCCTGCACCTTCGCTGTTTTCAGAGTTTGACATTATGGGTTTGATATTATAACATTCGATGTTTATAAAATTCGATGTTATAATATAGACCCTGTTAGGCAACCCTGTAAAGACAGGAAGGCAGGTAGATACATGTAACAACATATGGAATTTCTAGAGTTCTTTGTCTATCAAAAATAATGACATTAGTCCACTGGTAAGAAATATTATTATAAACAATTGGTCCATTTTAAAGGTAGACAAAGAAATGTTTAAAATTGTTAGTGAGGTACCCAAGTTTATTTATAAGGTAGATAGTAATATCAAAAGAATTTTAGAAAGGGAGAAAGGTGTGACTCCCGCAAGTATGACAAAATGTGGGAGATGCAATTTTTGTAATTATATTTCTGACACAAGAAATATTATTTTAAATAATTATTGCTGTACAAAGGTCAGTCTTGAAAGAGGTAATTGTGAAAGGAAAGGATTGGTTTACATAGCAATTTGTAAGCAATGCAATTCAATTTACATGGGTAAAACTGAAAGTAAACTGGGGAAAAGGCTATATGAACACTTATATGACATTAAATAGGGAATATTAATAATGTCTTATATAAATATTCCCTGGTTTGTGAGGTTTTACAAAATTTGAATGTGGTGTTCTTGAAAAAGTTTGTTTCAATATTAGAAGGGGACAGTGAGAGAATAGAAGTGAATATAAAGAATTAATATGGCAGATTTGGCTTGATACTTCCATACCACCTGCTTTGAATGAACATATATCCATTTACCAGGTCCTTAAGATGAGGGTTGCCAAATTGTAAAGCAAGTTATTTTACTACCCTTGTTCAGAATTAGTATGTTGACGTACATATTTCTTCCTAATTCTTTTTATGCACCTTTGCACTTATTTTTTTATCCATTGGTTTTAGTTTCTGTGTGCAAAATTTGGAGAATGTTTGTAGTTACTTAACAAAAGGACCTTTCTGGATTTTTTTACCTTTTTTTCTGTTATTCTTACTTAATTGATTAATTGACATTCAATGTGTATTTAAATCATGTGCTGTTTTGTGTACAACTGTTGTGATGTAGTCCTGAGTTGAGGGGATGAAAGCGCTTAACACTCTTTGAATAAATGATGTTATTATTTTGACATTAGTTTGGTTTTGTTTTAATTGGTTTTAACCGGAGGTTCATCATTCATCAACAAACTGTTTGTTCATTTAAGTTGCCAGGGACTATGTGGACCTATGCAAGAAATATTGTAATCAAATGAGCACATAGATGAATTAAGAAGTAACAGAGCAAAGATTTACCAAGATTAATCTATGTCAAGATTCTTAATTACCAAGACATGGTTGCTATACTATAAGCCATGAAAAATGAGAGAAACTTCCATGTGAACTGATACAAGATTTCCACTGCCAAATCAAAACAACAAAGATAAAAACTGTCCTCTTACTGTTCATAACTAATTAAGCACAAGATTTCATTTGCAATGGCTCATCCTTCCAGATGATCACTTCCGTATAAAGGAGAAAAGCATCTGCTAATGTGTTAGAAAAAGCTAAAACACTGTTTATGAAGTTTTTTCATCTTCACTGTTGATTTACAAGTTAATCCCTTACTAGTAATTACCAATCATTGTTTTTTTGTAATGAAAAGGAACAATCTGCAGATTAAACGAAGAGGAAGTTGTCATGATGGTGTTTCTTCTTTATACTGTTATGGAGGAACTAATGTTCTTTATCTTCTCGATTGTTTGCTTGTTGGTATCCCACATGGTCCGCAATCACTGTGACAATAGCCTCAATAACATTTATAGCAATTGTTCCAGCTAGCATTTTTGTTAAATTTTCATTAAATTTATAACCTAGTTAGTAGAAGTGGCTATATAAGAAACGTATTACTCAATATTACGTTCTCTTCGAATACAATGCATGTTATTGCAATTGCAAGTATAATTTTTGCTTAAATATTACTGCATGTAATCAGGCAGGGTTACATCTCTCTTTTCATTTTGATTTTATCTCAAAATATACTCGCAAATTTGTAAGGGATATCCCAAACAGTGATATTATAGCTCAGTCCATATTATTTCAGTTAGTCATAAGCAGAAAACTGCTAATAGCTTATAACTACTAATAATGACTGCTTTGTTTAAGGTTTATAGTTGGATATAATGTGAACCACAAATCCAGTTTTATGGATAGACAACATTTTTGATCGCTCAATGTATAATTACTGTTTTATTTGTAATCTTTCAAAGAGGATTCACAGATTTAAATGAATGTGACTTTTTAATAAGTCATGAATATACCTGAGTGTTTTAATCCAGCAAATATATAAAAGGAGCTGATAAAATGTAATAAATGCAGGATTTGGGACAGAAAGCTATTGATTTAGGACAGAAAGTTATCAATCTAGGACAGAAAGCTATTATGCCCCAGTATAGATTGCTCATAAGTTCGCAGGTTCATACTTACATACTAGGTTAACAATCACCAGGGTCTTTATAAGCCTAGCCATGTAATCCAGTCCAATTGTGCCCCTGTGTACCATAGCCATTTATTAGGAGGGAGTATGTTAGAAAGTTTCTATAGCTTATGTGAGGGTAAGTTAATTTGAGCATTACTACCTCTGTCTATAAAGGCTGGGTCCAGATGTGGGGTGAATTTCTGATTTCCCATAAACTAGTCAAAGTTATGCTTAAGTAGGGTTAGGGTTGGACTCTGCTTTACATTTATGGTGAAACAGTTCTAGAGCATGTGTATCCTCTGAGACACATATATGTCGCGCCATCATGCCTTATTTATATCACAAGCAACATTTAAATCCTTGGATCTAATGGTTCTCATGCTGTTTGTTTTGCAGATGTACAAAACATCCATCAGAGCTGGATCTGAGGTTGTCTTATATGCCAGGTAAAGATCACCCCTCAGTAACCTCTAGAAGGGGTATAGAGAGAGAGCTTTAAGGTGACCCAAGGAGGAGGAGCATAGATATAGGGCTTTAAGGTGACGCAAACAGGACAATGTGTTATTAGTCTTTTATGTAACACATGTAAAATGAGAGACTTTGCATCAGTGGGGCTCATATTCCTTGAAGCCAATTATGAAAACTTTATTACAGAACATTTTCCAACAGCCTAATAAAGTCTGGTGATAGCCGTGTAAAAGCAGGCATTTTCAATGTCCAAAGTGTATACCACTGTACTAGATGGCCCTGATGAAGCTCAAGCAAAAATGTTTTCTTAAATATAGTTCTGTAGCCATAGCCTAGTTGATAATGTGTTGTCATGTTTTGTTTGTTAGAAGTTAAAAAAAAAACAAAAAAAAATGTTTAAGTAAAAATTAGGTTCCATAGGATTCTGACCCTCACAGGTCTTTCAAGAATATTCAAATAAGGTACTAACCTCTAAGATTTGGGATTGGCTCCTTGTTTTTCCATGTCCCAGATTTTCCTCCAGTCAGTTCCCATGGACCCTCCCACCATTGTTTGTAACTGCCTTTAAAGAATTGATCTGTTGAATGTAATGTATTAGAACAGGGGTGGGCAAACTTTTTGATTCGTGGGCCACATTGAGTTCTAACATTTGACAAAGGGGCCGGAACAGGAGCAGATAGATGGCATGCTTTGAAAACATCACCTCATTGGGGGAAAAATACACATCTTGGGATATGGAGAAAACACGTGCTTTAATTTCCAATGAAAATGAAGAAAAGCATTACAAACTGTCTCACAATGAAAATAGAGTTGGCATCAAAACTTCTCTACATTCATTAAAATAGCATTGAAATCTACACCACATCCAAAGAAAATGCATCTGGCCAATGGTGGATAAAGATTACCTTTGTGCTGTTTTCAAATCATTATCCCCTTGCACACAACAAGAAAGATATATGTGTTCTTTGTTACACCTTCCTGACTTTAGTAAATTATATTCCTTGTATAATAAATAATAAATAATAAATGAAATAAGCAGGGAAGCTAATACTGCAAATAAATATCATTAATATAAAATATATAGTATATTAGTATATAATGCCTTTCAAGATTCTGAAATAAACTTCCTCTTTACTATCGACAAACTTAATAATTAACTTCCTTCAAAAATAACCTTGATGCATTTGTTTGGGAAGTAGAAAATACTAACGTAAGATTATGGCAATCCTGCTTCTTGAAGACCAGTAGATCATAAGCTTGTCAGAGTAACCTTCTGATTGTAAATCTATAAAAAAGTAGTAAGAATATTTCCAATGCTAATTAATGGCTGTAGGCAACAATGAGTGCAACATGGACATTACAAGAGGCAGAAGAAAGGATTTCAGAACAAAACATGAATATCTACAAAATGATCAGCTTGAGTTGCAATAGATAAAGCAGTCAACTTGCTATCCATAGCAAGATCACAGCTCTTATTGAGTTAAACAAGCACAAGTCCAGCAAGAAGTAAATCAGTCATCCCAGCCTAAGGCAGACCCTGATAACATTTTACAAGAGCGTGCCGATTCAGGGATGGATTGGGTTATTTAATAAATCTAGTCAAAAAAGATAGATACATTTAGTCATACAACTGGAAGAGATGCATTTTAAAAAAGAACACTGCCTACTGCAGAAAAATAAAGAAGCGGTTTCAGGCATGCTTAAGTCTAAATATATATTTTTTTCATTTGTAGATGAAAATCAAACCTTCTGGCAAATTAAGCTGGGTGAATCTTTCTAGCAGCATTCATTCACTTTCTCTCTCCGATCGCTCACACACACACACACACACACACACACACACTTCACCTTTCAAATCTGCATTCATTCACTTTCTCTCTCCGATCGCTCACACACACACACACACACACACACACACACACACACACACACACACACACACACACACACACACACACACACACACACACTTCACCTTTCAAACCTGCATTCACTCACTTTCTCTCTCCAATCGTTCACACACACACACACACACACACTTCACCTTTCAAACCTGCATTCACTCACTTTCTCTCTCCGATCGCTCACACACACACACACACACACACACACACACTTCACCTTTCAAACCTGCATTCACTCACTTTCTCTCTCCAATCATTCACACACACACACACTTCACCTTTCAAACCTGCATTCACTCACTTTCTCTCTCCGATCGCTCACACACACACACACACACACACACACACACACACACACACACACACGCTTCACCTTTCAAACCTGCATTCACTCACTTTCTCTCTCCAATCGTTCACACACACACACACACTTCACCTTTCAAACCTGCATTCACTCACTTTCTCTCTCCGATCGCTCACACACGCACACACACACACACTTCACCTTTCAAATCTGCATTCACTCACTTTCTTTCTCCGATCATTCACACACACACACACATGCATTCAGTGATTCACTCACTTTCTCTTTCCTATCGCATACACACACACACACACACACACACACACACACACACACACACACACACACACTCTCTCTCTCTTACCCTGAGTAGTGCTCAGTGTCTTCTGTTCAATCCATCCTCATGTTGCTGCTGCTGCCATTAATCCTGGGCCCGGCTCCATTTCAGGGCTCGCTGAGTCAGCTTCTTCTGTTCCACATGTTGCATTCCCGCTGACTGTTAACTTAACCGCCAGCCAGCCGGAAATGATGATGCGACCTTCTTGAGCTCAATTCCGACTGGCTGGTAGCCTGACGGTGCTGACGTCATCGCGCACGTGATGACATCAGCCCCGACAGCGCGAAAATTTTAAAAAAATTATTAAAATTTATTAAATTTTTTAAAGTTTGGCGGGCCGAATCAAAACGTTTAACGGGCCGCATGTGGCCCCCGGGCTGTAGTTTGCCCATGCCTGTATTAGAACAAGGAGACTCATCCATTTACCTACTTAACTGAATAAACTACTGGAAACTTCAACAAGATGTCTTTATTCCTCTCATAGGGAAAGTATCAGAGAGAAACAGCCTCCTATATCTGCTAGCTAAAGTGATTTTATCTGGACTTATCATTTATACTTACCGTCTGGGTCACAGGGGGGATCCTATTCTTCACTTGAGTGCTTTAGATTACCAAGTTGGGAGACATAGAATGATTTTCTTACTACCTAGGCCACATGTTGGTTAAAGGCCAGATTACTGTCTACATATGTTCCCAGATCCATGACTACTCTTAGGAATGTCTTATTGATGGAATAATTAGGGTGGGTAGCAGTTTTCCCAAAAGGCACTATAATGCATTTCTTGGCATTGAGGTTTAGTCCATGACTTTGGCACGAGTCATCGGTCTGTGTTAGACTCTCTTGTAAGATGTTGTCTGTGTTAGACTCTCTTGTAAGATGTTTTGTCATGAGGTAATTTATGATAGCTCTCAATCTGCAGTCATCTCTAAACGCAGTCAGCCAAAGGCCCTTAATGTTAGACTTTAACGCTGAGAAGTAGATGCCAAATAGGAGCCGTCCCGGCATGGAGCCCTGAGATACACTGCTATTGACTGGTCTCTTAGTTCATAGATTCATAGATTCATAGATTAGTACTAAGCCAATTGCTCTTGCGAGCCATTTTAAGCCTAGCCAATTTCCCCCTGTGAGATTCAAACCCTGTACCTTGTGTTTATAAGGCAAACACCTTAACCATTAGGCCACCCTCCTAACCCTTTGATGGTGGTACCACCAATTCTGACTTCCTGGGTCCTGTCGGTGAGCTAGTGTGCAATCCAGTAAGTTATGTAGGGGTTTAAAACCATTTTGGTGAGTTTATCAACTATACTTGAGTGGAGTATTGTAGCAAATGCCTTCGCCAGCAAGATAGGAAGTATACACTGTTTTCCCCTCATCCATTGCCATGGTAACCTTGTCAAAGAAGTCCACCAGGTTTGGTAAGCATGATCTTCCCCTTGACAAAGCCAGACTGGGTTGTGTCCAGTGCCTGAAGGCTGCCTGTGTTTTTGTTGATCATTTTGATGACAATTCATTCCGAGGATTTCCATACCAGACTAGTCAGATGAATAGGTCTGTAATTTCTGTGATCAGTTGATGGTCCTCCCTTGTGATGTGGGATAACTGTTGCAGTCCTCATTTTCATGGCAAAAAGCCAGTTTTGATGCTATAGTTGAAAAGTGACTCGTGGTCCTGAAAGGTCAGGTTTCCAGCTATTTAGTAGGCATCCTGGGATATTGTCAAAGCCCATCGAGGTTATGTTTTTGGTCTTAAAAAGTCCCAGCAAGGCTTGCTCCTGTTAATAGTTTGAGGAGTTATGCTAGAAGGCATTTCATGGAGGGAGGATGGGGGAAGCTGGGGAGGGGTTGAGTTGAATTTGTCAGTCACTAAATTCTCTATGTTGCTGTGCTCAGTGAATGTGGCACCACTTCCCACCAGTTCAGCACACTCATGTGTGGTACTTTTGAGGTTTCAGACATAGCTGTGGAAGGCCTTGTGGTTGTCTTTAGCCTGTGAGGCTATTTTGTCCTTGTAATTGGCCTTTTTGAACTTAATTAACTCTCTTAGTTTCCTGTTCAGTTTAATTAGTGAGTTCCTGTCATTATGGGAGTTGCTGTTCTTAATTTTAGCCATGCCGTTTTTCCTTTGGTTATATACCCTATTAAGGTTAGGATTCCACCAGTGTGATTTGTTTTTAGAGTTTCTTTTGGGCTTACATCTAGTAGGTATAGCAGCCTCTATACAGCCATTTACATGACTATACAGATTTTCTGGGAAATATTCTACATAGGTTGTTGTGTACTCAAGGTTGGGAGGGGAATTGAATTTTGATAAACTATTGCTTAATAGATTGTAGCTTGCTTTGGAATCATTTCTAACTATTACAGAGTTTATTTGGGTTACCAAGTTGATTTTTATTTTGAAGGAGACAGCTTTGTGGTCCAACCTCATTAGTGAAGACATAACACTGGATGGAGCAGTGCAGTGCTCTCCCATATTAGTAAGTACCAGGTCTAGTATGTTTGAACTTCTGGTGTGCATTATATGGTCAAGGGTATTTGTCTTAATAAAGTCCAGGAATCTTTATGCTTGTGAGTATGAGGCAGTGTATGTTTCCCAGTCTACAGAGTATCCCAGGAATATGGTATGTGGTTTAATGGTGAGTGTCTCTAGTATGTCTTGGTATGAGCTATACGATTCTAGCGACATGAACGGTGACTTTAGCTAGCTAGGATATGTTATGGGACTTTGTTTATGGTGATTTGCACATGGATAAATTCCTGTGACTCATCTTGTTTAACCAACACAGAGTTATTCTTGTTGCTAATAGAGATTGAGACTCCTCCCCCTTTCCCTGTCTCTGCAGCTGAAGGTCTAAACGTGTGGAAGACATGGAAGCCTTACATGGCCAGAGTACTTTCTGCGATTTTAAACAATGTATCGGTAATCAAAAACAAAATGTTTACCTGTATTTGTCCAACCTTGTTCTTTGGATTTTTACCTGTCTTTGTCTGTGGATTTAGACCCTATGTGGATAAAGGTTTTTACATATTATTTCGAGTGTGCTGTTTCTCTTCCTACAGTAGTTTTCATTTGTAATGTCTTAGTAATGGCACAGATATCTATATTCTCCAGAGTGAGGTGGGCTTGAAGGGTGTGAAGTTTTTTTGTTTAGGTTCCTAGCACTGAGTAGCAAGTAACACCTTAAGGTTTCTTTAGGTTTTATTTGGTATGTTGGTAAGTTTGTCAGTTTGGCATTGCCTAAAAAGGCACTGAGAGGGTAGAATACAGTTTTATCTAATATTTGGAAGCTTTGGAGAGACAGGTGCAGAGCATCTTTTGCAAAACAACATGGTCTGTTAACAATGTCCTCCCACGCTGACAAATATTGAATCTCATAGAACTAGAAGTACAACAGAAACTAAGCCAATTAATGAAGTCAGTCATTTTTTGTTCAGACTGTGGCATCATCCTTGTTGAAGGTAGAATGCTGCTCAGTGAAAGGCACATACCTGCTTGAGACACATGTTCAGAGAAATCAACAATATTTTTCTTCATATAGTCCAAGAAGGATGTTTCAGGTTGTTAACACCCACATGCAATATATGAGTATCATAGTGGTACCTGTGGTGTTTTGACTTGAATGCGTGCATAACTTGGTAGACTCCGGCTCCAGACAAACAGCTAACTGTAGTCCTCTTCTTGGTCAGTCTGGTGAATGACACATCTGCGTATTGTACAATGGAGTCCCCTATGAAAAGAGTCCTGGGTAATGTGTTGGCTTGCCTTATGGGCTTTGCTCTTGGGGTTCCAATGAATGTTGGAGTATTTGTGGTGTTTGCTGTTGCTTTCGGTGAGTCCTTTAGAGATTGCTGAGGATAGGTGTTATCATTTATAGGTTTAGGAGGTCTTTGAGGTTTAGAAAGATTGCTCAGCATAGGTTGATCTATTTGTGCAGTGGACACTGTGGGATTTATGTAGTGTGTGTGTGTGTGTGTGTGTGTGTGTGTGTGTGTGTGTGTGTGTGTGTGTGTGTGTGTGTGTGTGCGTGTGTGCACGTGTGCACGTGTGTGTGCGTGTGTGTGCGCGTGTGTGCGTGTGTGCGCGCGTGTGCACGTGTACATGTGCATGTGTGTGCGCACGCGCGCGTGCGTGTGTGTGCGTGCGTGTGTGCGTGTGTGTGTGTGTGTGTGTGTGTGTGTGTGTGCGTGTGTGCATGTGCATGTGTGCGTGTGTGCATGTGTGTGTGTGTGTGTGCGCGTGTATATATGTGTGTGTGTGTGTGTGTGTGTGTGTGCGTGTCTGTGTGTGCGTGTGTGCATGTGTGTGCGTGCGTGCATGCGTGTGTGCATGGGTGTGTGTCTGCATGTGTGCGTGTGCGTGTGTGCGCGTGTGCGCGTGTGCGTGTGTGTGCATGTGTGCGTGCGTGTGTGTGGGCGTGTGTGTGCGTGTGTGCGTGTGTGCGTGTGCGCGTGTGCGCATGTGTGTGTGTGTGCATATGTGCGTGTGTGTGCATGTGTGCGTGTGTGCATGTGTGTGCTTGTGTGCGTGTGTGCACGTGTGTTCGTGTGTGCGCATGTGTGCGCGTGTGTGCGTGTGTGCGCGTGTGTGTGTGTGTGTGTGTGTGTGTGTGTGTGTGTGTGTGTGTGTGTGTGTGTTGTGTGTTCTCTTGTTAACGTTGTTTGTATGTGAGATTTTTGCATCCAGAGAAATTGTGTATGTGCATCTTTCAAATACAATACTTTTTTATTTTTAAGGATTGAATGGCTATCTATGAATATGAGCCATTTGCTACATTGTCTCAGATTACTATATCTACCAGTGTGACTATGGAGACATTTGGAAACTGTATATGTGTGTTGTCTGGACCTATATCTGGATGTGGTACTGTAGGTCATGGATGGGGTTATACAGAGGTCACCTTGGTTTTTCTCTGGAGTTTAGCACTAGATTTGATTAAGTTGTGCTAAGATCTGTTAGTGCTGCTGTTTAATGTGCAAACTAACTGCACTGTGCTTATCTTTGTACAATGGCTTTGTTTTCACCACAATAAGTTGCAGGTTTCAGTTCTAAGGTACATTTTATAGATAAGATTTCCTTTCTCGGCATTTGTGCTTGCACAGGGCACTGTTAATCTCTTGATGTAATAGCACCAAGACAGATTGTTTGGGACTATAATGCTACAACAAAACTGAATGTTTTTTTTGCTGACTGTTACATTTGTACATTTAAATTTCTTTTATTCTTTCTCTTGGAGAACTAGGCATGGGGTTAGGCAAAAACATTATCGTGGAGGGAGACGTATTTGCATCAACATTGCTTTGCTCACTGGTGCAATTCTGAGTTTTATAGTTCCATATCTTAAAAGAATGTTGTCAAAAGCTATTCTGATGCCAATTGTGATCATATTAGCAACAAGATATTTTACCATTTTATTTAATTCACCATTCATTCTTTCATTTTATAAAACCTATTTTCATATGACTTGTAATCCTCGAATAAAAGAAAGCTTTTTCTATATCTCTTTTATAAATCACAAACACAAATGATTTTTGTTAAAGATACCTGTATAATAGAACAGTAGTCTGATATCAATAAAACAGCAGTGGATACCAATAAAATAAAACAAGGGTTATTCTTTTTATTAACAAAAAAATATGTATAATTATTAAAGGTACCAACAGTGATTCAAATTTCCACTCATGTTAAATACCAGGTCGTATCAAGGAAAGGAATAAACTGATACCATTTTTGAATACCTTTGCCCCTAAAACAGACCAAACTTGCTTTACAACACAGATATATAATATTCTTCAAAATTTTAAAAAGCATAGTGTAGTATAATACGACAGGAGCAGACTGGAATGACCTTATAATTCCATAGCACAATACTACTAATAGATCTAGATATTTTGATAGCAATATTTTTTCAGTCATTTTACAATTACAGCCACAATGTGATTTTAGTAGATCTAGTTTTAATTTGTAGCTCTAAAAGTAACAACAATAACAGATCCTCCATTAAATATAACTACACATACTTTTCACCTTGACATAAATTGGTCTCGCATAGATTTCTTTTTAATATCTTACAATCTTAGAAATGCCATGGACTCTTTTACTACTTAACCAAGAACATTAACCAAGAACATTCTCTGATCACTCGAAAAATGCTTTAATTTTAGATTGGAAGCATTATTCTTTATTGAAAAAAATCTTCTCACTCCTTTAATAATTGGTTTTTAAACCCCACAAAAAAGTAAAAACAGAAATAGAGTTAATGTTTAAACCATGTTATACCAGTCCCCTTAACATAAATAACAAGCCTGATTTGCAATAGGCTGCTCTAAAAGGTCCAGATAAGAGGCGTACTAGTTAGTAAAGTATCCTGTTACACGAAACTATAAACAGCAGGTCTCGTTGTAAAGTTATAACAAATTACATAAAACAAAGTAAAATCCCTTAAGTAACAATGAATCTGCCTAAGAATGGCTCACTGTCCATGATATGAAAAAAAGAATCCTTTAGTTCAGTACTCCAAATGAACTCAAGCACTCTCCAAATAAAGCCAGCTAATAAAATACAAAAGCCTAGTACCTCAATCAGGGAAATTATATATAAAATATCACTTCAAATGACTGTATTTTATTTATTTATGTGTTTATTTTTGAAAAATACTGCATTGACTTATATTGCAACAAAGCCAACAGATATAATAAAGAAAAAATAAATGATTATTTACATCAAATTACTTCCCCTACACCAATTCCAGATCAGGTAAAAAATCAGAAAAAAAATCGAACTCTATTTCATAAATATCTCTCACTATTAAAAATATGACAAATGGAAAAGCTCTAATTCCTGATGGTTTTCTTCCCAAATTCTATAAAAAAATCATCTAATATATTATCTAAGGTCCTTCAAATTACAATTAATGATAATATACACAATGTGTTTTTTTGGATCTTTACTTTAAATAGATTGAAAACAATACTAAATTTTAAACCTAATTCTGGCCCTTCCAATCCAGCAAATTATAGGCCAATGTCATTGATAAATTATGATATAAACATTTTAACAACTAGCATTTCAGGGTACAGAAAGTTATTCAAACCATGTTATCTCCTTTCCAATCAGGTTGTATTAATCAGGGCAAATAAGTGATCAAACTCTTACACTTAACTCTTAAACTTTCTTAAAGCTCAACTTTAAGAAGAAGTCAAATATTTTTGTTTTCGGA
>NC_056737.1:1016051563-1016279063 GCF_019279795.1 Protopterus annectens
CCTTTGTCCTTACCACAAACAACTGGCTCATCCATTCTGGTCATTCTGCCTTCAGCATCCTTGTCTACCCTCAGAGTAGACATCAGATTCAATGAACAGAATGTACAAAAAGCATCACAATTCTGCTGTACAGATTTTCCACACCATTTGTCACACAATAAATGCTAGAACATTTCATTGTAATCACAGTTGTTTCTTGGAAGTAAGACAGACCTATTATTTTAACATTTCCAGTTTCACAGAGTAACCTGCAGGCTTTTTTAAATATGATGGCTAGCTATACAGTTAACACTGGAAAACAGCAGGAATATCTCACAGCTGCATACAATGTAAAGTCTAAATGGCATTTTTGTAATGACAACTGATGTTTCACGCCACTTCTTATACATGCTGTTGAATGCATGGAGTGAATCTGTCTTGGTTTTCCACATTTTAACATTAACCCATTCATATTGCAGACACTCTTGGATATAGCATTTAAAAAATATTTACAAAAAGTAAGAAAAAAGGAAAAAAAAAACATTGATTATTCGCAATCTGAAAAAAAAAGCTAAAACCTAAAAACTTATTATTACAAAGTGATTTTTTTTCCCTTGGGGCTTCTGTTTTATAGATCTATTATAGATCTATAAGTGTGTGCGTGTGTGTGTGTGTGTGTGTGTGTGTGTGTGTGTGTGTTTGTGTGTGTGTGTGTGTGTGTGTGTGTGTATTTATATTTACAGCATTTATATATTTAAATCAGTAGGCTGGCTAATACCCAGACAAGACCCCCACTGCATGAATACCTAACAGTTTAGAATGAGTTTCATTTGCAGCTTTTTAGGTTCACAGAATCAAAGTCAGAGGCTAAACAAGCAAACATTGAGATCAGACAGGAACTGATTCAAATAAGATAATGCACTCTATCCTTGAGTCAGCTATGTGTCACTTTTGTCCACAGTCTTTTCAAGACTGACTGTACAGTCTATCCCAGCGCTAAATATAAACCCCTTCCAATTGTTGAGAGTGACCTTGAAAGTTGCTAGGGTACTATTTTGAAAGACTTGCATGAGAAGTACATTTTCTAGACACAAAATGTGTTGTTAGGAATCTGTCCAACCATCAAGTCATATTTATTTGCTAATGGACACTAAGGTACTTGGTCTGAGCATTGAGGAAATATTGGTTTGACAAAACTGAAAGAGGTTGAATAGGGCAGGGTCTTTCATAGCACAAAAGGCTAAACAGAAGTCACCATGGAGTAAAGTAGTCTGTTGGAGACCAGGAATAGGGAGTGTTTACATGGTGGTTATTTGAGAGGCGTAGGTCTGCAGATTTTTCTGGTTGACAATCTTTGGTGTCTCTAGACTTGTGCAAGATGCTTAGAGAGGTACGTCCCAAACATGACACCATATTCAATGATAGGCATGATAAGAATGGAGACGTGGTTTTCATCTGCAGAAGATGGGGTTCCTATCAGCAGACCAAAGACGCATGTTTTCAAATGCATCTTGGTCGAACTGACAAAACCGAAACTGCAAAATATCGAAGCGGCATGTAAGCGAATTCTTTCCCTGGGAAAGAATTTGCTTGGCTGCTTTGGTACTTTGCCATTTTCTGCACTGTAGTGCGGTCTCGGAGTTGGTATATTTAAGTAGGGGTGTGTGGGGGGCACGGCCCCCCATGTCGGGGGTGTGGGGGTGAAGCCCCCCACTTAATCTCATGTTTTAATGTGCTTACTTTTTTTTTGTTGTTGAAACAGCGATTTTTTTTCCCTTGGAAAAAAAATTGCTGTTCTGACAGTTCGGTTTTGTAAGCTTTCGCTTACATGGGGTCTATTAATCACCGTTCGCTAAGCTACGTGTTCGGTGATCTAATATAGACCCAGAAGATGCTTTTGGAGATTAGCTGAGTTAAACTGAATGATTTTCATGGTGGAGATATAATTGCCAAATAATTGTGTGCTGTTAGTGTACGTGTCTGGGTCTCTGATAACTGTCTCACTTTGGAGGGTTTTGCTATTGATGTTATACAAGCTGGGGAATTTGTGTTTCCTAAACAGAACCACTTTCATTTCTTAGCATTTAGTTTGAGTCCATTGTCAGGACACCAGGTGTTGGCATAGTTGTGCTCCTATTGAAAAGTCTGATTATTTGAGGTAGAGCTGATCATTGCTCTGAGTTTACAATTATCAAATTGGACTGTCCAAAGAAGACTTGGTAACTACTCCCAGTTTATAATTGTTGAATCTGATTCTCTGAAGGAGACCAGACAACTGCTCTAAGTTTGCAATCACTGGTGTAATTACCTAGGCATAGGTCTTGAACCTGGGGCTGCATATACAAAAAGATGAGTCTGAAAAGGAAATGCCACAAGACAAAGTTGCTATGAAAGCTTTAATGACATTCTTTTGTTCAAAAGAAGCACCAGCAACCATTATTGTGTGAGTTCTTCCCAAATGCCAGCTGGCAACCAATAGACTGAATAAGGCTTTGTGACAAGTTATGCTAACATATCAATAATGGCAGAAAGACATAATGTATCAAAGGCTTTGCCAGGTCAAGGCAGGTGAAGTATGTGGAATGGTAGTACAGTTCATGGAATTTTTCAAAGAAGTTAGCCAGATTTAGGAGAAGCACTTTGGGTTTTTCAAAGCCAGTTTAAGGACAGAATAAGGCCAGCTGATTACTTTCTGTCTAAGTTAATGAATTCAAATATGATACCTACCAGGACCTTGCTTGTGATGGTAATAGGTCTATAGATGCTTGAGTTGTTATTGGAATACACATATGCAGTGACATCACTGTAGCAGTGTCCGTGCACCAGGGAAATATCCTCTGGAGAAGTCGGGATTAAACAGGTTAAGGAAAAAGTCAGACAAGCTGTATTTGGTGCTGAATTGGAGGCAGCTGAGTAGGTTATCAGGGCCGATGGATGAGGTGTACTTGGTTTGGGATGGGATTTGGGAATGACAGGAAGAACAAGATTAGTAGGTAACGTGAAGCTGAAGCTAAATATATCCTCTAGGATACTAGGAAGTGAGGTGAGATCAGAGCATGTGGCACTGTTACAAATAAGCTCAAAGCATTTTTGGGTATTACTTTTTTAAGTTTTCTAACATAGTTTGCGAATATGTCATACTTGTCTCTATTGGAGGGGGCAATTTTACGTTCATATTTAGATGTATATTTTAATGGGATACATGTTGGCATGTTTCATCAAGTGCTGTACACTTGATGTGGAAATAGTGAAGTGAGTTTATATGTAACAGGCTAGCTGCACTTGTGGGCTATTTTAAACCTAGCCAATTTCCCTCAGTGAGAATCAAACCCTTTACTTCGTATATGGGAGGTAAACACCTTAACCATTATGCCAGCCCCCAAACCTCAGAGATAAGTTTCTTTTTCTTCAGGGGTAAGCCTAAACTTAAATATACCTACTCTGAGATTACAAAACAGTGGAGAGAAAAAAAAACTCCACTGTTGGTAAAGCTCATTTTACTCTTTTCACATTGATCATACAGCACTCAGGAAAACGGCTGTCGATGGATTGACAGGGACTAAACGGTGCACTTGAGGTTTTTGTGATCTTGTCACAACGTTTTTTTCTGATGTAGAAATGGAGCCACATTATATAATATGTAAATATATTTTGTACTTTTTATTTTACAGATTTTAAATGTGAGAGCTCAATTGTAAGGAACTTCTATGATATTTGGAGCAGAGATAGGGATGGCCTACTCAACATGGGTAGCATTAAACCATGGCACAAGTTTCCAGGCTCAGTAAGTGCTCTCCTGTCCCTATAAGAGTAACAAAAAAGTGTCTGTGATTCATATATATATATATATATATATATATATATATATATATATATATATATATTGAGAGAGAGAGAGAGTAACATCAGCATATGAGTCAGTCATAGACTAGAGTAGCCAAAAGCAGGCTATACCTGTGATTACACTACAAACATGAATGGCAGCAGTTGCTGGCCTTTTTTTTCACTGAGATGAGATCTTGCAGGTCTAAAGGTGCAACTTCCCCTTCTCAACCGCAATGCATCTAGGAATTGTATTCATGCATGAAGCTTTAATGACAAGAGCTAGTAGGGCAGTGAAATACACTTCTCTTGATGCATTTTGCTTAATTAAGTTAAACACCCTATAGGTATCACCAGCTATGCACCACTTTATAAATATTTGTGTTAAGTGGAATTCAGCATGGTGTGATCTATGCCTGTCTAGTGTAGCACTGTTTGCTTTGTCAGTAACAGCAGAACAACTCCAAAGTAGTTACTGTAGATCAAATAACAGCCAACTTGTTTGTTTAACATAAGATAACACTACTGATGGTCTGTGGTGTGTGTGTGTGTGTGTGTGTGTGTGTGTGTGTGTGTGTGTGTGTGAGAGAGTATGCATGCGTGTGTGTGAATGTGTGTGTGTTTGTCTGTGTGTGTTTGTGTGTGTATGTTTGTGTGTGTGCGATTGTGCATGTGTGCGCGTGTGTGTGCATGTGTGTGCGTGTGAGTGCATGTGTGTGTGTGTGATGGTGTTTTTTTCTATGCATGTACGCATGTACATGTGTGCGTGTGTCTGCATGTGTATGAGTGTGTGTATGTGCATGTGTGTATGAGTGCGTGTGCATGTGCCTGCTTGTGTGTGTGTGTATGTGTGAGGGTGATGGTGTGTGCACGAGGGTGTTTTTTGTGTGTGTGTGTGTGTGTGTGTGTCTGTGTGTGTATGTTTGTGTGTGTGCGTTTGTGCATGTGTGCACGTGTATGTGCATGTGTGTGTGTGTGAGTGTGTGTGTGTGTGTGTGTGTGTGATGGTTTGTTTCTGTATGCATGTACGCGTGTACATGTGCGCGTGTCTGCATGTGTATGAGTGTGTGTATGTGCATGTGTGTATGAGCGCGTGTGCATGTGCCTGCTTGTGTGTGTGTGTGTATGTGTGAGGGTGATGGTGTGTGCACGAGGGTGTTTTTTGTGTGTGTGTGTGTGTGTGTGTGTGTGTGTGTGTGTGTGTGTGTGTGTGTGTGTGTGTGTGTGTGCACATGTGTTTGTGTGTGTGTGTGTGTGTGTGTGTGTGTGTGTGTGTGTGTGTGTGTGTGTGTGTGTGTGTGTGTGTGTGTGTGTGCATGTGTGTGCTTGACTTCATATAATGTCTCTGATTTTGGTACATATTTTTTAATCTGTTGCTCATACAATATGTGTTTTCTGGCAAATCATTGAGGACTGCAGTTACTAAATAATGACAAGTATTAGTTTCAGACTTCGTATCCTTTAGGAAATGCTTGGCAGTACCAAAGCCATTATTCTAGCATTCTAACAACTTTCTCAGTATATAACAGCGATATTTAAAATATGTCCCTGACCTGCGGTCTTTGACACCATTGTTTTATGCCTCTATCCTTTTGATTCTTGATCTATATAATAACATCCATTAATTATGGATACGTGGATATGTGTGTGTATAGATGTCACAGCTCTCAGCTGTCACTGATTTTTAGGAAGACCCCTGATTTACCTCTTATTTTTGTCCTGTCAAATTAAAACTGTCCTAAAGAAATAACTGTTATTTAGAAAAGAATAAAAACTATAACTGCCCCGTGGCTAACCAAAGAAACAAAGCAAATTATGCATCAAACAGATAAATCCTGGAAGCTTTACCAAAAGAATAAACTTCCCGAAACCCTTCTCCAATATACACAGCTCCGTAACTTTGCAAAAAAAACAAATCTTCAAAGACTAAAAATCTTACCACACTAAGCTGCAGTCAAACATTCCCCAAAACCTTAGGCTTTTTTGGAACTCCATAAAGCCACTTTTCAACCCAGGCTCCAAAAATAACCCCTGTCCGGACCCAAGTAAATCTGACCTCAAATTAGCCTCACTATTCAACTCTTTCTTTATAGAGACAATATCCAACCTAACAAAAACTTTTCCCAACAATGACCCATCTCAATTACATTCCACCTCATCTAAATCCCCAAATAATTTCCCCCCTATGTTTGAGCTTAAACCTGTCTCCACAAACTACATAAAAAGACTTCTATCCAAACTTAAACCCTGCTCCAATGCACCTGACAACATCCCCTTTTCTTTTCTCAAGTCTGCTGCTGATGGTATAGCTCTCCCAATTAGTATCCTAATTAATAGATCTATAAAGGAATCATATGTCCCAAAACTCTGGTGTTCCACCTTTATTCTTCTTCTCCACAAGGAAGGCAAAAACACTAACATTTCAAACTTCTGCCCTATAACTCTTCTCTGTCCAATTTCCAAAATCCTAGAAAAATGCATCCACCTTCAACTTATACCTTTTCTGACTAAAAACCAACTTCTTACCCCTACCCAACATGGCTTCCAACCAGGACATAGCACCAAAAAGCTCTTCTCTCATTCTTAGAAGCTGTCAATCAAGCCTCAGATTCTGGGACCTTAGTATCCACGGTGCTCCTAGATCTCTCTAAAGCATTCTATACTGTTTCCCATAAGCACCTTCTAAGTCACCTCTCAAACCTAAATCTCTCCCAAAACACACTTTCCTGATTCTCAAGCTATCTGTCAGATAGATCTCAGGCTGCGAAATGTAAAAAAGGTACCTCAACTCTCTTACCCACTCCTACCTGAGTACCACAGGGGTCCATCCTTGGGCCATTGCTGTTTAATATCTTTATCAGTAGCTTTCACTGTGCTATTCCTAATGCCAAAGTCATCCAATATGCAGATGATTCTACAGTTGTTTGCTCTGCCTCTAACCTCTCTGAACTCCTATCTAAAACTCAGACTGCCTTCTCAACTACTGAGATCTGGATGTGCCAAAATCACCTTTTTCTCGATGCTAACAATTCTAAAATACTATTATTCACTCCCTCAAAATCTTTCTCTGTTGATAAAAATTCCTTCCAAGTCCTTAGCCAAAGCGACTCTTCGATCTAAATTGTTCCCTTTGCCAAACTACTTGGTGTAACTATAGAGGAACACCTCAAGTATGACATCCATATTCAGTAAAATATAAAGAAAACCCACCAAAAACTAGGTTTGCTATACAGGAACAACCACTTCCTCTCTACATCTACCAGGCAGACTCTGGCCTCCTCTTACCTCCTTCCCTCCCTTCTGTATGGCTTCCCACTACTTCTAACCTATCATCTTCCATCACTTGTAAACCTGAAAGCTGTTATAACAAAATTTCTAAATTTGCCCCCAAAGCCAAACATTCCACTCATCACTGTTACCCTCCAATCCCTCAACTGGTTAGAATTCACAAATTACCTGGACTTCTTCCAGCTCACTACAGCACATAGACTAATATTTAATCCATCCAAATGCCCTGCTCTAACTAACATCCTTCCCCCATACACCTTAAACAGAACTCTCAGATCTGAACACCAAAACTTGATTACTGTCCACAAACCTAAACATCCTGCTGGACAACTTCTCCTCTCCTTCTCCTTAGGTAAGAAATGGAACTCTCTCCCTTCCACACTAAGGACAATGTCAAATATAAACAACTTCAAAACACAGCTTTACACCTGCCTCTCCTCCAAATGGAAATGTAACTGCATTCTCCCTACCTAGTACTCTTTAACAAAAGCCCCTGGGAGGGTATCCTCCTGAGTTCCTAAGCACCTTATAGCTGGCTATAACCTTCTATAGCTAATTCCCATACAATCTCTCACACTCTGTAAATATTGTAAATAGCTTTTGACTTTGACTTTAACTGTGTGAATTTGTTAAAATGTATCTGCAATATATTTTTCCACTATGGACAATATTGCTCACACTTTGTATTATTTGATATGTATTTGTAGTTGTACTCTATTTTTACTGGACTGCTATCTTTACTGTAATCTGTTTCATGGAGCTTTTCTCCCCGGGCCTCCACTGAAAATGGGCTCTCTGGGCCCAGTGGACTTCCCCGGTAATCAAACTGGAAATACATAAATAAATAATAAATAAATTAACAAGGTAGACCCACTGGCAGACAGTCCCTTTTCATGGGCAACATCTGCTTAAGTAACTTGCTTAAGGTAACATGATAGCCAAATGAAGGCCGAGAGAATCAAACTCTGTCCCAGGGGAACTACAACTCACAGCCTTAACCACTTGTGCTACCTGCCAGATAAACCTAAGAAGCAACCTACCCATGTAGGCTTGAACCACCAACCTTTCAGCTAACAGCCAAACACGCTAACTGATTATACCACAGAGACAGTATGTCTAGATCTACATAGTATGGATATGTGTGTGTACATGTCACAGCTCTCAGCTGTCACTGATTTTTAGGAAGACCCCTGATTTACCTCTTATTTTTGTCCTGTCAAATTAAAACTATTACAAAGAAATAACTGTTAATTAACTAACAAACCGATATAAAATCAGATGAAAATACAGCTTAAACTTTTTAATAAATAATAGTACAAGCTTTCACATTCAAAAATGCTTCATCGGGTATACAGACATCCCAACCAACAGGTATTTAAAAAAATAACTAATCAATTAATTAATAACCAATAATTCAGTTAGTGATGCAAACCACATAGCCTTCAAACAGGTTTTAAAGAACAAGATTCATTTAAACCTGGTTCATTCACCGCATTAAGTTGTACAATGCATTTATATTCATAATATTCAGGTAGGGTGACAATGCCACCTGTATGAATTGTTAAATTAACAAACTGTAGCACACTTAACTTAAAACTATGTGTGCTGCACTTCTCAGAAACATGTTTAGGTAAAGCATTCCTTAAAACACCCTTTTTACTGTCATAAACATGTTGTGATATTCTTTCTTTAAAATGTCTATTAGTCTTGCCAATGTAAAACACTGTACATGACATACATAAGGTAGCATATGTCAAATTTAAAGATTCACAATCAGCAGCAATTTGAAAACAAAAAAACTTTTCCAGTTATAGGCTGTTTAAATGAAGATTGACTATTAATATACTGACAGCAGTTACAATTCATACAAGGAAAATTTTCAACTCTTGAAGTGATTCCCATATTAGATACATCAACCCTAGTCTGCTCCATTCTAAAACAAAGTTGTCTTCTAAGATTTAATTTATTATTAAAGACACCATTGGGAGATGTTCCAATCAGATTTTTTACCTCTTGTGATGCCAAAAAAATTAGCCAAGTTTTCTTCAAGTCATCAATAATATATCTCAAAGTTTTATAAAGTCGTAGAGTAAGACACGTGGTTACTTAAAACAACACCACCTTTATCATTACTAAAAATACCAGACTTAAAAAATGGACACATAGTATTATTATGTAAACTTTTTACACTATTAAGTGCATATTCTATCTCTTCAGATTTATAATCACGTGCTAAAAAATTATTACACATTATGGATGATTCGTGAAGGAAAACCTTATCATTCATAATAAGTTTAGATAAATAACAAAACTGACTCTTTTTAGCACATTCCTATAAAGATAGCTAACATTTATACTAGTGTAATGTAAGTGGGTATTTTTATTAATATTCTTTTTATATATTTTCATTTTAAGCATTCCAAAGGCATTCTTTTAAACACTGATTTCTAAAAGATTAATATTATTAATATTATTGGAAGGAACAGCTTCAGATTTAAGAAATGTAGTGGTATTATTAAAGTAAGAAATAAAAACCTCCAGTTCATCTAAACTTGACCCCATATCAAAACTATTAACAAAATAACCATAAAATAAAAAATCATTATTTGAAAGACTATTAAAAACAAATTGCTGTTCCTACTCATATGTACCTAAATTGGTGCACGTTAGCTATGGTCATTCTCATAGCTACTCCAGTCTGTTGCAAGGTAAACATGATTACAAAAACAAAACACATTATTTTCAAGTACTAACTCAAGTAAAATACATACTGTATTATAAAGGAGTTAGAATTAATAGCAGATCTACCAATAAACAGACATGCATCATAATGTATTATACCTGTAATGTTTGAATATAATACTATTGCATTTACTAATTTGCAATTTACTGTGGAGCTTTTCTCCCCCGGCCTCCACTGAAAAAAGGGCTTTAGCTCAGTTGGACTATCCCAGTCAACAAATGTCAAATAAATAAATAAATATTAAACACCTAATAGAATCGGTACTATTTATATTAGGAATAGGTGCAAATAATGATTTAACATCAAGTGTAACCATAAATTAAGAACTATATACATTATTATCATTCTATTAGCATCATTTCTTTAACAAGTCACCTGAATCAATGGTAATGTGTTGAATAGGTGTCAAATATTGTTTCAAAACCTGTTCCAAATATATAGATATAGGCTCGGTCAACCAGCCATGACCAGAAACTATTGGTCGCATAGGCGGTTTCAACAAAATTTTTGCACTTTAGGTAAACCATACATAACAGGTAGAACATGTTTCAAAACAGAAAAAATATTCAAAAAGATCAGAACTAAGATGTCAGTCCAAGAATAAATCATATATAATGGTCTTAACCGTAGAAATAATATTATCCACTTGAATATTTATCAATAGTTTATAGGTAGCTACATCATTCCACATCTCATTTGTCAAGTCATTATATACCAGTATATCCTTTAACACAATTACGCTACCTTTAATTGCAGGATGCATTATTATATCAAAATTATACTTTAAATTATTTCAGACCTAATGATTCATTCTTAGATAAATTTAAAAAAAACAAAAAAACTATTGTGTTTATTACGCATAAACAAATCATAAAAAATCAACCTCACACTTATTAACAAAAGCAAGAACAACAGGGGGAGATAGACTGGAATATACAGTCTTGGTTTGTTAAATGTAGTACAAGTTACATTACTATTATTAGCAGAGGAAATAAGTTTAAAAAATAAATTATGCGCAAATATTTTAAGTTCTGTAATGGCTTCCACTATACCACCCTTCTGTGCTTGACTAAATTAAAGGCCTTTCTGAAGCACATTTTCTCATCTGTTGAAAGATTATGTGATGAAATATTAATAACCAAAACAGTGTAAGAAACTTCTCCATGTGGAAGTTTTTCAATTCATGTAGGCCTAGTTAATTACAATATAATAACAAGCAGAAAAAAATCAGAAATAGTAGTAGAAGCAGCAAACTTAAAAATGTCCTAAATCAAAAAATAAACACTTATTTTGAAATATTATTAATATTATACATAACTATTAACTCTAGTAGGTATTCAGAAGTAATCCAAGTAGGGTAGACAGCCTGTTTCCAATCAAAAATTCTTTATTAAGCACAAAGACAAGCAATTCAAACAAAACAAAAAATAGAATAATAGTTTCATCCCAAACTTTCTGACTAATATACCTGTTATCAGGAATAGGAATAGTTTATTTTGTTGTAAAACAAAGCTTAATGGTATGCATGTTAACAAATTCAAATCCCATCCTCCATCCTTATCAATGTAATATTAGAGCTGATACTGCTCTACTTACTAAACGTCCTAATAATTTAAACCTTATGCACTTTAAATAAAATTAATAATGATATGGTACTTCCTAATAAGCAGATAATTATTAAACAAATTCTGTGAATTTATCAAAGATGTTATAATACATGGTTGGAAATATTTAAAAATTAGACCATTTGGCAATCAAAAAAATATATATTTTGGCATACAGAAAAAATATGTTGTCCAAAAGAAAATCTATTTCCATAAATTATTGTTAATAAAGATCACTTTCATCCCTCTAGACTTCATGTCTGTGTACAAGAACCCTAAAAACACATATCAACAAAAAAATCTTACTGAAACTAAGCAATATGTATAGTAAAAACAGTAAACCAAAATTAAAACAAGAATATAACCTTATATGTACATTTAATGAATAAGTTAAGCCAGGAAAAGTAGATCAACTTTGTGCTAGCCAATCTGGGACAGAAAAAAATAGTGTTCTTATAAAAGTAGTGAACATTCCATATAAAACAACACTAAAATGAATACTTAAAAGTAAATTAATAATCCAATATAAATCAAATTAAAAAATATTAATAAGAAAAAATGTGTGACAATTTAAAGAAGAATTAGCTATTACTAATATTAAAACCCATCTGCAATAAAGTGGAAAAAAGTATTCCATATTTAAGCTAAAAGAAGTGTAATGATAGAAGCATATTATACACTAATATTAAATATTATATATTATGTTAATAATTAATATATATTAGTATTATGTTATAGCATATTATACATTATAAATAATATATATATATATATATATATATATATATTATTCAAACTTAAGTGTTCTCATTCCGTACCATGCTCCTCATTAATACTCTGTTCTTTTCAGACCCTTCTTCTATACCCTCTATTGTACATTCTGAAAAGGATGCACAACTAATGCTTCCTGTAGCTGTGGAAAATCTTCAGAAAGAGTAGTATAAGACATAGAAATGATGGAAGGTAGATCAGTAGCAGGTATATCCAAAGAGACTGCAACAGAGGAAGTTGGTGGAATCTGGGCTTGATTATGTGACAACTGCTGCTGGACAGTCAAATCTTTCCCTTCTCTCAACCAATTGGAAATGTGCCCTTGTACAAAATCAGAACCATCACAAATAAGTTTCTGTTTTTTCATAGCAATGAGTCTACATTCAAAAACGTGTAACCCATCAAAAAACGATGTGCTTTATGTTGTTACAATTACTTGGTACAGTTTTGGGTTTTCAGTGTTGGATGTTTTTTGTGTTGCTGGTTCAGTGTTGGATGTTTTTTGTATTGCTGGTTCAGTGTTGGATGTTTTTTTTGTTGCTGGAGAGTTATTGTGTTGTTGTAGCCATTTATAGTTACTGTAACTGTTCTTTCATTGCATGTTTGCACTCTGAACTATTTTAATACTCTAAAATTGCTAAATAGTTATTATAAATTAATGGAGACCTGCCATATAATGTGATCTTGAAGGTTTTATTCCTAGAATCCATTTCAACCACCCTTCATACAAGTCATGGCAGACATGAGGGATTTTTTAACTGCTATGTAAATAGAATGATAGCTGTTTGACTCAAAGGCATTTTGCACATCTTCTGGAATCTGAGTTTTTATTTTATTTGCCAGATTTCGTGTAATTATAGCCTTAAAGCTGCTCTTACCTCTTAACAGTGAATGAAACCCTCAACTAAATAAAATAACTGACCTGCAGGTATTTCTAAGGCTGCCAAATTGTAGTCCATACTGAAAGATTCTCTACTCCACCCTGCCCAAGACATCAAAATCTATCCTAATAGTCCAGCAATTCTTAACTTGCTACTCTTGGTTCATAACTCTTAGCATATATTTAAACCACTTTTGCTAATCACAAGACTCTCAAGCTGAGATTGTGAATGCATGTTTCCTGAATGCTGTCAGAATGTGCTCTATTTGCTTATATTATTTTTTCATTTCTGTCCTAGCCTGTTAACAATTACAAACCACAGCACAAAATAAATACAACTTTCTGTTCTCACATGAGCTTTTTTCTCTCTCTTTATTGAGCCACTTATGTCTTTGTGCATCACATCTTCTCACTTATGCAGTTCTGATGCTAACTACTCTCTTGATTCATTATATGCATACTAACACTTTGAACTGTAATCTTCAAACATGACAAATTAGTAATTTTTTTGTGGCATGTATTTCACCAGAATTTGTAAAATATATTATTAAACTTTGGAATTTACTGCTTTTTAAGGAAATTGTCTTTCAGTATAAAACTGGATTGCAGTTGAATTGTTACCATGTATTTTATAATTTACTGTTATGCAACTTTTTGCACTATTTTACATACCCTATAAGTGAGCTACTGTGCCCTTATTGTTCTTCATCAAGAACTGGTTCCAAGTGCAACTTGTAGGTTTGAGCAACAAGAAGGAAAGTGGCAGCTTTCACAGAGGCGTCATCAAACGTAGGGTTACTTCTGAACTTTTATAGGCCACCTGAAATCAGTAAGAGCTTTGTTTTGGAAGAAATCCATTAAGACTGTGACATTTTTAGAGGGTGTCGCAGGTTTTAAAGCAGGAGAAAAATATGTGGATTTGTGGTCAAAGTTACCTAGGGAGGTGTTGGCATAGAGTCCGGTGTAGGTATGGCCAGTGTTGACAGAGCAAAGTCAAAGACATTACAGCCTGGTTGACAATTTTGGCCAAGGGAATTATCACTAAAAAATAAGGAAATGCTGAACATATATATTGCTGATGATTAGGTAAGTGACAGAGTTAAATGGAGGTCGGGTTGACTAAAGATCTCATCTAGATGGTTTGTTTTTATTTTTTATTGCCATTGAGGAACATGGTGGAGAATGTATAGTCAGCATGGATTTGATTGTTGTTCTAAGGATAATTTGGATGGTCTATAAGTTCTAGTCTGAGGAATGCTGGATTTGCCTTGAAATGGTGGGATGACAGATACATTTATACACATCCCTGTGATTTACAGTGGAACTGAGGAAGTTTTAGGCACCATACCTCTCAACTGCCACAAATTTTGAAATATGTCCAGATTTTGGCCTCATATTTTCAGTCTGTTTCTTATAAAATGTGTAGTTTTCTGGCAAATCATAAAGTACTGAAATCATTATATAATGACAGACAGCGTGCGAGTGTTTGGTAAGGAAGAACAGCGATGGCAAGAAAGCACCCCGGGGGTAAGAACCTTAGCTCTAGATGATTTTCAATGTTAAAATGACACCCCGATCCCATGTGTAAAAATGGGAAAAAAAACATTGTGGATGGCTGGTTGGATGGATGGATTTGAATTTCAGAATTCATGCCCTTCAAAAAAATGCTAATCCAAAACTTTTTTTATTCTAGTAACTTTCTAAGTTTATAAGATCAACATTTAAAATCTGTCCTTTATGTTGGGACTTTGTCACCCCCCCCATTATTTTTAGCTCTGTCCAGAATTCTTTCATTAAGAGGTTGAGAGGTAAGACAGGCACTAAATGCATGTACAGAGTGAGTGTTACCAATATATTGAAACCAGGCATCATTAAGTATACTGACGTGAATGGGCTTGGAAGTCATGAGTGCCACAAGGTTTGGATATTTTTTCAGACTCCTAGCATTTGGTTTAATGTGGTCTGGTTTAGATTTTGTTGTGCTGGGATATCTTCCTCAAACAAAAAAAAAAAAAGAAAAGAAAAAAAAAAACAAGAAGGTTTGACAACTATGACCTCCCATGATAGTTTCATAGTTTCATAGTATAGTACTAGGCTATCTTCCCTGGGGCATTTGTAAGCCTAGCCATAGTGATGTGGCTTTTGCCACCCCATGAGATGGTACAAAAATGTACAGAATAAATCTAGAATACTGTGCCTCTGTCTAGTAGTGACACAATGAAGGTCCCCTTATATAATAGAATTAGTTTACTGTGCCCCTGTCTAGCAGTGACACAGATGTGACCCCTGGGGTAAACTTACGATCTCCCATCCACTCATCAAGATTTCTCTTAAAGAGAGTCAGTGAGGGGCTCTGCCTAATATGAACTGGGGTCCTGTTCCAAAGCATGGGAAGCCTCTGGGTTATGAATCTATCCCTCCAGCATGTCCTATTCATACTTGTGCCGAGGTTTAAGTCTTTAGCTCTCGTGGTCCTGATGGATTTGGATTTTTTGAGGTGGAGCATGTCCATC
Organism: Protopterus annectens; assembly: GCF_019279795.1. NCBI lineage: Eukaryota > Metazoa > Chordata > Ceratodontiformes > Protopteridae > Protopterus > Protopterus annectens. The sequence continues at coordinate 1,016,067,164 of NC_056737.1, forward strand.
AGATCCTGATTGGACATGGCCTTGTACATCAGGCAGAGATCACCTCTGAGCAGGCGGTATGCTACTGAATAGAGCTGAAGTTTCTTTAGTCTGACAGAATAAGACATATGTTGGAGACCCTTGATCCTTTTGGTGAGGTACTTTTGTGGTCTCGCCAGCTGTTGCAAATGCCGGGTGAGGTACATACCAAATGGGGCATTGTACTCAATCATGGGTCTGATGAGGGAGGAATATAGGGGTACAATGACATCCTTGGATCTGGATGTGAATCCCTTCATGATGAGGTGTGCAAGGTAGAATGTTTTTCTAACCACTTTGGCAACGTGGGTGTCAAATGAGAGGTCACTTTCTACTTGGGTCCCTAGGTCTCTGATTACTTTTTCTGTACTCAGTGGGTTGCTGTCTATGTGATAATTTGTGGGTACTTTGTTTTTTCCAAAAGGGATGACTATACATTTTTTGGCATTTAGTTTAAGGCCGTGACTACGGCACCAGTTGTCCGTTTCAGTGAGGCCTTTTTGTAGGATGTGTGTGTCTGCTGGTGTATCGACTATGGCGCCTAGTTTGCAGTCATCTGCGAATTTTGTCAGCCACAGCCCTCCCATGTTTGCTTTAACATCTGAGAAATAAATGCTGAACAAGAGGGGTCCCAGGACAGATCCCTGTGGGACACCACTTGTGACTGGCTTTGAGTCTGACATTGCTCCAGCGATTTTAACTTTATGGGTTCTGTCCTTTAGCCAGTTTGCAACCCATCTAGTGACATAAGGGTTTACTTTTAAGCTGTTTAGCTTATCTATGATGCCTGAGTGGGGTATTGTGTCGAAGGCCTTAGCCAAGTCCAGGTATGCTGTATGGACTGCTTTGCCCTCATCAATGGCTCTAGTGACTGTTTCAAAAAAGTCAACCAGGTTTAAAAGGCAGGATCTGCCCTTTACAAAGCCGAACTGGGTGGGGTCAAGTGTCTGTACATCCCCTATGTCTCTGTTTATGAGTTCCATAATGATTCTTTCCATAGCTTTGCAGACCAGGCTAGTTAAGCTTATGGGGCGGTAGTTTCCAGGGTCTCTAGAGGCACCCCCCTTGTGGAGTGGGACCACTGTTGCTGTACGCCAGTGTTCAGGTACATATCCTGAAGTAAGGCTAAGGTTAAATAGCATTTTTATGTGTGGATTTAGCTCCTCTTGGAGTTCACGTAACACGCACCCCGGGATACCGTCAGGTCCCATTGATGCTGTGTTTTTTTGCTTTGTTTAGGTGGTTCTCACTTGGACATCTGAGATGACAGGGAGATTACATTCAGCTGGGATAAGTATTTCTTCTTTTGGGGGTGAAGGAGGGGAGAAATTTGCACTGAACCTGTCAGCCAGAATGTTAGCAATATCTGTGGGTTCAGTGTATTTTTTGTTGTTGTGAACCAACTCTGAGCATATCTGAGGGTTTCCCCAGGTTTCTAACATAGCTGAAGAAGGCTTTGTGGTTATCTTTAGTGTCCTTAGCGATTTTTCTCTCAAAGTTTGCCTTGGATGTTTTATGAGAGAACGTAGTTTTCTGCTAATGTTGATCAGAGATGTCTTCCTTCATGGGATTATGCTCTGACGTGCAGTAGCTTCCTTCTTTTGTTATACAATTTGTTTATGGCTGAGGTCCACCAGACAGGACGCTTACATTTGGTGGAGAGGGACTTGGATTTGTTTGGGATTGCATGATCCATGCATTCTTGGAGATGTCCATAGAAAGCATTTGTGAAGGATTCGGCATTGTGGGATGTGGTATCCACTGGCACAGTGGGCTTAAAGGATACCATCTCAGTCTTAAGAAGAGTGAAGTCTGCTTTTGAGAAGTTTTTCACTGTGGTCTTTTGTGCTGGGGGTGGAGGTGGGATATGTATATCCAGGGTGATTAGTTTGTGGTCAGATCTCACTAGTGAGGGTATACTTCGGTGTGGAGCATTTTGTCCCCATGTTTGTGATGATCAGGTCTAGTATATTATCTCCCTAGTGGGAGAGGTGACTAGTTGTTCCAGTGCATTTGAATTTATGAATTCCAGGAACCTTTGGGCTAGGGTATTAGGGCTAGAATAATGTACCCAATCTATGTTTGGGTAGTTGAAGTCTCCCAGTATGATGGTATTTTGTGATACATTCATATCCTCCAATGTCTTCAGGAAGGCTGAGTGGGGTTCTTGAGATTGGGAGGGTGGTCTGTAACATGCTACCAGTTGTATAGCAGTTTTGCCTATGGTTAGTTGCACCTGTATGGTCTCTGATGCTTCATGTGTTGCTACTAACCTGGAGGTGTGGGTGTCCTTTATGAATATGGACACTCCCCCTCCCTTTGTGGTTCCGCCCGGGTTTTGGGGCCGAAAAGCATGATACGAGGTATAGCCTGGTAGCACTGGGGTGCTCTCAGGAGCCTTGAACCAGGTTTCAGTTACTGCACAGACGTCGATGTTCTCCATACTGAGGAGTGCATCAAGTGCCTGCATCTTGAGATTTAGACTTCTGGCGTTGAGCAGCATTACCCTTAGTTTTTTTCCATTTTTGTTTTCTAAGGAGGTGGGTTTGTCTTTTGAGCCTTGCCTAAAAAAGGCACTATGGGGGTGGCAAGAGCCTTAGCCAATATCCAGAAGCCCAGTGGTGACAGGTGTAAGCCATCCCTTGTGAAGCAGAGTGGCTTGTCCAACATATCATCCCAGGCAGACAGACATTGGATCCCCTTAGAATGACACCAGTTCTTGAGCCAATTGTTAAAGCTGATCATCTTGTCTTTGTATTGTGGTATCATTCTTGGTGAGGGCAAGATGCTGCTCAGGGTCAGGGTCATACCAGCCTGGGCTACATAATCGGAGAGCTCCTCTATGTCTCTTTTCATGTTGTCCAGGGAGGTACGTCTCAGGTCATTCACACCAGCATGGACAATGATGGAGTCATATTTGTACTTGCTTTGGAGTGACCTGAGTGCGTGTGTTATGTGGCGGATCCTGGATCCCAATAGACAGCTCACAGTCACCTTCTCCTTGTTCAGCCTGGTCAGTGGGACATCAGTGTGTCTGACTATGGAGTCACATATTACTAGTGTATCAGGCAAGGTGTTTGGCCTTAAGGGCTGCGATTGGTCGACACACTGATTTATTGAAGTATGTGTTGCATGTGTTTTGTTTTGAGGTGGTGGATTTTTGGATGTCTGCTTTGGGAGCCTCTGTTGTTTTGGTAAGTTTTTTATTAGAGCCTCCAAGCATGTCTTTGTGTTTTTATGTGTTTGATTTGCAGTTGTGATAGGTCTATGTGGGACTGGGAATGTTGTGTGTGTGGTTGCCATCTCCTCCTGTCTGGTCATGCCAGCCCTGAGTTGAGAGAGTTCAGCCTCCAGTTTGGCTATATAGTTGCATCTCTCACATGTATTCATGTTTGTTGGGAGGAGGAGAGGGTTGTCTGTGTACATGAGACAATTGTAGCATTGTCTCAAGATACCCAGATTGACCAGCTGAACTGGAGACGACGCCAGTAATCTACCACTCAACATGCTAGAACAGTATAAGGGAGTGGTATACCTTTAAGGGAAGTGGATATTCACAGGGGTGGTAAGTAGATGTAGTGCTTTACTTAGTACGAGAGTGCTTACTTAGCAGAGAAGTATTGAGAACAAGTGCTAGGCTTATAATACAGTGAGTAGTCTGGTTATACTAAGAGTAGAGCTTCCTTAAGGGAAAATTTGAAGAGCAGACTTGGCGGAGCCAGAAAAAGTTTAACCTTGTTTAACCGGTGCTGCGCTATGCGCACAAAGCCGTGCAAACGCGGATTTTAAACAGTGAACTACAAAAGAGCTAGAAATGGTCCCAAACAACCAATTACTACAGCTTCTTGTGCTGAGGTCACTTCCCCAAGGACAGGTAGGCTGCTCAAGGCTCCCCACTCCCACTGGTGAGCAAAGAAACTTCCTTCTATCCAAGTAAGGTAATGGACAACACAGGAACTACACCACAGCCCAGAATACAGCAATGCCTGTAAACTGGTCTAAACTAGTCGAGGAAGGCGGGAAAACAAGGATTTTTTGTTTTTGTTTTTTTGGTAGAAACACACAGAAAATGCAGAAACAGTGATAAATTAGTTACACAGGCTAGCACACTTTAGTGGGCAGACTCCACAGTTAAATTAAACAAACAAGCAAACTTTCGATCAAATTCGACTAAAATGTAACTTTAAGTGCAGATTTTAAAATAATGCAGCAATCAGTTAAAAAACAGTTCAGGCTAGTTCAAGGTAAGCTACAGAAGCTATTTCAAGTGAAAAAAGCAAAGATACTTAAATCCAGAAGGTAGTCACTTTTCTGAGTTCCCTGCTGCTAGGACCACTCTGTAAACCCACGTGGAGCTTGTCTGAGCAGTATAGCCAGAAAAAAATGCTCAGAGGTGGATTTTAAACAGTGAACTACAAAAGAGCTAGAAATAGTCCCAAACAACCAATTACTACAGCTTCTTGTGCTGAGGTCACTTCCCCCAAGGACAGGTAGGCTGCTCAAGGCTCCCCACTCCCACTGGTGAGCAAAGAAACTTCCTTCTATCTAAGTAAGGTAATGGACAACACAGGAACTACACCACAGCCCAGAATACAGCAATGCCTGTAAACTGGTCTAAACTAGTCGAGGAAGGTGGGAAAACAAGGATTATTTTTTTTTGTTTTTGGTAGAAACACACAGAAAATGCAGAAACAGTGATAAATTAGTTACACAGGCTAGCACACTTTAGTGGGCAGCCTCCACAGTTAAATTAAACAAACAAACAAGCAAACTTTCGATCAAATTCGACTAAAATGCAACTTTAAGTGCAGATTTTAAAATAATGCAGCAATCAGTTAAAAACAGTTCAGGCTAGTTCAAGGTAAGCTACAGAAGCTATTTCAAGTGAAAAAAAGCAAAGATACTTAAATCCAGAAGGTAGTCGCTTTTCTGAGTTCCCTGCTGCTTGGACCCCTCTGTAAACCCACATGGAGCTTGTCTGAGCAGTATAGCCAGAAAAAAAATGCCTAGAGGTGGATTTTAAACAGTGAACTACAAAAGAGCTAGAAATGGTCCCAAACAACCAATTACTACAGCTTCTTGTGCTGAGGTCACTTCCCCAAGGACAGGTAGGCTGCTCAAGGCTCGCCACTCCCACTGGTGAGCAAAGAAACTTCCTTCTATCCAAGTAAGGTAATGGACAACACAGGAACTACACCACAGCCCAGAATACAGCAATGCCTGTAAACTGGTCTAAACTAGTCGAGGAAGGCAGGAAAACAAGGATTATTTTTTTGTTTTTTTGGTAGAAACACACAGAAAATGCAGAAACAGTGGATTTTAAACAGTGAACTACAAAAGAGCTAGAATGATAAATTAGTTACACAGGCTAGCACACTTTAGTGGGCAGCCTCCACAGTTAAATTAAAAAAACAAACAAGCAAACTTTCGATCAAATTCGACTAAAATGTAACTTTAAGTGCAGATTTTAAAATAATGCAGCAATCAGTTAAAAAACAGTTCAGGCTAGTTCAAGGTAAGCTACAGAAGCTATTTCAAGTGAAAAACAACCAAAGATACTTAAATCCTGAAGGTAGTGGCTTTTCTGAGTTCCCTGCTGCTAGGACCACTCTGTAAACCCACGTGGAGCTTGTCTGAGCAGTATAGCCAGAAAAAAAATGCCCAGAGGTGGATTTTAAACAGTGAACTACAAAAGAGCTAGAAATGGTCCCAAACAACCAATTACTACAGCTTCTTGTGCTGAGGTCACTTCCCCCAAAAAGAGGTAGGCTGCTCAAGGCTCGCCACTCCCACTGGTGAGCAAAGAAACTTCCTTCTATCCAAGTAAGGTAATGGACAACACAGGAAGTACACCACAGCCCAGAATACAGCAATGCCTGTAAACTGGTCTAAACTAGTCGAGGAAGGCAGGAAAACAAGGATTATTTTTTTGGTTTTTTTTTGGTAGAAACACACAGAAAATGCAGAAACAGTGGATTTTAAACAGTGAACTACAAAAGAGCTAGAATGATAAATTAGTTACACAGGCTAGCACACTTTAGTGGGCAGCCTCCACAGTTAAATTAAACAAACAAACAAGCAAACTTTCGATCAAATTCGGCTAAAATGTAACTTTAAGTGCAGATTTTAAAATAATGCAGCAATCAGTTAAAAAACAGTTCAGGCTAGTTCAAGGTAAGCTACAGAAGCTATTTCAAGTGAAAAAAAAGCAAAGATACTTAAATCCAGAAGGTAGTCACTTTTCTGAGTTCCCTGCTGCTAGGACCCCTCTGTAAACCCACGTGGAGCTTGTCTGAGCAGTATAGCCAGAAAAAAATGCCCAGAGGCGGATTTTAAACAGTGAACTACAAAAGAGTTAGAAATGGTCCCAAACAACGATCAAATTCGACTAAAATGTAACTTTAAGTGCAGATTTTAAAATAATGCAGCAATCAGTTAAAAAACAGTTCAGGCTAGTTCAACGTAAGCTACAGAAGCTATTTCAAGTGAAAAAAAAGCAAAGATACTTAAATCCAGAAGGTAGTCACTTTTCTGAGTTCCCTGCTGCTAGGACCACTCTGTAAACCCACGTGGAGCTTGTCTGAGCAGTATAGCCAGAACAAAATTCCCAGAGGCAGATTTTAAACAGTGAACTACAAAAGAGCTTGAAATGGTCCCAAACAACCAATTACTACAGCTTCTTTTGCTGAGGTCACTTCCCCCAAGGACAGATAGGCTGCTCAAGTATCCCCACTCCCACTGGTGAGCAAAGAAACTTCCTTCTATCCAAGTATGGTAATAGACAACACAGGAACTATACCACAGCCCAGAATACAGCAATGCCTGTAAACTGGTCTAAACTAGTTGAGGAAGGCGGGAAAACAAGGATTATTTTTTTGTTTTTTTGTTTTTTTGGTAGAAACACACAGAAAATGCAGAAACAGTGATAAATTAGTTACACAGGCTAGCACACTTTAGTGGGCAGCCTCCACAGTTAAATTAAACAAACAAACAAGCAAACATTCGATCAAATTCGACTAAAATGTAACTTTAAGTGCAGATTTTAAAATAATGCAGCAATCAGTTAAAAAACAGTTCAGGCTAGTTCAAGGTAAGCTACAGAAGCTATTTCAAGTGAAAAAAAGCAAAGATACATAAATCCAGAAGGTAGTCGCTTTTCTGAGTTCCCTGCTGCTAGGACCATTCTGTAAACCCACGTGGAGCTTGTCTGAGCAGTATATGACATAAATTGGATTCCTCTATGATGACAACAACTTCACCTGCAAACCTTTACAGCAAATTATTTTGGCTCTGAATTGATGTATCATTCTTGGTGATGATGGGGGTGGGTTGAGCTTATTGACCGTGTTATAGGAAAATTTCTTAAGTGAACTCCATTGCTGCAAACTTCCATTATAAAGCTGATCTATAATTTGGATTTTTTTTCCAAATATCTAGCAGTTCATCTTAGTGGATACAACGCTCAGATCATTTCCTCAATCAGCTATCAAGACAAAAATCCATTGACCACATTTTAGCCAACTTTTTCCATGTGGGTAGTCAGTGCTCCCAGCAACCTACTCCGATTCTCTGATTCTCTCAGAAAAGACATACTTGTTAACATCATTCTTAGCATACATTTAAACTACTTTTATATTGACGAGTCTCTGCAGTGAGAAAATGTATGAATTCTTGTCTTGAATGTTGGCAACATGTGCTATATTTCTTTACAAATATTTTATAATTTCTGCCCTGTTATCTCCATCATTACAAAGTAACACAGTACAAAATATATACAACTTTCTGTTGTTATATGGATAGCAACATGTGCTGTATTTGTTTAAAATTATTTTATAATTTCTGCCCTGTTATCTCTATCATTACAAAGTAACACAGTACACAATAGATACAACTTTCTGTTGTTATATGGACAAGAACATGTGCTGTATTTGTTTAAAATTATTTTATAATTTCTGCCGTTATCTCTATCATTACAAAGTAACACAGTACAAAACAGGTACAACTTTCTGTTGTTATATGAACAACAGTTAGATGAGTCAGATGCAATGTAAAGTCAGTGTGAATATCTCTGCATACCAAAGAAGCCACAGAACCTCAGTCTCATTCAGTTATGTTTTATTAATATAAGAGTTTTTAATTAAGAAATGAAAAATACATAATGTTTAGCTGAGAAAAATCAAGCCACTCAATAATGATGCTATCTCGGAAGCAGAGAATAGCTATTATCAGTAAGATATCGATAACTGCATCCCAGATGTCATTACACTGGTGATAGCACTAGTTACCTAGACACATACCAATGAAGAACATGAGGGGAACTAATGTACACAGATAAATCAGAAAGATTTCGGGCAAAATAGAGGCTCTAGGGGATCAGCATAAGAGACCTAACCTCTGACCTTTGATTACCTGATGACTAGAGCAGAATGAGTTGTTAGAGGAATGCATAACTAAGGCATAGACCTTACTTCCATCCAACCAATGAGAAGCCACATAATTCACTGTATCCAATTAAACTGAAGGTTATGTCATCAAGACATATTAGAATTAAACTGTTGAGATGGGCAGATGAATATGTGCTTTATGCTGTTTGAGAAGGAAAATCTTTTATTATGTCGGGACACTGTGGCATCTGCATTTAGAACTTAGGATAACATACCATCTGGAAGAGGCAGGTTTTTGCCACCCCTTTATTTCAAAACAGTCTTACTACTACTTTTAAATTCCCATATCACCTACAACTCATACACTGTATCATAACATGACATTTTTTAAATCCCCATATTCAGTGCTATCCTTTCTAAGAAAAAGGCTGATAACTGAAGTTGAAGCAAATTTGACTCTACTGTTATGGACACAGTATTCATCAGTTCTGATTCTGCTCAGCCTTAAAAGCCCCAGAAAGACTAAGAAAAGCAGCAAAAGGCCCAACAAATAATCAGGTAAAGTTCTTATACAAGTAGCTCCTGGATTAGTTCTGATACAAGACAACAGAAAGTTTATCAAAGCACCCCTTCCCCGAAGGTTCAACCCTTTCCAATATAAACTTTATTTTGCACAGATGAATGAGTCAGGTGCAAAGTGCATAGGTTAATACTAGGTTAACTGCCCTTGTGGGCCATTTTAAGCCTAGCCCATTTCTCTCAAAGGTGAGAATCAAACCCTGTATCTTGTGTTTGTAAGGTGAATGCCTTAGAAATTATGCCATCCCCCAACTCCAAGCTCATTGTGAATATCTTCGTATTGCAAACTAACTACAGAACTTCAGCCTCATTTAGTTGTGTTTCTATTAATTTAAGAGGTTTTAATTCCATCAAGAAATGGAAAATACATACTGCATGGCTGAGAAAAATAAAGCCTCTGTTCTTCGCTTGTAAGAATGGAAACTGCCATGCAGGTAAAGCAGAATTTAGACCTTCATAGAATCAAAGAAAATATGAGGCAACTGGGCTGTGTTCCCATTTACTCTTTCCAGTACACTCTCTTTGACCTTACCTTCTTTGTCAAGGAACAATAGGCCTGCCATTCAAGGAATGAATTTGTGAATACCCATCAAATTGTTAATCTCATTTTTGAAGGAAGATAGTGCATCATATAGTTTGATTTGTATTGGAGTTTTTTTTTTCCAGAGAAGGGGTAGCCGCTGTGAAATTAAACTATGTCTGCTATGATTAATTTATTTAACTCATTCACTCCAATGGAACTCAGGCAGTCTGCACTGTAACTTCCAATGGGCGGAGCCTCAGTCTTTTGGCAGAATCAAACTATGTCCTCACATTTTAAACAAATGTTCATATCTCTGGTACCATAGTGGTTATGAAAGAAATATAAATAGTAAATATAAATAGTAAACCCTTCAGCAAAAACTGTTTTTATAGTGGCAGTATTCTTTACGTTCTAGGTCCTAAACTGAATTTTATAAGTCGCAGTAAACACAGTAACTATTACGTTTGCTATATTTTGTAAACAACTTACAATATCTCAACAATGACTATTGTTACACAAACTGTCAGCAGCATTTTATTCATCTAGCTGAGAGCTTTGATATGATGCTAAGGAGTTCTGTCTGTGTTACTTGGTTGTTAAGATATTTAGAAAAATGTGAAAATTCTATCTATATAAATTAATATCATAAAAACAACATTTAATATCTCTTTACCTGGACTAGACAGATGTCAAATATTAATGCAGTTGAGCTTGCTATTGTGTAAGCTTTAAGATGAAATAGTGTAAAACCTTGTACACAACATGGTTTTGGAATTATTAATGCAAATATGAACAAGCAATATTTGATGCCTAGAGGCATCAGTAGGAGTTAACTGGAACTGCACCTGGAGATGTCACAGGGATGTAATGAGTTAATGTATCAGGTTCTGATCTCTGGTTATAGTCTTTGTTGGACTGCTTGATTTTCAGAAATATAAGAGGTGTTGCACTAGCAGATCCTTATTGGCCCAAAAAGCAAGGTACAGATCACCCCTAAAGAGTATATGCAATGCTTAATGCTGGGACAGAACCTCCAGCCACTTTATTTATTTATTTACTTCAGTTTGATGACCGGGGAATTCCACTGGCCCAAGAAGAGCCCATTTTCAGTGGAGGCCTGGGGAGAAATCTGCAAAGACACATTATAGACATACACAACTTATTAAAAACATGATTGTCAGGCTAAGAATGCAGCATAATACACACATATATAATACAGCATAATTCAGCATATTAATACACAAAGCAGTATAACATTATAGTCAGGCTGAGAATCCAGCACAATGCAAATGGGGTAAAATACATTCATGAGAGGAGATGCAGGTAATGGAATGGCGTCATGAAATTTAGTATATACAGAATTTGTTTAATTTTGAGTAACAGAATCTAACAAGGGTCTCTGTGGTACAGTAGGAGATGGTCCAGAACTGTATAACTGGGTGTATTAGTGGGAATAGTTATGATGTTAGAAATAAGGGACGGAAATGAGAATGACAGTGGGAAAAGGGAAGGAGCCAGTATAGAGGAGGAGTTATGTTGGAATGTGACACGCCCATTTCAAAGACAGATGGGAGAACAAGAGAGAGTTGAAGTTGGTATGGTTAGAAATATTGCAAAGGGGGCACAGTTACATAGTTTAGCTATGGAGCAGGAAAACAGAAGTTAGCCAGGAGGTCTGGAGGGGTTGTAGAGTTGTAAAAGGTTTTGGTTTTTCTGATCTGAGTGAACGGTTAGGTATGTAGGGGGTTAAGGCGCTAGCGAGAGAAGAGCAGCTGGAAGGTTTGAAGATGCACTTGTGGGCAGTGGTAAGCTGAAGGAATTTCAAGTAATTGGGTAGTTTGAGTCATTGCAGGGTATGGACAGAGTGGTAATGGTGGGTTGAGTTTTTAGAATTGGTTGTGAATTTGCTTATTTTATGGTAGCAGGACTCGAGTTTGGATTGTAGACCGAGCTGGAGATTGCTAAACAGAGGAGTGCCATACATAACAGAGGAGAAGGTAGGAGGAGGCTAAGGTTTGTCTGGTGGAGGGGCTGAGGTAGCGATTGTGTCTGTACAGGAGTTCTATTTTTTGGTATTTTTTTTAATGGTGGATTGGATATGGGTGTCAAATTTTAGATTTTCATCAGTGGTGAAGCCAAGTAGTTTGTAATGCATACAATTTTGAGAGAGACGTTATTTTGGCTGAGTATGGCAAGTGAGTTTTTGTTGATAGTGGAGTTTCTAGAAGGAGTAAAGATCATCAGTTTAGTTTTATTAGCATTTAAGGCTAAGTGATTGCTTTGCATCCAGGTTTCTGTTTTAGAGAAGGCTGATTGGGTTTTTAACAGTAGGTCAGTGGGGGAGTAATCTGAGCTGATGATTGTTGAATCATCAGCATACTGGATTAGTGAGGACTCAGGGATGGTGTGGTAGAAGTTGTTGATAAATATATTGAGGAGTAGAGGACCTAGAACAGAACCTTGGGGCACACCTGTGGGGGTAAGTAGGAATGGAGAGGTTGAGGATTTCTATTGTACAGCTTGTTGATGATCAGAGAGATAGGTAGAGAACCAACCTATGGTGGAGGGAGAGAGGAGAGTTGAGATAGGATTAAGGGGTGGGAGATGGTGGCAAAAGCTTTGGATAGATATAGGAACAGGGTGGATATGAGCTTGTCAGAGTCACCTGCTTGGTTATTGGTTTTGAGAAAGGAAAGGAGGGCAGTCATGGTACTGTGACCAGGGCAGAAGCTGTGTTGAGTGGGGGTGAGGATATTGCTTTGTGTTAGATATTGCATCAGTTGCGAATGGATAGATTTTTCTAGTATTTTAGAAAGTGGGGAAAGAAAGGCAATAGGCCTGAAATTGGTGGTGTCTGTGTTTTTGCCTCCGTAATGGAGAGGGATGATGTAGGCATGGCGCCAGATTGACGGGACATAAGATTGCTGGCTGGATCTGTTTATTACGATAGAAATGGGAAGACCTATGCTGTCAGACAATAGTTGGAGGAAGATTGATGGTAGGTTATCAGGTGCATTGCGGCAAGGTTTAAGTTTGAGGAGTAGTCTTTTTATTGTATTTGTGGGGATGGGTTTTAGGCTTAAAGGAGTGGAAGGAGGTATGTGATCGGGGGGACAGTGTAAGGTGGGGTTGAGACTGGAGGGAGGGTGAGGGAAAGAGGAGGACAGTTTAGCAATACAGTCCATGAAGAAGGAGTTGAATTGGATGGCTTTCTCAGTATGGCTGGGGTTTGGAAAGGAGTTATCTTTGTTTTCTGGGTGAAGAAGGCATGAGATGGTGTCCCAAAATTTTTTAGAGTTAGTCGAGTGCTTGGATTGGAGTTTGAAGTGGTAGGCTTTGCGATCCTTAGTTATTATTTTTTTATGCAGTTTTGGAGTTGTTTGAATTCTAGCAAGGAGTTAGGTATTCTGTTTCTCTGATATTGCTTCCATATTTTGTCTCATTGTTGCATTGTAAGTTTGGTTTCGTTTGAGAGCCATGGGGAGGGATTGGACCTGACTCTTGTTTAGGAATGGGCTGCATTTTTATTCTCTGTAGTACATGAAAGCAGATGTGACCATTTTGTTTAAAATCTCATTAACCTGGATGTTACCTGAGACTGTAAAAGTGGGAGGGGACAGATGATTGTCACAGTTTACAGCACACATGACCCAATAGCAATAGAAAATATTTATGTTCATAGCAAATATTCTTCCCAGCCTTTGAATGCTGCAATGAGCGGTGCAGAAGTACTTCCTAACAGATTTTAACATCCTGCCAGCCTCCATCATGGACAAAATGTCAGCTAAGGTTGAAAAGCATTATATATCATAACAGTTCATAAAAAAACAATGAGGAAATGAAAACGATTGACTTCTGATACATGCCCCACATTGCTAATAACTAATATGCTTTTATCTTCCCTGAGTGCAGAGTACTAGTTGGTAAAGTTACTAACTTGTTTTCAGAGCCACCATGCAGGATGTATAGGAGGCAGATATCACCCCTGCATCAAGCTTAGGTCATCTGGTAGTAACAATGTAAACCTCCCCTGACCTCTGCACAGACTGTGAAGGAGTAACCTAATAACATAAAAAAAAAAAACAGAGCTAGTTGAAGACATTACTTAGCGATAAGGGAGGAACACAACCAACTTAACACTTCTCCATGGTTGAAACATGAGATAATAATGGCTTTAAGCGAACTTCTAAAATATCAGCAATAGAGGAAGTCAAGCAACTCCTTCCCACAGTAATTGGTCATCTGGTGGATTAACAAGAGTCTTATGCACATTTGATAATAAATAAAATTATATATTATGTTTCAGCATGTATTAACACAAAAATCCAACCAACCCAAGTACGGCACAGAAGTACAAAATGAAGAGATAACCCAGTAGCTGACAGAAAACAGCAAAAAAAAATTGTCCAAACTTCCAACTGAATAATTTCTTTTTTAGCTGTTTGGGTGTATGTGCACAAGTTTTATTGCTCTACATATTTTTAGTAATATGATTATTTGCACGCCTTATGAATTATTCAGTTTTAGTATATGTTCTATTTATGATCTTCTTTTTCTTTTGTAGCTGCTTGAGTGTATTTATTTATGTTCTATTGGGTTAGACACAACAGATGTTTTATGCATTTTTATTTTTTTGTGTTGAATATGTTTCTTTCTTTGTTATTCTTTTACGTGTTGAGTATTTGCTGCATCTATCACTTTAATCAGCTGTACGCTGAGATAGCGAGCTGTGATAGGTGCTTCCATCATATATTAGTATAACAGCTGCACTTTTAAATTGTCTGATGAAGCGGCTTGTTGTGGCCGTGAAAGCGCTTATGTTATTATTAAACATTTTTATTGATTACTTTGGAAGTTTGGACAATTTTTTTGCTGTTTTCTGCCAGCTACTGGGTTATCTCTTCATTATGTATTAACACAAGTTTTTGTTGATTTCCAATTCCTTTGAAGAGTATTTTTTCCATGTTATCAGTTAAATACTGGCATTAATCAGCTGATCTATACCTCAGTGAATTCAAGGATTTTGTTTTACCCCAACTCTTGGAATTCATGATGAATTATTTTACAAACATTCATGTTATCTTTAGTTGTATAATATGGCTTTGTGTACTGTCTTTGCCCCCATTTATGTCAATCTATACTTGTGGATACTTTGAACATCTTTCTTGTATCTTGTATCGATGAAATCAGTGAAAGTAGTTTTTGCATCAAATTAACTTATGGCAACACTTTTTGAACAACTGAATTTTGATTTAGGTGGATTCTGCATCCAACTTAAAGGAGTTTTCATACTATTGAAATAACAACTCAAAGACACTAACTTTTACTTTTTGTTTTGAAAATGTCACTGCTGTACTAAGCGTTCGAGTTTGTAAGCTATCACTTACATGGGGTCGATAAATCATCATCCGCTTTTCTAAGCATTCGATAATTTAATATAGAGCCAAATTAGGTTATAAACCAGAATCATTAGCTCCTCCATACTGGAGGTCATTAGGATATCCTGTAATGAAATACTTGCTTATAGAGCTTATGAAACTACCAACAAACATTCTGATATATTAAAGGTGTGATTAACAGATATTCATCTAGACTGAATGAAAACCAGTTTTTCCAAAATGTGGTTCCATCTAGATTCCTATTCAATTATAATACAAGTAGTGATCTAATTTATTAAGCAAACACCACAGACATGGTATTGTATCAAACAAACAGTCAATTTCTGTAGTAGGATGTTTCCATTTTGATCTGTTTGCTCATTTAGTTTAGGATCAAACACAGTTTTTGCACTAAATACCTCAAGGATTGTTTTTCATATTACTTAGGTTCATAGGTTCATAGGTAGATACTAGGCTATCTGCCCTAAGGCATTTATAAGCCTAGCCAGAGTGTATTTGGCTTCCGCCTCCCTATTAGATTAGCCTACTGTCTCTCTGTAAAGTAGGTCACAGAAGGTACCCTTTAGGATTAGTTTACTGTGCCTCTGTCTAGCAGGGACACAGAAGAGATCCCAGGGGTGAATTTGCGATTTCCCATCCACGCGTCAAGATTTCGCTTGAAAAGGGTGAGCGAGGGGCTATGTCTAACATGAATTGGGATTCTATTCCAGAGTGAGGGGAGCCTCTGGGAAATGAATCTGTCCCTCCAGCACGTCCTATTTATTTTTGTGCTGAGGTTTAGGTCCCTGGAGTGTGTAGCTCTAAGGGACTTGGATTTTTTGAGGTGGAGCATGTCCATTAATTCTGGGTTTGACATGGCTTTGTACGTCAGGCATAGATCGCCTCTGAGTAGGTGGTAAGCAGCTGAGTAGAGCTGGAGTTTCTTTAGTCGAGCTGCATAGGACATCTGTTTGTAGCCCATGATCCTCTAGGTGAGGTACTTTTGGGGTTTCTCCAGTTGCTGCAGGTGTCGGGTAAGGTACATCCCAAAAGGGGCATTGTATTCAATTATGGCCTGACGAGTGATGAGTAGAGGGGCACAATGACCTCTCTTGATCTAGATGCAAACCCTTTCATGATAAGGTGGGCTATATAGAAGGTCTTTCTAACCACTTTGGCAACGTGATTATCAAAGGAGAGATTACTATCTACGTTGGTCCCCAAATCTCTAATTACTTCTTCCGTACTTAATGGATTTCCACCTATGTGGTAATTTGTGGGCACCTTGTTTTTCCCAAAGGGGATGACTATGCACTTTTTAGCATTTAGCTTGAGGCCGTGGCTCTGGCACCAAGCATCCATCTCTGTGAGACCCTTTTGGAGGATGCTTGTGTCAGCTGGAGATTCGATTATGGCCCCCAGTTTGCAGTCATCTGCGAACTTTGTCAGCCATAATCCCCCCGTGTTAGCCTGAACCTCAGAGAAGTATATACTGAACAAGAGAGGTCCCAGAACTGAGCCCTGTGGGACACCACTTGTAACTGGTTTGGATTCAGACATGGCACCTGTGATTCTGACCATGTGGGCTCTATCTCTGAGCCAGTTTGCAACCCACCTTGTGATATAGGGGTTGATATTTAAGCTGGTAAGCTTATTTATGATGCCCGAGTGGGGTATTGTGTTGAAGGCTTTTGCGAGGTCCAGGTAGGCTGTGTGGACTACCTTGCCCTCATCTATGGCTTTGGTAACTGTTTCAAAGAAATCAACTAGGTTTAAGAGGCAAGAGCTGCCCTTAACAAAGCTGAATTGGGTAGTGTCCAGTGTCTGGAGGCTCCCAATGTCTTTGTTTATGAGTTCCATGATAATATGCTCCATAGCTTTACAGACCAGATTAGTCAGGCTTATGGGGCGATAGTTTCCGGGGTCTGTTGTGGCACCACCTTTGTGGAGTGGGACTACTGTAGCAGTACGCCATTCTTTGGGTACATATCCTGTAGTAAGGCTAAGTTTGAACAGTGACTTAATGTGAGGGTTCAGTTCTTCTTGGAGCTCATATAAGACACAGCCTGGGACACCGTCCAGTCCCATAGATGCTGTGTTTTTTGCTTTGGAGAGGGCAGCTTTCACCTGTGCATCTGTGATGTCAGGGAGGTTACATTCAGTTGGGATAGGCATTTGCTCCTTTGGGGGGGAAGGGGGGGAGAAGTTTGCACTGAATCTGTCTGCTAGGATGTTGGCTATGTCTGTAGGTTCAGTATATTTTGTACCATTATGCAACAATTCAGAGCATATCTGGGAGTTTCCACCCATGTTCCTGACATAACTAAAGAAGGCCTTGTAATTATCTTTAGTGTCTAGGGCAATATTTCTTTCGAAACTGGCCTTTGATGATTTTATGAGAGATCGAAGTTTCTTGCTAATACTGATCAGAGATGCCTTCCCTTTTTGGGATATTGCTCTGTCATGTAGTAGCTTCCTCCTTCTGTTGTATAGCTTATTTATGGCCGGGGTCCACCAGACCGGTCTCCTGTTTTTGGAGGAGTGAGTCTTGGTTTTATTTGGGATAGCATGATCCATGCATTCCTGCAGGTGCTCATAGAATGCATTTGTAAAGGATTCTGCGGATTGGGCTGTATTATCCTCTGGCCCAGGGGCTTTGAAGGATTCCACCTCAGTCTTGAGAAATGCAAAGTTGGCTTTTGAGAAATTCTTTACAGTGATTTCCTTGGCTGGGGGTGGGGATGGGATATGGATGTCCAGGGAAATTTGTTTATGGTCTGATCTTACCAATGAGGGATTTACCTCTGGTGTGGAACATAGAGTCCCCATGTTGGTGATGACCAGGTCCAATATGTTGTTCCCTCTTGTGGGAGTGGTGACCAGTTGTTCCATTGCGTTAGAGTTTATAAATTCAAGGAACCATTGGGCAAGGGTGTTTGGGCTTGAGTAGTTTTCCCAGTCAATGTTTGGGTAGTTGAAGTCACCCAATAACATAGTGTTTGGAGAGACCTTCATATTCTCCAGTGTTCTCAGGAATGCCAAGTGGGGTTCCTGTAATAGGGAGGGTGTTCTGTAGCAGGCTACAAACTGAAAGGCAGTTTTGCCCGCTGTTAGTTGCACATGGATGGTTTCCGATTCTTCGTGCAGTGCCACTAACCTGGAGGTGTAGGTATCTTTGATGAATATAGATACTCCCCCTCCTTTTGTGCTTCAGTCCGAGTTTTGGGGCTGAATCACATGGTATGAGTTATAACCTGGTAGTGCTGGGGTGCTCTCAGGAGCCTTGAACCAGGTTTCTGTTACTGCACAGACATCGATTTTCTCCATACTGAGGAGAGCCTCGAGTGCGTGCATCTTGAGGTTTAGACTTATGGCATTGAGTAGCATTACCTTTAGTTTTTTTATCCTTGGGTTGTCTATGGAGGTGGGTTTGTCCTTTGAGCCTTGCCTAAAAATGCACTATGGGGGTGGCAAGAGCCTTGGCCAGTATACGAAAGCCTAAGGGTGACAGGTGCAAGCTGTCCCTAGTGAAGCAACGTGGCTTGTCAAGCATGTCATCCCAGGCTGACAGACACTGGATCCCCTTTGAATGACACCAATACTTTAGCCAATTGTTGAAACTGATAATTCTGTCTTTATACTGTGGCATCATTCTTGGTGAGGGCAAGGTGCTACTCAAGGTCAGGGTCATACCAACCTGGTCTAGATGGTCAGAGAGCTCCTCTATGTCTCTTTTCATGTAGTCCAGGGAGGTACGTCTCAGGTCATTCACACCAGCATGGACAATGACGGAGTCATACTTGTACTTGCTTTGGAGTGACCTGAGTGCTTGCGTTATGTGGCGGATCCTGGCACCCGACAGGCAGCTTACAGTGACCTTCTCCTTGTTCAGTCTGGTGAGCGGGACATCAGTGTGCCGGACAATAGAGTCCCCTATAACAACTGTATTTGGTGTGTTCTTTGGCCATAAGGGCTGTGACTGTAAGGCACACTGATTTTGTGAGATATGTGATTCATGGGTATTGTTGAGGGGTGGCTGTTGCTTGGATATCTGCTTAGAAGGTCTTTGCTGTTTGGGCAGATTTTTATTTAGAGTCTCCGAGTATGTTTTTGTGTGTTTATGTGTTGGGTATGCAGATGCAATAGGTCTATGTGAGACTGGATTTGCGGTGTGGGTGGTTACCTTTTCCTCGTGACTGACTGTGCCAGTCTTGGGTTGAGAGAGCTCTGCCTCCAGTTTGGCTGTGTAACTGCATCTCTCACATGTATTAGAGTTTGTTGGAAGGAGGAGAGGGTTGTCTGTGTGCATAAGGCAATTGTAGCATTGCCTCAAAATTCCCAGATTCACCAGCTGGACTGGAGAGTAACCTTGAAACTGACCCTTGGACTTATAATTAAAGGGTGATTTATCCCAATTTTTCTGTGCTGGCTTCCGTTTTGGGTAAACCACCCATCCTTTGAAAATACGATTAGGGAAAATCATAGTTCATATCTCGTAGTTCACCAGCATATTTTCTTTTATGGGGACTGATTTCTGCATGGGCATAATTTGGTCAGAATTTAGTAGGCTAACATTATAACAATGAAAGAAAGGAGATGGATAATTAGATCGTATGTTCTGTTTTGTCTGGAATTAAATAATGTTTATTATTTAATAGTATTATTATAATTGTTATTTCATATACAAATATTTTCTTTGGATTATTAGATACTGTTTCCATACAATTTGTCAATATCACTTTTCTTTTATTTGTCTTATATGATATGCATTGCAATTAATGAATATGATTGGTCACTTATGTCATGTGATATAACTCACTGCTTGTCGATTCTGCATTTTATGCTCTTTTGCATTGGTGACAATGAAGCTGTAAGCCAAAATCAGTCCTTGCCTTTTTCCTTGTGGTTCATGATTTTAAGAAAGTGGAACATTTGTAGCTTTGTTCCCAGACTGTGGCATACCTCTGTAGTGATATCCATCCATAAACCTCAAAAACAATAATAATAATAACAATAATAATAACAACAACAACAATAATAATAATAATAATAAACAATAATAATAATAATAATAATAACAATAACTACAACAACAACAATAATAATAATAATAATAATAATAATAATAATAATAATAATAATAATAATAATAATAATAATAATAATAATAATAATAATAATAATAGCAATAATAATAATAACAACAATAATAATAATAACAATAATAATAATAATAATAATAATAATAATAATAAAAATAATGATACCAATCTGTTAACCAGCTGTACCCACAGGGCACACCATCCCTTTTCAGGGCCAACTGGGGAGCAACATCTGGTTAAGTGAATTATGTAGGCCACACAGTAGGCAAATATGGGCCGAGGGAATCAAATACTGTCCCCCAAAACTATAGGTGAAAGGATTAACTCTGCACCAGTTGGCAGAAAGATCTACCTATTAAATCTAGGAGACACCTTTGAAAATGCTTCACAGCCTGCTAACCATGGTCATGCTACTCACAAAGCTTATCTTGTCTTGGCAAAAGCATCATATAAAATATCTCAGGTGGACATTGTAAGCAGGCTGACAGTCAGGGATCCTTTACTTGGTAAGAGTAATATCAAATTGGCTAAAAACATACAACCTACATAGATCATGTGGAAAGGGCCTATCCTGACAGTGCAAAATAACCACCACTGTCCCCCAGTGGTCTGTCTTGGGTCCCTTTCTTTTTCTGGTATTTATTTTTCTGATTTCCAAACTGAAGACCAGGACCACTGGGTAACCACATTTGCAGACAGCTGCAAACTGCGTGTAATTATTTTAACCCCTCTGATATCTGTACTCCAGAATGAGCTAACTTAGTTACTACCTCTGATACTACTAATGGGCTCAAATTAAATTTAAAAGGTGTAGTATTTTTTTTTTCATTTTCCGAACAGCCTTTAGCCTTAACATATATTATAAATGATACTCTACTACTAAACAAAAATGTAGTTAAGAACCTGCATACCTAGGCTGGCAGCTCCCTCTTCTTTAATCATCATATGGCAAGCATAGTCAGAAAATCCTTCTATTTAACACCAGTAATATCCAAGTGTGTATCGTCCAGATTTAAGGGGTCATTGTCCCCTTATATTCAGTACTAAATAAGGCTATTCTAGAGTACAATACCCTGTTTGGGATGTACTTCACTCTAGATATCCTAAAACCTGAAAAGCTGAAGAAGTTTCTAACTAAAAGATTTCAGGCATGAAGATACTGAGCAATCAGGAGAGGCTAGATGTGCCTTTACTCAGTGTCCCATAAACTCCGTATGGGAGGTTGTTGTCTCACCTACCATGTCATTAAAATTCAGGTGGTCCTTGATCTCTGATATTTCAGTAAGTCTAACAGCTGAACAAATACAGAACCAGAGATTTAAACCTCCGTACATTCCTAGTTTCACAGGAGATTACTAGGTCAACAACCTCTAGGAAGTCTTTATAAGGCTACCCTTGCTTCCCAAATGTATCCATCAGGTTGATACTCTAGGGTTGTTTTATGCGGTATATGTAGACTAGGACATGGGTGGTAAAGCATTTACAAGCTGCCCCTATCTATAGAGAAATAGTTACCAGACCAAGGGGTACATTTCTGATTTCCCATCCAGTGGTCCAAGTTACACTTGAATTGGTAAGGGAAGAACTCTGCTTGACATGGATGGGAAGCCTGTTCCAGAGAAGGGGTAGTCTCTGACACACATACCTGTCCTTTTAATATGTCATATTTACATTGCAGGTGAGGTGTAGGCCTTAGATTGGGTAATACTGATGCTTTCTATATTGCAGATGTGAAACAAGTCCATAAGAGCGGGATCAGAGAATGCTTTGTAGATCAGGCATAGAGCAGTTCTCAGCAGCCTGTAGGATATTGAGTAAAGGGACAGGGCTTTCATGTGCCATTCATGGGATATGTTGTATACACCCTGTATTCTTTCTGTGAATATTTTTTGTGGATGCTCCAGCTGAAAAGAATGACAAGCCCCAAGTGATTTTTAACGCATGCCTTTGTTAGTGAAATCTTCCATTACAGGGCATTAACAACGTGAACCACAAAATCATAGATGCATTTAAAGATAAACAGAACATGTTGGAGAGATAGAGTCACTATCATGACCGCCTACTTCTCTAATAAAAGCTGTACCTGCAGGTAAAGTAAAGTAATGCATTATCGCTACTCCCACTAAACCTCAGTGACTAGGGGGGGTACCCTTAAATTTACCCTGGAACTGATTGCCCTCATCCTCCCTGAAACAGGGAATATATCCGAGGGTGTGTGTCAGCAAGGCATCAGTGGTCACAGAACTAAACAGCTTTGAAACTCCTTTGAATCCTATGAATCCTGTGAAAAAGTCAGAGTCCAATAGTCTTGCCATTCTACAATGTTGAGTAGGGATTTTTATATACCTTACTCCTGCCAGTTAACAGTTGTAGAGTTTACAACCACTTGCTCTCAAAGGCATGTACATGCTTTCACACAAATATGTACATCATACTGGACCTTGTATGGTACACCTACCTCTCCAGTACATGCTGGCATTGTAGTGGGTTGGACTGCCTCCCATGATAGGAGGTCTGTAATCATCTGTTCCCCCAGCCTCCCCAGCTTGTTCTCTTGTGTTACAGTCATTCTTGGGGTATGGGTTATCTGGGTTGTAATCAGGGCTTCATCCATCTAAACCACAGACCTGCTGGACAATGTAGATGTTCCAAGTACATGATTTGCTTTCCTTGATATTTTCAATGTTAAAACAAAAATGGAGTAAGATAATATAGGCAAATGTGCATTTCCTGTCACAGGTATCACAGAAGGTTCAAGGCTCCTGAGGAATGTGACCATTACACCTTGTCGGTTCCCACCCTAGATTGCACCTCCCATCCCAAGGAAGGCTAAGCCAATCAAGCCTGAGGTGAATTTATGACCACCCATCTGATTATTCAGGTCCAGTTTGAAAGAAGATGATGTATTACACTGCTTTATCTGCACGGTGAGTCTATTACAGAGGTGAGGGAAGTGCTGAGTGATGACTCTGTCTTTCCACCTTGTTTTACTGATCAGCTTAGGCAGGTTTATATCCCTGGCTCTGATATTTGTGGGGCTGTTTGATTAGTGAAGGGCAATGAGATCCTGGATGGCTGGGCCCCCTACTCGATTTGAAGGTAAGCCACAGGTCTCCTTTGAGGACCTGTTAAGACACAGAAAAGAGACACAGTTGTGCTTCTAATCTTGTCTTGTAGCTTAAGGATTTTTAATTATGCAGTCCTCTTTGTTAGCAACATCTTGGTCTTCCCAATTGTTTTATATCACACCTCACAACTGTCTGGATGTTTGCCTCATATTTTTGGTCTGTTCCTCATAAAAATCATGGTGTTCTGGTAAATCAATGAAGACTGAATTCCCCAAATAATGACAGACATTTGAGTTTCAGATATCATATCCTTCAGGAAATACATAGTAACACAAAACCTTTCTTCCTGGCAACTTTCTAAGTTTCTAAGAGCAATATTTAAAAATGATCCCTAATTGTGGGCCTTTGCCCCATCATTGTTGGCTTTGTCCAGATTTCTTATGTATGAGGTTGAGATGTATGTTTCATATGTCTGGCGAGGCACATGCTAAATGGGGCATTGTATATTATAACTGGCCTGATGAGTGCTGAATACATGGTGACAATAACCTCTTCAGATCTGGATGTTAGTCCCTTGGTGCAGTGAAAGGATTTCCTGTTAGCCATTGCTACACTGTGATCAAAGCGAGGGAATTATCAGCACAGGTTCTCTAACTACATTTTCCTTTTGAATTTGGGTGTTATCTATGTTATATGCTGGGTTATGGTTTGTCTGCCAAATGCAACAATGTTGCATTTTTAGCATTTAATTTAAGCTGTTTTTCAATATACCAGACATTTATAAATTTAAGTTCCCTAGTGGAGGGCTTCTGTGTAACAGGGGGATTTGACAATGGCTTCCAGAATGCAGTCATCTGAGAATCCACTTAGCCTTATGCATTGGTTTTTAGTCTGCAGGATAGAGGAGTAAATGCTGAACAAAAGTGGTCCCAGCATGGAGCCATGTGAGACACCATTGTTCACCTTTATATTGTCTGATACTGTACCTGCCACGTGCACCATGTCGGTTCTGTCCATTTGTCATTTTACTCAGTAATTTCTGTCCATTAGGTGAATAAATAACCAATTGCTGGCTATCCTCCACCCAAACAGATAACAGAAGTAATCAAAAAAGCTTGAGTCCGTTATTGTATCCGTCCTGTGACACAGACGATGGCAAGACTAACAGAGTACAAAGGATTAGTGCAGATAAAATCACTTTAGCTAGCAGATCTAGGAGAGTCTCTTTCTGATACCCTCCCTGTGGTAACAATAAAGACACCTTGTTGTGAAGTTTCAAGTAGTTTACTGAGTAAAGTAGGTAAATGAGTGAGCGTTCTAGTTCTTATCAACAACATCATGATTAGAACAGGGACACTCATCCATCTACCTACTTACTGAATAAACTACTGGACATTTCAACAAGGTGTCTTTATTCCTCCCACAGGGAGAGTATCAGAGACAGAGAGAGAAAGAGTCCCTAAGCTCTGTTAGCGAAAGTGATTTTGCTTGGACTATTCCTTTCTACGCTGTGCCACCCCAGTAGATGAGTGCATTATTAAATCTCTGGAGGAGAAGCACTTTTGAGTTCTTGCACCCTTGAATAAACAACACCTGTAGTTTTTTTAAGAAATAATCAGAATAGAGTAACAACTCCTTTATCCATGATGTATATATATTTTATTTTAATATCGGGATGGATTCTTGTTGAATGGTCTTATGAACAGTTGTTTTTACATAAATTCTGGTTATTTGATACTTGAAAAATTCTCTCAGTATTGTTTGTAAAACAAAACCTATTTGGATGCAGATCATTTATCTGTAGTCTTTACTTTTTGCTGTTTTATCTACTCAGTATTAAATATTACTTCATTTAATTACTGACAGCAATACATTAATTTGTTCTGCAAAAAGATATCGCATTAAGTGTTGGCATCCTCTGTATCACAGTCTATGTACACATAAAGCACCTTCAAAAATGTATCAGTGGCACAATTTCATTCTAGTTCGATACACCACACAGACACATGCACACACACACACACACACACACACACACACACACACACACACACACACACGCACACACGCGCACGCGCACACACGCACACGCACACACGCACGCACGCACACACGCATGCACACTTGGGTATATTTTTAATAGTGGTCATAGAATAACACACAAAGCACTACACCCAAAATCTACTTGATAAAGAAAAATAAGTAATTTAATAAATGAATTAATGTAACACATACTTTGAAGGCACTGAATTTTTATCTTATGAATAATTCAATTTAGACACTGTGAAAACACATTTGTATGGATGTATACTGCTAAAGGTCTGCTGAAAATGTTACATTAAGTACAAAAACATTCACCCCTTTGCAATTGAAACTTTTAACAATAAGATTAACAGAAACAAAAATCAGTTAAAAACATGTGGCCTTAGGCTATAAATGTCTGATGGGAAGATGTTAGTTAATTTTTATGCAAACCAATGAAAATGACAAGTAGTCAGAAGTAGAAAGCTAATATTTGTTATGTGCAGAGACATCAGTAGGTTAAAAGCAATAAATGGAAAATGATTCAGACATCAAGTTGCAGAAGTCACTACTTACTTCTCAAAAAGGTTAGCTTTTTAATCTGTTCTGTAATTCAGGTCAAACTAGGGATTAACACTTAGCATATGAAATAAGGTTAATGCCAACAGTTCCATGGAACCCCTGGGGTTTCAACAGCTACTTAGTTTTTAAATCTGTTAGATGAAATGATAAAAAGGAGCATGTGTTTGATGGCTGATCGTTTACAGCACCTTTAGTACACCTTTTCTTTGTGTTTGCCTGTTTTTGATTTATGATGCTATTCCCTCGTTTTCTTTTCTTTCTTTCTTTTTGTTTTGGGGGTAATAAGGATGTAATAATTCACATTTTTCTGGATTAATCTATGTGAAAAATGCAGAGTTCCAATTAAAACTGCACTGCTGACAAAAGTAAACGGTTTTAATTATGCGGTGTTGTACAGTTTTAACTTTTCCTGCTATGATTCATTTAAGATGTGCAAAAGTTGAGGCTTATGGGAAGCTGAGAGAAAGAACGTGCTGTTGTTCTTCACATAACGATAAGTTGACAAGTAATTAAGTGATCTCATTTTTGAATATACTGACTATCCCAAGGCCAAGGCGCATGCAGTTAGAAGAAGAGGATCAGTTTTAATGTAGTGTTTCTCAAATTCATCTTCTAAGAAAGGATGCATATAATTAGGGATTCCTCTTCATCATTGTAATATGTCCTCTGTGATTTAGGAATTGTACAGACTGCAAGCACTTACTTTTAAGGTGAGTTCTTTCTCCTTTTGTTGTAAGTATAGACATAACTGATAATCTGTACTTTATATCCAAACCATGGGAGAATAAAGAAGGCACTCTAGAATATTCCAGTGAAATTTAATATATGCCTCTGTATCTATAAATGATAGTGTTAATTCAGTAAACAATAGGATTTGTCTATTTAGGTGGGATAATATTAAAGTTACAAAGTCATATTTTTAGTTTAGGAATATCAGATTTCATATATAGTAAGCAGTGTGAAACAACAGCAATAAAATCAGTTTTGATACAATTCTAAATAGTGAGTATTAATGTTATATAACCAGAGAAGGTGACCCTGCGATCTTTACAACACATAACGAGTCAGCCACTCCAGTGGCATTGAGGGATAATGCCCTGACTGCATTCCAGGTGACCCAGGTTTGATCAATGGTTCAGGTGACTGATGGAGCAGAAGGGAGGGATGGACATTACCATCCTGGGGTGGCTGGTTTGGTTCATGGGTGTCGACAGTATAAATCACTAACAATGACACTAGGTAGGTGTACTTGCAAGGAGGATTAAGGATGGTGACAAAGATGAGCTGCTGCAGATGTGGGGTTTAACTTTGGCCCCAGGCTAATCCACTGATCCACATGATGGAGGGGGAAACAGTGGGAAAGGCAGAAGTAAAAGTCACCCCCCACATGGATCCACAGATGAGCTGAGATGAGCCCCTCCATGACTGGCCCCAGCATATACACTGGATTGAAGTCCATGGGGAGAAAGTCATCAGCTGGTAGTCCTGGTGTGATCAGCTGTGGGGGTGCTGTGCCAGTAAGAATAAAGAGTAGTGCAGGTGTTGCCAGGTGTGGGGGGTGCTCTGCCAGTAAGAATAAAGAGTAGTGCAGGTGTGGCCAGGTGTTGGGGTACTGTGCCAGTAAGAATAAAGAGTAGTGCAGGTGTGACCGGATGTGGGGGTACTGTGCCAGTAAGAATAAAGAGTAGTGCAGGTGTGACCGGATGTGGGGGTACTGTGCCAAAAAGAATAAAGAGTAGTGCAGGTGTGACCGGATGTGGGGGTACTGTGCCAAAAAGAATAAAGAGTAGTGCAGGTGTGACCAGGTGTTTGGGTTCTGTGCCAATAAGAATAAAGAGTAGTGCAGGTGTGACCAGGTGTTTGGGTGCTGTGCCAGTAAGAATAAAGAGTAGTGCAGGTGTTGCCAGGTGTGGGGGTGCTGTGCCAGTAAGAATAAAGAGTAGTGCAGGTGTGACCGGATGTGGGGATACTGTGCCAGTAAGAATAAAGAGTAGTGCAGGTGTGACCAGGTGTGGTGGTGCTGTGCCAGTAAGAATAAAGAGTAGTGCAGGTGTGACCGGATGTGGGGGTACTGTGCCAAAAAGAATAAAGAGTAGTGCAGGTGTGACCAGGTGTTTGGGTTCTGTGCCAATAAGAATAAAGAGTAGTGCAGGTGTGACCAGGTGTGGGGGTGCTGTGCCAGTAAGAATAAAGAGTAGTGCAGGTGTGACCGGATGTGGGGGTACTGTGCCAAAAAGAATAAAGAGTAGTGCAGGTGTGACCAGGTGTTTGGGTTATGTGCCAATAAGAATAAAGAGTAGTGCAGATGTGACCAGGTGTGGGGGTGCTGTGCCAGTAAGAATAAAGAGTAGTGCAGGTGTGGCCAGATGTTGGGGTGCTGTGCCAGTAAGAATAAAGAGTAGTGAGGTGGACGGAAAGGAAAACACACATATGACAACTCAAAAACATTGACAGAATTAATGTATGCCTAAAAGTTGAAATTCATGATTCTAGCAACTGTTACTTTTGAAGCTCCTAATACTTAAATATACTTTTTTTATTAGAAACTCTATCTTACATTTATGAGGGGGTGTTAAAAAGTTCTAAATTCTGAGCATTATTTTCCCAGTGTAGTTGTAAAGTGCCAATTTGCAGAATCGTAACACTATGTTTTGACAATGCTTCAGATAATTGATTGAACCATGTCAATGAAAAGTGTGACATTTTCAAGTGTGGAACTCCAAGCCATCATGAAGTTCCTATTCCTGCAGAAGAAAACTCCAAAGGAAATCCATGAATGTGTGATACAAACATTGAGTGACAAGTGCCTTTCTTACTCAGCTGTGAAGAAGTGTTGTGCAAACTTTCAGGGTTGAGATTTTGAGACCGAAGATGCAGCAAGATCTGAGAGGCCTCAAACAGTGTCAACTTCTGAAATTGTTGCCCATGTTGTCCTTGATCTGATTTTGGCAGATCAGCGAATATCAGCTAAAACAATTTCTGAGACACTATCAAGGGAATGTGTTGGGTTTATAATCCATGAGCAGCTGGGTATGCAGAAGCTGTCGCCCAAGTGGGTGCCAAAATGTTTGAATGCCAATGAGAAAAGATATCAAGTGGACACTTCCAGGTTGATTTTGTGGCATTTTCATTGAGCTGGTGCCACATTTTTGGAATGACTATTTACTGCTATTGAGTCATTGCTACACCACTGTGATCCTGAGACAAAAGAACAGTCTATGCAATGGCAGCACTTAGGTTCACAAAGGCCGAAAACGTCAGCAGTAAAGGTCATGGCCACAATGTTTTAGGATCAGAAAGGTTTTGTAGTGACTGACTATCTTCCAAGGGGCCAAACAGTTAATGTGAAATATTACTGCAACTTGCTTTGCTGATTAAAGGAGGCATTGAAAGAAAAAAGGGAGAGGGAAGCTTTGGAAAGGAGGTCTCTTTTTGCAAGACAATGCACCTGTTCACAAGGCTGGCAAAATGATGGATGTTTTCATGAAATTGGGGTTTGAGTGCACAGATCATCCACCCTACTCACCAGATCTTGCTCCATCTATTTCCTGTTTCAAAACCTTAAAAAGAGTTTGAAAGGGTGGCAATTTTCAAGTGATCCAGAGGTGATTGTAGCAGTGCAGCAGTATTTCAGTCACCAGACTTAGTCCGTTTTTGGCAGGGTTACAGAAACTTCAGACATGATGTGCCAAGTGTGTTGAACTTTGGAGATAATATGTTGAATAACTTATATGTTTCATGGATCCGCATCATTCCCTTCTTATCTGGGCTTAGAACTTTTCAGCACCCCCTCATAAGCTACTGTAACATGTATGAATTTGGGTACCTCAGTTGTGGTTCTAGTCTACTTTAACAGAAGTGATAACATCATTTGGACTCTTGAAATAAACAGCTAGCTAAAGAACTCACAAACATATTTTTGAAATAGCACACTGTTTCCCCATCACGTTTATAGGAAGGATGCACCCTGTCCACCATTGTCTTTAATATAGTCAGATCTAGCTGCCATACATCAGCTGTCAGGGTACAGTACCCTTTTCACTGATCACTCTCAAGGAAAATACAGTTAGAAAAATGGTCTGAAAAGCAATAAATTGCATTGGCATTTACTTATGTGAATTACATAGCATTATATGTGTTTTTTATATTTTATCTTTTTTATTAAGACACTTTTTAAATAATTCAAACCATCATAAACATCATAGTGCTCTATACATTTTTTCAACAGAGTAATAAGAATCCTTAAAATGAAATACCATAATGAGTAATAGTAACACAGACAGCAGTACCAGTGCTACAAGGTACGACACCAGTAAAAATGTATGAACAGAAGTATTCCTCCACCCTGTCCTATTAATATCATTCCACCCAGCCCCATTAATATTGTTTAAAAGTACATCGGGTTCCATGATGTGTCATATTATGTTTGTTGAAGGACCCAGTACAATCTAGCAGAAGCATTTTAAGTAATTCTGAGCATCAGTTGCATCTTTTTATTTATTTTTAATTCTGAACATCAGTCATATTTTATTTATTTATTTTTATTTACCTGGAAGAGCACTGAACACATAAGACCTTTTGCAGGCTCAGCCCTGGTTACATACAAAGTGACAAAGTGACAACAGTAAAATAACACTAAAGTAACATATTGCGTAGAGGACACCACTGCTCTGGAACTGACTCTCCACCACATAAAACAAAGTTTATATGTGTCCATATTCACATGCAACTTAGATCTATGGATGAGTAATAGAAAATGTACCCTAGGACTGCTCATGTACTACTAATGGACAAAGGCACTTCTTAAATGTTTTATCCCATGCATGGCATGGCTCTCAAATTATTTATGGTACAGTCCCCATTATTCTCACTATGGGAAACATAATTATTAACCATGGGATGATAAGGCCAATCTATAACTCAATGGGATAGATTAATTCAGACACCAAAAGGGAAACTGGCTAGGCTTAAAATGGTCCCCAAGGGCAGTTAACCTAATACTTACCTATGAACCTATAGCAGTATAGCTACATTATACAGAATAATGACATACATGGATGTAAAAATGCACAGTTATTTACAAGAAGGTATAAAAGAAGTTGGATCAGTAATATGCAATGCATAATACAGGTGTTACAGGTGAGTTATAATACAGGTGTTACAGGTGAGGTATAGAGGTGTTATAGATGAGGTATAAAAAAGGTGTTATAGGTGAGGTATAATACAGGAATTATAGGTGAGTTATAATACAGGTGTTACAGGTGAGGTATAATACAGGTGTTATAGATGAGGTATAAAAAAGGTGTTATAGGTGAGGTATAATACAGGAGTTATAGGTGAGTTATAATACAGGTGTTGCAGGTGAGGTATAATAGAGGAGTTATAGGTAAGTTATAATACAGCTGTTATAGGTGAGGTATAATACAGGTGTTATAGATGAGGTATAATGCAGGTGTTATAGGTGAATTATAATACAGGTGTTATAGGTGAGGTACAATCCGGGTGTTATAGGTAAGGTAAATGTGGTCCAACCAAAAGACTGAAAATAGTACATACAAGTATGAAGGGAGTTTTTAGCAATGGAGAGAGAAGGAATTGTAGAATATTAAGAGCAACAATAGAAGAGCTAATAACAGGAGATGTGGGTATTAGATGTATCGTAAGGAATGGATATGTCAGGTGAGGAAGCAGAGGGTATGAGTTTATATGTTGAGGAGGTTAGGAGATTAAGCAGCCAAGATTTTCTGAGATTAATGTAATTGTGCAACCATTTGGGTTAGATGGTATGGCCAGCATTCTGACATTTGCAACTTATGTTCATTTAGGTATTGCCTGAACTGAGATCTGAACTGTTTGTAATCTCTGATTTCATTAAGATCGCAGGGCAAATATTGCCACAGTTTAAGTGAAAGACCAGAGAAGCTGTCATCTGAGGAATGAAGTTTAGTGGTTTGTGTTACAAGAGTAGGACCATCAGTAGACTGACATCAGGTTGCAGTGTTGGTTGGATGTAGTTAGTTTCATGGGGGGGGGGGCAGTATGCTGATGTAGGAGTTAGAAGAGAAGAAGAAAGAGGTTAGCTCTGCCTTGAATGTGAAGCCAATTTACCTTTTCCAAGGAGATGAAGTGATGTTCATGCCAAGGGGAGCTGGTGATAAAATAACAGATTTTATAAGAAAGAAATTGTAAACCAGTGGTGTTTTTTTCTAAGGCAGTGGTGAATAGGGTCAGCCATGTTCTACTTGTGCAAGGCAAACAGAACACCTTTGCCTAAGGCTGCTCTCACAGGTAGTGAGAAGAAATGATGTATCATTTGGGCCTAGAGTAGGTGTGAGTTGTCTTTAGATCTGACTTTCTGAATGTGGTACTGGAAGCTGAGGGATTGGTCAAAGTATTTAAGTGATGTGGGGGATTCAGTTAGGTTCTTTTCTAGGTCTTTGATAAGCTGTCAAGTGGTTTTAGTAAGTCTTTTGTTTATGCCAAACAGCAAAGACTTTTTTTTATTTTTTTTTATTTTTTTAGGGTGGAGAATTTTTTTTTAGAACAATGTCATTTATTTAGTTGCAGAAAGTCAGTTTGGTGTTGATTTAGGGTAATGTCATAAGAAGGGTTGGCTGTATAGATACCCATGTCATCAACATAAAGAATGAGCTGTAGATGAAGTAGGTCAAAAAGCAGTTTCCTTATAAATTGGAGAAAAGTACTGGTGCAAGAACTGATCCTTACAGAACCCATGAAAGGATGAAGGCTGTACCTAATAAGGCAGGCCCAATTTTAACTGTGAAAGTTTGATTGGTCAATACATCTTTTTACCATTTAGGTAGATTCAGACCTCACACCAATACAGTTTTAAGTAGGATAATAGAGGTAATAGGAAGGAGTGGTTAAAAAGGTTAAAGTTCATAGTAAGGTTAATGAACACTGTCCCGGTGAAGTTACATTTATCCATGTTAGTAAGGATGTTATCAATGAGTCATCAAACAGCAGTCATGGTAATTCTACCTGCCCACAAGCCAGGTGGTATTTGACAAGTAAGTGGCAAGTTGGTTACAAATGATTTTTTTTCAAGGGTTTTACCAGAGTAGGAAGTATTGAGATTGGATGGAACAGGGAGGCTGAGGAGAGTTAGTGATCTTTTGGCAGAGGTTGGACAAAGTCTGGTTTCCAGATAGGGGCTGCATCATTGGTTGTGGGCCTAACATTGTAGAGGTGTGTCTGTGGGGTTATTATAAAATATTGAAAAAGGAGGCTCCCTCTTATTTATACCTTCAACATTTTTGCTAATGCTTTATGCATTTTATATAATTTAGTTGGAGTGAGGTACCATTGATACAGGACGCACATTCTGATCTGAAATAAATGGACATTGTTTTAGTGTACATGGGCATAGTGCCATATTAGTTGCTATTGGGTTTCCCAGATATGCTTCAGTCTAAGTTTAGGAGACTTCCTTCCTGGCAGCATTAATTCGATATATGTCAGACTATCCTTCCCTTTGCTTCCTTTCCTGGCACTTCCCCATTTCTTCCAAGATGCAAAACTTGCTCTTCAATCTTTAGTATTTCTATAGAATTCAAGATAAAAGGTGCAAATTCTCCTGTGTATTAGCCATTGGTTCTCTGGTAACTAATAATTTTCCATGTCTTCTATGAAATTATGAGGTTTAAAGGATAATCTAGTATGTCTTTGGTTTCCAACTTGGGTTGCAACAATTTCTTTACAGTTTTCAATGGTTCATAGGTTCATAGGTTCATAGGTTCATAGGTTGGTACTAGGCTATCAGCCCTAGGGCCTATACAAGCCTAGCCATAACAATTCCCTGGCTATTTCTTCGCACATTATTTACTTTCCTGGACCCCTGTCTAGCAGGGCGACTGACGTGATTCCTGGGGTGAATTTCCTTTCTCCCATCCAATCGTCAAGGTTCCTCTTGAAGAGGTCCAAAGAGGCACTCTGCTTGACATGTATGGGCAATCTATTCCAGAGTCTGGGGAGTCTCTGGGTCAGGAACCTATCCCTCCAGCATGTTTTGTTTATTGTGATGACAAGGTTTAGATCCCTGGAGCGTGTAGCTCTGAGGGATTGGGATTTCTTTAAGTGTAGCATGTCCAACAGCTCTGGGTTTGACATGGCCTTGTATGTTAAGCAGAGATCGCCTCTGAGTAGACGATATGCAACAGAGTATAGCTGCCTCCTTCTAAATTTGTCTGTCACACCACAGGATGTTCTAAACAATTTTCATCCAATACCAGGTATTGGTTATCCCTCTATGCCCCCCATCGAAATGTACCACTTTCTGCTAGTTCTAATCCCCAGTGATACAGCTTGTCTGTCCAAAAAAAGGAGTGAGAATCTCTTTCAGGCTGAACACTACCCCATATACCACTTGCTTTGTCTTTGGCTCATACATACTGTGATACATTATGGGCTTGCACTTGAGTGGGTACATACTGCGGTGCATTATGGGTTTGCACTAGAGTTAGTACATACTGTGCTACATTATGGGCTTGCACTTGAGGGGTACATACTGTGGTGCAGTATAGGCTTGCACTAGACTGGGTACATACTATGGTGCATTACTGACTTGCATTAGAGTGGGTTTATACTCTGGTGCACTATGAGCATGCACTAGAGTGGGTACATACTGTGGTGAATTACGGGCTTGCAGTAGAGTGGGTATAGGTAGTAAAGCCCCAGCCTAATGGCTCTGTCAGAGCATATATTATCTTCATAAGGGTTCTATTACCTTTGTCTTGGTGTATGTAAGATCCGGTAACTAGTTAGATTTTCTTATGCAATAGGTGCTTGAGCAGCATAGTGGCACAGTGGATAGCATGGTAACCTCACAGCAATAGGTTTTCTCATTTAATTCTTGGCTGGATTGCCTTCTGTGTGGAGTCTGCATGTGCTCCATGTGTTCATGTAGGTATTTTCCTCTGGTGCTTTCGTTTCCTCCTCTAAATCGCCCATAGATTTTAGTGTGCATGCGAGTTTGTGGTGCAGGAGAACTACTGTGGCAGTGCTAGCCATTTGTTGGTATAAACCTTGGGTCTAGATGATTATCACTGCTGGAGTGAAAGCCTAACCCCATGTGCAAAATTGGGAAAAAAGGGTTGTCAGTGGATGAATGGATGCTGATATGTATATGTTGAATGAAAAAACAGGAGGTTATCAAGATATTAATTGTGTTACATTTCTCCCCATCAATGTTTTGATTCTGCTGAAGCCTATTTCATGGGTTGGGGTTATCATAACCTTAAGATGGTCTGTTCCGTATAATTGTCTCTTTGTAAGTGTTGGTCATGTCTAAACTTAAGTGTTTATTTTCTTCCAGCTCTTTAACTTCCACAAAGTTGCTTTGTTTTAACACTTCCCTTCTTTAACTAAAGCCACATTCCTTAGATTGCATTTTAATCCTGAAACCATGGAAACTGTGCAAAGATGTTTAATACCCTGGGAGTAAGCAAATCAATGTTCTCCATTAGTAAAACTCAAATCTTCTTAAACATATAAAGCCAAGCCCTAGATGCTTCTAATGTTTCCAATAACTTTCAATGTCAGTTCCTCTGTTATTAATGACAAGAGTTCAGAGAAAACGACCATTGTCTGGTTCCCCTCTTTATACTCCCTTGTTGTTGTGTGCCACTATTGACCAGCATGTTTAGGAAGGGTCTATATTAAATTCTCGAAAGCCGACAATGTCGAATCTGACATTGTCGACATGAGAATAGCGAAACTGGAGAACATCGAACAAAAAAATGGCAATCTCCATAAGGAGAGATTTCCATTTACTTCAATGTAGTGCGGTGTCAGAGTTGGTATATTTAAGTAGCGGGGGTTGTGGGGGTGCAGGCAGGCTTGCACCCCCTGCCTACACCGTTTTTTTTTTCCCTGAACATTCAATGTTTTAACAGTTCGATCACTAAAGGTCAACCTTTAGTGATTCGAACTGTTAAATATTTAATGTTCTAATATAGACCCGTTTAGGAAGGCTATATAAATCCTTCACCCAGGCTGCAATCCGAGGGCCCATTTTTTATCATTCTAATACCACAGATAAAAAAGTCCAGCTGACTGAGTCAAAGGCTTTGGAGATATCAGAAATCATTATACACCACCTGCCTTTTATCCTGAAATGTCTTCAGAAAACTAGAGAATGTCCAACAATTAACACTAGACTGTCACCATTTTATGAAACCTTCATGTCCTTGGTCAAACAGATGTGAAAGTAGTCAATCTAGTCTGGATGCAGCAATCATAATCAAAAATGTAACACCTGTATTTAGCAAGAATATCAGTCTATAACTGGTCATAAATGTAGCATCGGACTTCTCTTTAGGAATTTCTACAATTTTAACAGACTGCACGGGGGGGGGGGGGTCTTCTACTTACCTAATATTATAGCCACTTGTAAAACTCATTAAGCAGTCCATCTGGGCTTGGTGTTTTATCTTTTTTTATTTTGTTTATGGCAGAACACAGTTAAAGATTAATGATATCTTTATATAAAAAGGGTTTTTGTTCTAAGTTAATACTTTTTCTCATTCGTGTCTCTGCCTACGGGTCGGTCTGCCATCCTTTCTTGTGTATAAAGCATTCCATAATACAATTTGAAGGCATTCTTAATGGATTTCTTCCCCATCCCTTCCACACCTAAATTATTCATTATCTTGGGAATAAATCGAGTATACCTCTGTTGTTTGCAGGCTAAGGCAATTACTTTAGCCTTTTGCTCCCCAAAGATCCACCAATAATAAACTCTTGCCAAAATCTTAGCTTCTGTTTGTGAGGTAGTAACTTGCTATAATTTACCACTGACCTTAATAATTTCAAGGTTCCAACCTGTGCTCAGTTGTGCTGGAACATGTGTTTTTGCAATGCTGCTAGTTGAATATTGCCCTTTTTATCCAAGTATTTTGTATTTTTCCCATTATTCCCGTCTTCAGTCATCAGCTCTTCTCTGGCGGCAGCTTTATTGGCATTCCATCAAACTCCAATGATTCTTTCTCTCTTAAGGTGTTTTTTATTGCTTGTTCTAAAATGCCCAACAGTTTTTATTTGAATTCTCTGCTCTTCACTTATAAAGTCGCCACCACCTAATGTTCTTTGATCTGGTAGCCTCATCTAGATTAAAAGCGAGTTTTACAATGGTGTGGTTGGAAATGTATCTGTGCATAATTTCTATACTTCATGTTTCTGGAAGAGCCATTCTTTGAACAAGAAAATAATCTAATCTGCTCATTTGTAAATACTTATTTCTAGGTGAAATATATCTGCTCCTTATGAAACTTTATGCAAACATATACTTGGTCCCCCTCCTCAATTAATCCTGTAAGCTTATGAATATTATCATCTATAGGGCCTCATTAATGCATTAAATGCCCAGAAGGGAAGCTAGCTTACTACTTACCTATGAACACTGATGAATTTGTCATAGTTTGAGATTTGGGCTTGGTATAATAGTTAAGATGTTTACCCCACAGGCACAAGGTTTGATTCTCACCATTGAAGGAGTAAAATGAATTGCAAGGGCTACTAGCCTAGTAGTTACCTTTGAACTGATGAACCTATAATCTTTAGACTCTGAATGGCACATACCTTTACTTATAATCCACCAACATTAGTAATGATTATACATTTTCAATTTGCACAAAGGGATTTATGAAATAACAGGGCTAGTTCTTTCTTAACCCAACTGATTTGCCATCTGCATATAATTGTTGAACATTTTCTGCTTAGCTACCAAGCATCGCTTTGTTTTAATTTGACTTCTTGTAAAAGAACCCCTCCCCTTCTTCCTGTGCAGCCTTTGAAAAAACGTTCCCTCTTAATAGGGTAAGAACATCCCGTTATATTCCAAGATATAACATGACATGTTAGAAAATCCTGTCCAGTAGCACCAAAGACCCCATCCGCTTTATCACCTGAACAGTTTTTGTCCAAGAAGTGTAAAATCCCTTGGGCAGACTTTTAAGGTTCTCCTACACCAAGTATAGCTTGTGTGGAGTGATCTATAGAGCAATGACAGCATTTGTCACTCACTGACTCTTAACAAAGGATTGTAAGTCAATTTACCACTACATAATTATCACCCATTTCTTATAGAGAGGGGGACACTTTCTGACTCCACATTGGTAAATATGTATCATTCCCACACTTATCAGTTTTCAAATTGTGCAGATTTTTTACTATAGCAAATATCATTACTGTCATTATAAGGAACCAGATGGAGATATTTCATAAGTTATAATGTGTAAAAAAGATTGCCGTATTATCTCCTTATCTTGAAGACAAGCTTCTTAAACAATCGTCCTCTAAACATAAAGAGACTAAGTATTGCTAACCTATTACTTGGAACATACGCTCCTAAGCATTTTCTTGCAATGTATATGAACTCTTTTTTGAAACAGAGTCATAACAATAGAAAAAACATGTTAAAACAAAGGTTAATATTCATTAACAGTGAAAGTGGAACCTTTCAAGAATTTACTTTAAAATGACAAATGCTAATTGAGCATAGTGGCTAGTTCCCCTAACTGCTGCTTTACTTAATGAGCGTTCACAGGCCCAGTATCCTATTAGACAGTTTTAGTGGCTTCCACATTGCTCTGTTGTATCTGTATGATAGCCATGCTGCAAAAGCTGGCTGCTCCTCTCTCATGTTACACAGTCTCTAGCCCAGATTTAAAGTACTGCTGTATTGTATTATCTATCTGTTCCAAATTTATTAATTTTATAATTCCTAACCTCCACCATAGTCTTCCCTTACACTATAGCTCCTACAAACATACACCCTCACTTCTCCCCACCCCTAGGCTACCCATTAACACATTTTTTATTTTTATTTATTTATTTTACATTTGTTGACCGGGCTAGTCTAACTGGATATATGTCCATTTTCAGTAGAGGCCCAGGGAGAAAAGCTCCAGGACAATAACAAATAAAAAAGTAAAATAGTGTAGAATAAAATAAAGTTTACACAGAGAAACAATATTGATATACAGTTTGGTACACACTGGTTAGTAATTATTTACAAAAATATCAAACACACTGGTAAGTAACTAACTACAATACATCAAAGACAATGGTTTAAAAAAAAAAAAAAGAGTACTATTTACAAAATTATAGGATACCACATTTATAAAGAGTCAATCATAATAGCTTACAAGTAAACAGTTCTACTTACAAATGAAATAAGAACAACAGTGTCAAGAGGGATAAGTAGAGGGAAAATTAGTAGAGTTAATCAGCTAGTCAGGGTTGTTGCAAGGGCACAGCCATTTTGTTCTGAGGAATATTTTCAGTTTTTGTTTGAAGAGGGGTACAGAAGGAAGAGAAGTTAGGACAGTAGGTAGAAGATTCCAGTTTTTCCCAGTAGTGTTTGAAAACAGAGCGTCACCTGCCAAGTTGTTTGACTTACTAATGTTAACTAACAATTTATTTGATGATCGTAAATTAGTAAGATTTTTATAGGGGGTAATGATGTTTGAAAGTGTTGGAGTATTATTTGGGTGGTAGAGGATCTTATGTGCAATGATAAGTTGACTATATTGAAGCAGATTTTGTAGCTCAAGCCATCCTAGTTGTTTTAGATTCTGACAGTGATGGGTTCTATAGGGATTACCAGTGGCAAATCTTGCAATATTATTATAGGATGTAGCTAGTTTGGAACAATTATGTTTTGACAGATTAGTATAGATTGGTGAGGCATAAAGTAGTGTTGAGATTAGATGGGAGTGGGCAATAGTAGATCTTGCTATAGGAGTGAGGAAGGATTTGACTCTATATAGGGAGCCCATTTTTCTGTTGACTGTTTTTATAGTGTTATTAATATGGGAGTCGAAGTTGAGGTTGTTGTCTATAGTAATTCCTAGGAGCTTGGTGGTAGCATCAGGGGTTATGACGGTACCATTGTTAGAAGTAACAGAGAAATCTAAAGGTATATGCTTCCGGGTAGGGGCAAAAAGCAGGAGCTTAGTTTTTTTTTGATTCAGGAGGAGGCATCGTTTTAGGAACCATGATTCAACTATGTTAAACATTTTCTGAGTAAGGGACTGTAGTTCTGATAAAGATTTGGCTGTGCAGATTATTGTAGCTTCACCTGCATATTGTATACAGGTTGCATGAGGAGTAGCTTTACAGAGATCATTAATAAAAATGGAGAATAATAGAGGACCAAGAATAGAGCCCTGGGGAACACCTAGTGTAACTGGCAGGTGGGATGATAGATTATTTTCCCACATAACAGCTTGCTGTCGGTTGCTTAGGTAGGAGCTGAACCATTGTACAGCTAGAGTATCGAGTGAAAGTGATTTAAGAATGTTTATAAGCAATGTGTGGTTAACCATATCAAAAGCTTTTGATAGATCAATAAATAGAGCTGAAGAGAGAGCATTGTTATTGCGATTTCTGTTGATGGTGTCAGTGAAGGATAGGAGGGCTGCAGTGGTACTATGGTATGGTCTGAAGCCATGTTGGCTTTGTGCTAGTAAGTTGTGTTGTAGTAGGTGGTCCAGAAGCTGATGATGAATACATTTTTCCATTATTTTTGTTAAAGGGGATAGTAGGGCTATAGTTCGATAGCTGGAATATTCATTGGAGTTACCACCTTTATGTAGGGGGATAATGTGTGAGATTTACCAGATGATTGGGATGGTTCCCTCATTAATGGTTCTGTTTATTAGGATTGATATTGGATAAGCTACTGCTTTAGCTGCTTTTTGCAGATATTGTGCTGGAATCTGGTCAGCAGAAGGCGTACAAGGCTTAAGTTTTAGAATGAGTTTGTAGATGAAATTAGTAGAGATGGGTTGAAATATGAAGGTAGGAAGAGAGCTAGAAATGGGGTTAGGGAGGCTAGAGCTGTCAGGGTTTAGCTGGCTGGCTAGAGATTGGATGGCTTCGGTAAAAAAGTTATTAAAGGCATTAGCAGTTTGGTTGGGAGTTTCATGATTAGCACCAGTTGGGGATGGTGTGCTGCAGTGACCTGGGTGTAACAGACTATTGATACTTGCCCAGAATTTCTGAGGATTGTTTAGGTGTGTTTGTTGCATTTTACAGTAAAAGTTTTTTTTGTCTGAAAGTATAGCTTATTTTGTCATATTTCTCATTTGTTTAAATATTTGTTGATCTGTTAAGTTTTTTGTAGTCCTCCACCTAGTCCAGGCTTTATTTCTAAGTAACATTTTTTGCCTGGTGTCTTTAGTGAGCCATGGGGCTGGTTTTGACCTAGTTCTGACAGTATGCTTTGGTGCATATTGGTCAAGGATATTTAAGAAGGTAGAGTTAAAGTGTTTAACAGCCTCTTGAAGAGGGAGGGTTTTTAGTGGATACCAATCACAGGAGCTAAGTTCAGTTTGGAATAACCTTTGGTTAAACTGTTTGTTTGACTGTATTGTCCTATATGATGCTTGGTGGGGGATATCATTCTTTTGCCTGATTATGTAGGTCAAAGAGTGGTCACTTACATCATCAGGGAAGACACCTACTTTGTAGGTTTGGTGGTAGTTATTAATAAGGATCCAGTCCAAGGTGCTCTCTTTATTGGTAAGTTTATTCATTCTAGTTGGGGAGGTGATGGTCTGTGAGAAACCATGAAGGTTAATGTGAGAAATGAGATGATCAGTACCAATGCATCTCCAGTCAATATTGAAATCTCCAAGGATTATAGTTTCTTGTGGGAAGGTTGATGATACCCCATTAAGTATATCTTCAAGTTTAGATACATTGCTTCCAGGAGGTAGGTAGATGCAACAGATGTACAAGGATTTATTAGACTTAAGTTGTACTTTAGAAATAAGAACTTCAGCATTACTGTCTTTTGGCGGGTTATAAGGTAGAGAAGTGACTTGTAATCCATCCTTGAAAAGAATTGCTACTCCCCCTCCCTTTCTCTTTGAACGGTCTAGTTGTAGTATATTATCGCCTGATGGGAGGATTTGATTATCCTGGGTTGCTGGTTTTAGCCATGTCTCTGTTAAACATAGAATGTCAAAGGAGTGTACATCCAAGAGAGCATGGAGATGGGCAACTTTGTTATTAACACTCTGTATATTGAGGTGTGCTATAAGGAGTGAATTTGGGTGTTTGTTTTGGGTGTGTGGGATAGAGGGTTTAATGGTTAGAGATGCAGTAGAAAGGATATTGGCTGGGCCTGGATTGGGATGGATGTCTCCATCTTGTAAGGAATTCTTTTTTAGTTTAAGCAAAATATAATGTAAGTTATTAGTTTGATACTGAGCTTTCTTAGGTAAAAGGCTATTAAATTTAATGTGTGCCAGTCTGTGGTACTTTACTGGTAAGTATGTAGGTGTGGATAAGATATTTAAATTATAATAGATGAAAGTGTGGCTATGTGTAGCTGTTTGTTTGGTGGGATAATGATATTGAAAATAAGTTTGGTGTTCAAAAGAGGTTAAGACATAGGCTGAGGTTAAAACAGATAAGAATATGGTGGTAAGTAGTAGCTTAGTTGGTGTGGAGCTAGAAGTGGTAGACATGAGTGTATAAGTAAGTGAATTTTAAGCAAGGTGAGAAAAGGTTAAAGTATAAGAGAGGTTTAAGTGGAAGGAGTGGGCTAGTGATAGGATGTGGGCTGTGTGGGTGTGGTGTAGTTATAAGGGTGGAGAGAGTATTCTATTTGTTGGATTGTGGAGGAGGGTGTGGTCTGGTATTATAAGTCTAGGACACCTGGGGATGGGTGAGATTTGAGGGTAGGGTAGGGGAGCGGAGTGAGCCCGCAGGGTGAACGGAGCGGGAAGAGACAAGAGTAGGAGGACAAGTTCAGATCGAAACAATCAGCAGAGCACTGACTATTGAAGGTAGGTATAGTTGAGGGATAGAGTAGAGTTGAGGGAAGTAGAGATAGAGAAATAATTTGTAACAAAGGGGTACAACTAGGAATCTAAAGCAGGTAATATTGTTAGCAAGATTGCCACCGCAGCAGTAAGATAAGCTAGACTGTAAGTCAGAGGGATAGACATATGGAGGTAGGATTGGGTATGGGTGCCACCTGGTGGACAAATTATGTACTACAACAGATGTTTAGTAAGTGTAAAGTCTGGTCTAGCATATGGTAGGAAATAGGTTATGTGATAGGGAAGGGGTAAGGCTGCTGGCTATCCTGGCTTGGAAGCGTACTGTAAAACCACCTGAAAAACTAGATACAGACAGACTAATTGTCAGGTGTAAGCAAGCACATACTTTCTTGCTTCCTCTTAGAGAAGGTGTCTGGTTGGGAGGCAGTGAGAAGATGGAGCTGGAAACCTGGAAGGGGTCCTTAGTCTTCAGGCAGGAGGTTTTTGAGAGCACTGCAGCATAAGCAATTTGTATAGCTAGGTACTACTGGGAAAGAAAGAAAAGGTGTAAAGACATAGAAGGTAAAAATAACGATTAGTTCAAGCAAGGTACTTTGAGCAAATAAATTCTACATACAAAAAATCCTTCAATGAAAGGTACTTAATGCAAGGCTATAGGCTAGGTACTTCTTTGCTTAAAACAGGTAGGAACATTTAGTCTAACAGGTCATAGTTTAACCATTTGTACATCAGTTAGCTGATCTAATTGCTGATATATAGATATGATATTCAGTTCATATCGAA
The DNA here is from genome assembly GCF_019279795.1 of Protopterus annectens. Classification (NCBI taxonomy): domain Eukaryota; kingdom Metazoa; phylum Chordata; order Ceratodontiformes; family Protopteridae; genus Protopterus; species Protopterus annectens. The sequence continues at coordinate 1,016,110,420 of NC_056737.1, forward strand.
GGCAGGTACTCTTAGTTTAGAACACACATGACTAGTGAGCACACTTATAATGCACATGTGTATCTGAGTCCTACTTTACAAACATAGGTAATAAAAGGATTGGTCAAGTAGGGCAACTTAATTCAGCATAGGCTACATCAGAGAGTTAAAAATTCAATCAGAATATTCTCACAATTACACAATTTCATCAAGCTTTAGTGGGGAAGGCTATATAAGCTAAAACAGAAAGTTAAAAAATTCAATCAGTGCATTCCCAAACATACACAATTTCAACTAGCTTTAGTGGGGAAGGCTGTAAAACAATATATCCTATGTGCAGTAAGAGGAAAGTGAACACTACGTGTTCCACGATTACCCAACTGTTAAAGAGAGCAGTAAGCGTGCTGCTATAGTGAACAAACAATCTATTGTTATTTAGGAGTCATAAGGAATACATATTTACACACAGAACCAACAAAGAAAATCTCCTTCTAGCTTAACCAAGTGGCAAGTCTTCTAGCTAACAAGCTTTATTTCCGATATGGATGGTTCTGCAAATATATCTCATTTCTAGTGCTTTAGGCTAAGAACTTAAACACTAGTGGCATAGTTTGTTAAATGTTATTTAGACTGAACATAATCAGTACTAACAGCATATTAAAACAAATACTAGCATAGCATAGCTTGTCAATTATAATGCATAATAAGTTGTTCAGTTGCAGGCACAGCTTACGAGTAGAATTATACACTTTCAAGCGTTGGTATGATCAAACGCGTCAGGTATTTCAGGAGAGAGACAAAGATACAGTACTATTAGCAGTTAACATTAGCTAGAGAAATATATAAAAGGGCTACGACAGCTCAAATAGGCTCTCCCAAATATAGGTAGCATAAGCAGAAGCTAGTGTTGGTGAGGAGGGGGGGCAACTATCTTCTAAAATTAGTACAGTTACCTAGAGTTCATAAACACGTGCTAGAAACTGGTTAGCATGTTCAAAAGACAATTTCCTATACATAAAGGGTATACATTCATTCTAATTATATAGCTGAGCAGTCGCTAGATAAAAAGGTAAACTGTAGTTTTTAGGGTGGGAAACGCTATAACAATGCGACTTCTCAGTACAAAGCATCCAACACAAAAGCAAGTCCCTTCGAAACTGCACAAAGTAAACGCACCCAGATATTGGGAGCAAAAACAAAAGCTAGCGTTCATGAGAAGGGTAAGGACTGATTGCGGTAAAATACGTACTAGGTACGAGTAATCCGCGCTAGACATTAAATTCCACACTTAAAATAGTCAAATATAGTTAATGTAGAGAGGCTTACTACACTACCTACCTGCAGTCTTCCCTCTCAGAGGCTATTACTTCTCTTTAGTTCAATAGTACCAATAATCTATTTTTGTTCCTTTACAGCTTGCGTTTACTTCGTTAAATTAGCACAGACATCCTACTTTTTCTACATAGTACCTTGGCTTCCCCTCCTGAAAGAGCTATCTCAAGGGATCCTGCTGTTCTTTTGGAAAACTACTCTGCTTCCCCCCAAGAACCAGAATATAAAAGAGTGTATGCACCAATTGTGTACTTATCTTATCCCACTTACCTGTTGTTTTTTTGACCCTGTGTGCGTAAGTCAGCAGCCCAACAAGGACCTAGGCTCCCTTTGCCCCACAAGCTCCATCCCATCCTACCCCTCTATGTGCTGTGCCTAACCCTGTAATTACTCAGTGTGGTCAATAGGTGGCAGCATCCACTCTCTAATACATTTTTCCCGTCTTATTTTTATGCATAGAACTTTTCAGTTTACCTTCACCTGCACTATTCTACCTGAATATCTACCTCCATTACCCCTGTGAATTCTCTGTTTCCTCCCAGTCATACACACAGTGCCCTGTGCCTATCTCCTGTGCCTCCTTACCTTTGTCTTTCTACCCCTGCCCTCACTGATTGTTTTCTCGGCAGCCCACATCTTCTTCCTTTTGCCCCACAAACTTCATCCCATCCTACCCCTCTAAGTGCTGTGCCTAACCCTGTAATTACTCAGTGTGGTCAATAGGTGGCAGCATCCACCCTCTAATACATTTTCCAGTCTCATTTTTATGCAAAGAACTTTTCAGTTTACCTTCACCTGCACTATTCTACCTCCATTACCCATTTGAATTCTCTGTTTTCTCCCAGCCATACACACAGTGCCCTGTGCCTATCCCCTGTTCCTCCTTCACTGATTGTTTTCTCAGCAGCCCACATCTTCTTCATTCTACTTGGCTCTTCCCACTCTGTTCACCCTGTGGGCTCACTTCACTCCCCTACGCTGCCCCCAATTTCCACCTGCCCCCACTACATCTCGATGTATACCCTGGCTGCCACACCCACTCCACCTACTCCAATAAACTAAGACCTTTGCCCCACCCCACAAATCACATCATAGCACCTAGCCACACCCATTCTAGCCATCCCAAACTCCACTTATCCAACACTCTTCCCCCATCCAAACCATATATTACCATCATGCTTACAAAACCAACCTCACTTGTAACCCACACACTACTACTACTTAGTTTATTCTATCTAACCTACCTCATCAGACCCCTTAATACCATTTACTCCCCGCATTTTCATGCTACAAACTCAATCCCTAATCAACCCACATACTCTTCTACCTTCATAAACCCTTATTTATACTTCTTCAACTACACCCTACTCTTCCCCTTTAAACTTATTCTCACCTACAAGTACACCACTCCAACCCTAATTAGCACTACACACATAAAATATGTATCCCTCAAACTAGACACCAAACAGTCTAAATACCTCTACTTCCATATTCACCAACTTATCACCACCCTTCTCTCCAGTGATATACACCTCAACCCTGGTCCCTCTCCCATTCACACTTCAACCCTCCCCTCTAACCCCCCTCCATCAGGAAAAACCTTCTCCTTCTCAGCACTAAATGCACAAAATATATGTAACAAAATCCCCAGCCTTCATGCCTGGCTTCTCCATAATCAACCTGACATATTGTCAATCTCTGAAACATGGTTAAAACCCTCCCTAAAAGATTCTGAAATAACTCCCCCCAACTACAGCATCATTAGAAAAGACAGAACCCACAAAAAATGTGGTGGGGTTCAGCGGTGGCTGGTGACTTCAAATTAAAGGCGGGCTGCAGGAGACAGCTGAATGGGTGGGACCAATGGGAAGGGGTGTGACCACTAGAAAGGGATGGGGCTATGCTCAAAACCACAACAACCGGAACTTTAATTAAATACACTGCCCTGGGTGACAAACCGTCATTACAAGAGTCCAATCAAGACAAAATGAAGTGTAGAAGAAAAATATTTCACTGCATTGACTACATGACAACTTACTTAATATCTAGATGGAAACACAAAGGTTGTGAGGCATGGAAAAATAAATTGCTTTTTAAATACATTACTGGAATGCCAGTCAAAATCAAGTATAAGAAAACAAGCAGCACTCAGCTCAAACCACTTCTCCTTGCACTGCAGTTCTAATTAGAATTTATATTCAGCTTTATAAAATTACCAAGTAACATGCTAAAAGTAGCAATCTCTGTGATATCCCCACTTGTAAAAATGTTTCTTATCCAAAAAAGACCTGCTGCCTGACAACAACTATCTACTTGTTTCATGGAGAACACATGATCAAAGTAAAAAATGAACAGCGAACAAGAAACACGCTCAAGATAAATTGCTTAAAGTATTACTGCGCAAGTTATGGACCACACATGATAGATTGGCATTCTGTTTAGTATACGGGTAAAGCCTGCAAAGATGACTGCAAGTCTCCAACAAATGTAACGAGCTTCTGAAAACACTGTAATCCTGTCCTTTATTACAAATACTGTCATATGCATTTCAATACCTAAGGCTTATACGTTATCTAGTTATGTAAATATTCTCTGCATGGCAACAATGAAAAGGCTTTCAATGTTGGTAATTCTTTAATGGTATGCTTATTAAAGCTTACTTGCATCTTACAATCTCTGACAAGCTAAACTGATGGTCAATAAAGCATTGCTACTTTAATACAGAGCAACAGGGCACTGAAACAGTATGCATTTTCTGAATAATAAGAAGCATAAATCAACAGTATAAAAATATGACAGAAAACCAGAACATTCTGCAAAGTCAACAGATGAAAAGCCACGGTCGTACTTGTGGTCTACCTTGGATGGGCGGAATACTCTGCACACTTACGCTGCATAACTGCTCCTTGCCTTGCTTGGACACATCCAGAGTCACTACATGGGGTAGTGGGGTGCAACAAGTAGGTCACAGTTTGAAATGTCTCTGGCTGACGGTGATGGCTTTGACACTCATACCTCTCAACCTCAGAGCAAGAAATCTGGACAAAGCCATGCATAGAAGTGGGACACAAGCCCAAAAATAAAGACAATGTTCTAATATTGCTCTTATAAACTTAGAAAGATAATAGAATAGTAGTAGGTCTTGCCTTAGTACGGATTTTCTGAAGGGTATGAAATCTGAAACTCAAATGTCTGCTATTATTTTCTAACTTCAGTCTTTAATGATTTGCTACTAATTTACCAGAAAACTACAATTTTATGAAAAACAGACCAAAAATGTTATGCAAAAATATAAAATTGCCACACAATACAGCTGGGAACCTATCAAAGAAGGGACACCTTTTTAAAACTAGTACTGTTAACTTGAGCAGCTGACAAAATAAGATCATCTACATGCATTTCTGAAATAAAAGTAATCTATAACTCTGATCATTACAGTTATATATAATTGTAAACCCTCCAAGTTTTCTTCCAAAATTGCCATTTTGCAGAGGGATTATTAGGGGGAGAGCAACATTTTGAGCCAAAATTGGGGACAGTTGAGAGGTTTGGATATTCCTAATTCTATAAAGCGATTTATTTGCACATACCTCTCAACCTCTTAATGCAGGAAATCTGGACAAGGCCAAATATATTGGGAGAACATGCAAACAGTACTAAAAATTGCTCTTGTATAAACTTAAGACAGTTGATAGAATAATAGGTCTTGCTTTAGCATGCATTTTTCTGACGATTGCGACGTCTGAAACTCAATGTCTGTCATTATTTAGTGACTTCATTCCTAAATGATTTGTCAGAAAACCACAAATTTTATGAGGAACAAACCAAAAATAAGAAGCAAAAATCTATTCATTCTGCAAAATTCTGGACAGTTGAGAGGTATAGTTCAGCTGGGGCTGTCTGAGTTTGCAGCCCTTCCCCCCTCACAAAGTCATGGTCGAATGGAGCGTCCCCCCTGCAGCCATTCCAATGTCCCATTCTTTGGTTATTTCACCCCATTTGCTATAAACACTGTAATGTGCATACTGCTTTAATTCTGCGATGATATGGATTTCATTTGAAAGTTTGATTTTATATTTCACAGCATAAACCCTAATAGGTATCTGCTAAACAAAGCAATGCAGTCTCACAATGAAAATAGACTTAGCATTAAAACTTCTCTGCCCTTGAAACTCACATTCATTGAAACAGCATTGAAACCCACATTCAAAGCAAATAAATTTTGCCAGTGGCCGATAAAGATTAATTTTGGGCTGTTTTCAAATCATAGGCCCCTTGAACATGAAACATACACATGCTCTTTGATACACCTTCTTGACTGTATTAAATTATATTCCTTGTACAATACAGTACAGTTGAACTGCCCAATTCAAAACATTTCCATCATAAAAGCCTACTCAAACTTCAACAGTCCACCGGTATCAGTAAATATGTACGATCTCTGAAGAAGTTAAAGCCATCTAAATAATTCCACATTAAAGAAATCTGTTAACTAATGAAGAGGTTACTGTTAGCAAACAACTTTATATGTCATTGTTTCATCTACAAATAAAGTGCCTGTTGCCCTTGAGGAATAAATTGCTTATGTTGCATTAAAAAAATTATAAAGCTAGTAATATCGCAATAGGCAATGGATGGCAAACTGATAACATGTTCATAGTTACTAGGTATCTTCGTCAAAGAGGACTGCAGCATCCATCCCCTTTACAATAGAGTACAGTATCAGCAATGGATCTGCCTTCTGCATCAAAAGCAAGTGCACTACCTGTTGTGCTATTTACAACATAATCAGACTCAGCATAAGCAGCATTAAACTTTTGTTCCCCTGCAGCTCTCAGCTCCTTGTAAAATCTACTCGACACTCAACTGCATCTGTGAACTTTGCAGCACAAGAAATCTGGACAAAACCAACATTTATTTGGTGGGGGACAAAAGCCCAAAAACCAGGGACACATTTTAAACATTGCTTGTATAATGTTAGAAAGTTGCTAGAATAAAATGCTGTGTTACCACCATACATTTCACTGCCAAGTATTGAACCCAGGTCCCTGTGCAAAACAGCCAGAGCAACATACCACTCTGCCAAATCATCTATTTTTATGAAAGAAAGGAAGACTGAAACTTAAATGGCTACCATTTAGTGAATTCAGTTCTCACCATAGCTGTCAACATCTTAGCACAAAACACCTGAACAAAGCCAATAATGGGGGAATACAGCCCCCAAACATATTCAGTGAGTTCAGTTATCACCATAGCTCTCAACCTTGGCACAAAAAACCTGGACGAAGCCAATAATGGGGGAATACAGTCCAAAAATAGGGACAAATATCCACTGAGGACACCAGAGCAAATCCACACAAACACAGGGAGGACATGCAGACTCCACACAGAAGGCACCCCAGCCAATAATCAAACCAGACAACCCATAGCTGTCAGACAAACACTGTTACCACAGTAGTGCAGTGGTAACAGTGTTTGTCTGACAACCCATAGCTGTCAGACAAACACTGTTACCACTGCACTACTGTCTGTTTTAAGTAACAAAAATACAGAAACCACAGATTTTATAAGGAACAGAACAAATATGAGGCAAAAATCTGCACGTTTTAGAAATGGTGGTGGGTAGGGAATTCAGGCTCTTGTCACTTGGGCCCAAGGTACAGGGTTCAAGCCTTATTCTCTACACTTGGGCCCAAGGTACAGGGTTCAAGCCTTATTCTCTACCCACCACCATGAAGCAACTGGGGCATTACACACACACACACACACACACACACACACACACACACACACACACACACACACACACACACACACACACACCATGTACTCTGCAAATGCAATCCAGAATGGCCATGTACCTGCAAATGTGATCCAGAATGGCCATGTACCTGCAAATGCACACACCTACCTGATGGTGTTATCGGTCCTCCAGCCATGTACGCTGCAGCTGTTTTCCCCGATCGGTCCTCCGTTCCACGAATGTAATCCTGTCCTCCACAAATGCACTCCTGTACTAGCCCATCCACAAATGCAATCCTGTCCTCTATGAATGCACTCCTGCACTAGCCCGTGCATGTAGTCTTGATCTCCCGTGAGATGTGAGGAGGCGGGAGCCTCCTGCAATTGGTCCAGGCTGCGGGCAATGCAGTCCAGTGACCTTCCAGGTTGTGCAGTTGCCACCGCACAGATCTCTGGGTTGGGAGGGTGGAGTTAACTCCCTTCCCTATCCGGACTGCCTAACTGAGTAGTCTGGAGCTCAGGAATGCCTGAGCATGCGTGCTTGGAGTTCTGGTCTGCCTAACACAGCAGCCAGGAACTAAGCACGCATGTGCAGAGTCCGAGATGTTTTTTATGTTTTTTATTTTTATATGTTCTACGGGACAGTGGTGGAAGTGGGAACTCTAATTTCATGCACAGGTGGGGGACCCATTTTACAGGTGGGAGGGCTGCAGTCCCACAGTGCTATAGCACGAGCCGCCCCTGGTGAGGTTGCTCTCCTCTTCTCTTCGTCCCTCTCAGTTACTCCATATAATAAGCCCCCCCCCCAATTTGCCAGTGCTGAGCTAATTCTGGCCCTACTCCAGTTCAACAAGCATAAATCCATATGCATAGCCTCCCTCTATATCCCTCATGGAGACAATACCCCTCGCCTTGACGATATTCTCTCTTGGTTCTCCACCAACATAACCAATGAGACTATAATCTTAGGCACCGAAAATATTAATTGGTCCTCTATTAGATCCCCCACTAACTCCCTAAACATAAACTTCTACAACTTTCACCAGCTTATCAACACCACAAACAGACCATCAAAAGACTACTCCTTTGGAAGTACATTTGACTGGATTCTGGTATCCCGCCACCATCTTATCTCCAGTAGTGGTACCCTCCCTGACTCCCTCACTGATGACTTTCCCATTTTCGCTCATCGTCACTCACCCTCCCTAGAACTGTCTCATACCACCATCTCTATACACTCATTAAAACACTTCAACCTCAACACCTTCTCTGACCTACTGAAACAATTCAACTGGAATCCTCTAAATATTCTCCTCCTAGACGAGGCCGTCACCTACTTTAATACAACATTTCTAAACCTTCTAAACTACTTTGCCCCCTTGAAATCGAAAAGAATTAAAAGCAACACCATCCCCTGGCTATCTAAAGACACATTAACGGTCATGCATCTCCATGATAAAGGCTTGAAACACCACCATAAAAATAAATCCCTAGTCACCCTAAATGAATACAAAATGCTACGCAACAGAGTTAAGAACTGATCACTTCAGATCGCAAATCCTACTATACCACACTCCAAAATAATCACAAGACAAACCCTAGAAAATTCTGGGATAGTATCTCCACTCTCTTAAACCCAGGCAAAAAAGAGAACACTGCTCTGACCACAATGCTCCTGATATCAACTTAGCCTCCCAATTTAACAGCTTCTTCACTGACTCCATAACCAAACTGACGTCATCCTTCTCAAAAAACCCTTCTTACTCAACCACACCTTCCACTGTCTCCTCCTCCTCAGATACTTCAACCTCCCACCTTCCTCACTTCTCTATAAAACCCATCCCAGTACCAACTATAAAAAACTCATTCAGAAATTAAAACCATGCTCCAATGCCCCTGACAATATCCCTTCATTCCTCTTAAAGACAGCTGCAGAAGCCATTGCCTTCCCCATCTGTATTCTTATAAACCGGTCAATCCAAGAAGGCTACATACCACAACTCTGGAAAAAAGTCTACATTATTCCCCTCCACAAAGGAAGAAACAATAATAGCATCCCCAGTTTTAGACCTATCGCCATCTTACCTCCCATCTTCAAACTTATTGAAAAGTGTATCCACCTACAACTCTTACCCGACCTCATTGACAATCACCTACTAACTCCCACACAACATGGATTCAGGCCTGGCCACAGCACTACTAACTCCCACACAACATGGATTCAGGCCTGGCCACAGCACTACTAACTCCCACACAACATGGATTCAGGCCTGGCCACAGCACTACTAACTCCCACACAACATGGATTCAGGCCTGGCCACAGCACTACTAACTCCCACACAACATGGATTCAGGCCTGGCCACAGTACTACTAACTCCCACACAACATGGATTCAGGCCTGGCCACAGCACTACTAACTCCCACACAACATGGGTTCAGGCCTGGCCACAGCACTACTAACTCCCACACAACATGGATTCAGGCCTGGCCACAGCACTACTAACTCCCACACAACATGGATTCAGGCCTGGCCACAGCACTACTAACTCCCACACAACATGGATTCAGGCCTGGTCACAGCACTACTACCGCACTACTCTCCTTCCTTGAAACTGTGAATAAAGCCTGTGACTCCGGCTGTATTTTGTCCACCCTCCTTCTAGACCTTTCTAAGACTTTCAATACCATCTCTCATACCCTTCTCCTATGCAAAGTCTCTAATCTAAATCTATCACCCCCTTCTATTAACTGGTTTACCAGTTACCTTTCCAACAGGCAACAAGCAGTCAAATGGAAGAAAGCCATTTTGTCATTCCTCAATACTCCCACTGGTGTACCCCAGGGTTCAATTTTAGGTCCCCTATTGTTCAATATTTTCATAAATGACTTCCACCTTGCTATCCTTAATGCACAAATCATCCAATATGCAGATGATTCAACAATTATCCTTTCTGCTAACTTCACTCACACCCTCATAAAACTAACCCAAGATGCCTTCTCATCCACTGAACAATGGATGCTAGATAAAGACGTGGCACTTAATGCATCAAAAAACAAACTCATGATATTCACCCCTTCCAAAACTACAACTATCAACATTAATTCATTCGCCATAACCAGTCAGAATAGCACTTCTCTTGAGATAGTACCCAATGCAAAACTGTTAGGGGTACTCATCGACAACCAGCTCAAATTCGATACCCATATACATACAAATATTAAAAAAACACACCAGAAACCTGGTATGTTCTACCGCCACATTCGCTACCTTACTTCATGTACACGATTCCTTTTCACTACCACATATCTCATCCCTTATCTCCTTTATGGTGCCCCACTCTTAACCAACCTACACTCTTCTATTAAAACAAAACTCTCTTCCTGCTAAAACAAAATTGCCAAATTCGCCACTGGACACAAAACCTCCACTCACCACTGTATTGCCCTCCATAAACTAAACTGGTTAGAGATGCCCAACTACCTTATCTACACTCAACAATCCTGGCACAGAAACTCATTTTTAGTCCCGCTCTCTGCCCCTCCCTTACCTCAACCTTTAAAATGCACCAACCTAACAGACGCCTAAGAACCAATGCTCAGAATCTGATTGAACTTCACAAGCCTGCTCGTCCTGCAGGCAAACTTTTACTTTCTTTTTCTTTCGCACGCCTCTGGAACTCCCTCCCACCTCAAATTTGCCTCACCAGCAGCCCGTCCACCTTTAAAACTGCTTCACTCACACCTAATATCTCTCTGGGAATTCTTATGTTCCCATCCTGCATAACGTCCCCAGCAGCTACCTTACTCCCCACCCCTCCTCCCTCTCTCCTCTTATCCTAACTCAAATTCTAAAATATTTGACCTACTGGTCATATTTCCCCTGGGGCAACATACATATTGTAAATAGCTCCCTAGTCTTACTGACTTGTAAATACCTACTTACTACTGTTTAGACTTAATATCTATGTTAGCAATGACAGTGACTATATATTTCTAAACTTTACTAATTGTGATATAAACTCTGTTTTTTTTTCAGATTGTACTAACATATTCTTTTGCTTCATGTGCTCTTCTTGTACTGTAATAACCTGTTGTTTAATAAAATGTATCTATGTAGCTTTTCTCCCCAGGACTCCATTGAAAATGGCCTCCTTTGGCCCAATTGGACCATCCTGGCAAACAAACTTAAAAAAATAAATAAATAATCCTCCTTAGTAGCTTATTCTATACATCAAAAATCAGTGTCAAAAGTAACAGACCTCAGCCAGTCTATATCCAGCAGAGAGGTAAAAAAAAGTACTTCCACATTGGCAAACATGTCCATAAAGTAAATGTGTGAAGTTAATACTCACCTCAGCCGAGCTTCATAAAAAGTGTAGATTATATATAGTGTTGTTCTCTCTTCCTTGCCCATGCATTTTATAAACATTGTCAGACATACTTATCAAGACTGTTGTCTGTCTGATCAATGTATAGCAAAAGTGGCATTAGTGCTTTCCTGTGCCTTCTCCCGGCTTAAGTGGGTATATGTGATTGTCTGGTTTTTAGCCCTTTCTTTGTCCAACAACATTCATTTATTAAACCTATGTCGCTTTTATTATTCCTGTACCATCTGCCTCTGTGTCTGACCTTGTCCTGTACAGAACCCATAGAAAAAACTTCTTTTGTTTGTCATAGATGGTCTCCATCCCTCCTTTGGAATAGCATTCGGTTTGTGTTTCCCCCCTTAAGAAGTTCCATGCAGCAGTTTTGTCCCTGAACTAGCAGTAAGCATCCTTACTCTTAAAGTAATTTGTCACACTTTTTAAGTACACTGGCTTTGTTTTGTCTTGCTATACATGAAAGACCAGACATTTTATTTAGCCTAACAAAGCTGCAGAGGAAAACCAAGATCCCTTCTTGGAATACACGTGTCTAATGACATGCCACTGCCGGTCCACGAGTCCTTCACAGCAGCAAACAGTATGCAGTGGGCAGAGTATATGAAAAAATAAGTACACGTGGGAGAAAGTAATTTGTTAACAATGATCCCTAAAAGGCTGGGAATTCCAGTGCTAGACTTCAGATTTTTTCAAACACATGACTTATGACATTTTTAAAACTCAACTGTCAACCCAGTTAAATCCTAAGTATTAAAATCACACGTTGGTCCAAAGCATAAAGTAGGCAGAACTGCAGAAGACATTGTTTTCATACAATGAATAAAGAGGATAGTGACTATAGCAGAAGTGATCTGAAAACACTGAAAGGTTTTATGGCTTAATTTAAAAGGAAACCATTTTAACCATGGTTGGCACTATAGTATGTGTTAAATTTAACTATTACATTATTAGTACTCTACTTTGTCCTTGCAAAATGACATCATTGTGGGAGCACACATGGGCACATGCACATCGTGGAAAGTATTTTCTATGCATCCAACCTCTTTCATAATCTCAAACTTCCTGTCATATGTGAGTGGATCATCATTTAAACTCAACAGACATTCCTTTTTTATTTTTAGTTGGATTCCTCAGTTTGGTGATATTTTGTTTGTTTTGGTAGTTAATTTAACCTTGTATTCCTCATGTGCACTTTGTAGTGCCTGAATTTGCACATCCAAGATGGCTGTGACATCACAATACATCACAGAAGATAGTAAAACAATAAAATAAATGTTAGAGATGCTATCTAAAATGTTCTAAGCCTTTGCAATTGAAATTAATGACATAAACAAATATCATTCTAAAACATGAGTCTCAATTCAGCCATCTTGGGTCGATGATTTACACGTAATAAAGGAAATGAAGCCCGACAAAGATCATTTACAAAGGCAGGAAACGCAAATGCTGCAGATACAGAAATCTCCAACTGAAATGGACTCTACCCTCACTGATCTTGAGAACATTGACGACTATATAATGTGTTCACACTGGGCTCACAGAAAGTATAGAGGGCAATGACCCAAGAACCTCTATTTCTACCAAAGCAAAGAAACTTCTAGGCACTGAAAATAGGCCGGTTATTGAATGTGCTCACAAAATCACCCCTTGGATACTCAACAATACATATACTCATTCAGAAAGGTATAAAGCAAGCAATACAAAATTTCTTGTTTACTACTATGATAAACAACAACCTATCTGCTACATTCTGATGTGCAAGGGCCTTTTTCCATGCAAAACTACTGCTATAGTAATTTTCTACCAGTTTTTCAATCTTACTTGATGAAACATAACTCCAATTCCCAGACCAGTTTCATCTCAATGTAGCATTAGCATTATGAAACACATAAGGCAAGACTACTGAATAGTTGCAGTATAAAGGAAACAATTGGTGTGCTGTATCCTGAACAGTTTCGTTTATCTTCTGCAGAGTGTCCACCCAGAGTAACCAAAAGTCATAGCAAGAAAATGTTCTATTATCCCTCCTACAATCCTACAGTTCCCATATTATAGATTGCACAAACAAATAGCATATGGAGTGGGATCAGTGTTTGAAACAGACAAACTCCAGTTTTCTCTTACCTTTATCTTATCTTTATCAAATGAAAATATAGACCCAAACTGGACTGTAGTGGATTGGTGCTTTGGAATACCATTACTAGTGTAAATGTCATAACATTCAATCTACTGCCTTCTTAAAGGTAATAATATTCAACCGGGTGGGCAATATTGGGAACACAAAACCACCAAGATATGATTTTGAGACTCAGTCCTGCAGTTTAGTATTGCCCCATAGTGCTCACCCAGGAGGGTATTATCTTGTGTCAGAAATGGTCTATATAAAATTATTTGCTCAAGTCTGCTTTTTTATATATGTGTTCCACTTAGTGTTTTGATATGTGGTAAACATCCAACCACATACACACACATACTCTCACATGCTCATAGGTGCTCACACACACAGATACATGCAAATAAACACATGCACTCACACACACACACACACACACACACACACACACACACACACACGAACACACACACGCAGTCATACACACATACAGTACATGCAACTAGACACATGCACTCACACATGCATATATACACAGAATCACATGATCATAGGTGTTCATACGGTTCTACCTGACTTCGTCGACAGCTGAGAAGACCGACATCGGAATCCGGAGCTCCAGAAGATCGAAAGCGAAGAAGACCGACGCGAATCGCGGGTTGCAGAACATCGACAATGCAGAAGACCGACACGACGGATGACAACACCAACGCCGAGGATGCCGACATGGGGAAAGGCTGTGTGAGTATGCGGTAGTGACGGACGTTAGGGTGCGAGGCAGGTAAGTGTGGAGATTGACGGTCTGTGGGGATAGGGGTGGGTTAAGTGAGTTAGGGTTAGGGAGCGATAGGGGTGGGTTAAGTGAGTTAGGGTTAGGGAGCGATAGGGGTGGGTTAAGTGAGTTAGGGTTAGGGAGCGATAGGGGTGGGTTAAGTGAGTTAGGGTTAGGGAGCGATAGGCGGGTTAAGTGAGTTAGGGTTAGGGAGCGATAGGGGCGGGTTAAGTGAGTTAGGGTTAGGGAGCGGGTAGGTAAGTGTGCGATAGTGACGGACCTTAGGGTTAGGGTAAGGTTTAGTGTGGGCTTGTAAGGATTTTGGTGTGCTTGTGTTGTGTGTGTGGTTTGTGGAATGGGGATGTGTTTTGTTTTGTATGGGGTTTCGTGTTTGTGTACCGTCGGTTATTTCGTTGTCGGTTATGTGTGGTTTCGTGTTTATGGACTGTCGAATATGTGGTGTCGGTGATGTGGTTGTCGGTGTTGTGTGGTTTCGATTATGTCAGGTAGAACCGTTCATACATATACATGCACACAAACACACACACTTACACTCACAGGTTAATAGGTGCTAAGACTCATGCATATATGCTCACAGACACATACACATGAATAGACATACTTAAATGTGCTCACATACATATATGCACACGCATACACATGCACTCACTCATACTGAGTGGTCACACAAACATGTACACAGACACATACATACACATACATAAACAATCATAGGTACATATACACATACATGCACACAGACACACACACTCATATGTTCATAGGTGCTAACATACACACAGACATACACATGAACAGATATGCTCAGAGGTGGTCACACACATACATACAGGCAAACACACAAACATGCACAAAAATGCACAAACACTCATAGGTACTCACACACATGCTTGCACACACACACACACACACACACACACACACACACACACACACACACACACACACACACACACACACACACATATGTGCACACACATCTTTTGACCTCCCAAGCAAACAACATAGATGCCAGGTGTAAAAAAATGGAAAGGCATGTCCTACTTTAATGATAACTGGCAGTTGCGACACAGACACTGTGACATTTTTGTGTCCACAGTTCTGTGCATATCTTGCACAATACACATTATCGATAGTACTTAAATGATTACCATCTGTAAGTGGTCATGTAACACGGTATGTACAAAATTCTTATACAAGTGAAAATGGTATTCATTTTTAAAACATATTAAAAAGGACTTTGTGTAGTTAGAAAATGATACGAGTTCTGAGAGCTGCGATGCATGTAGTTCATTTACTTTGTAATATCAAGCACCTAGTGGATCATAGGATCATAGCAAGTTACTAGGCTAATGGCCCTAGGGCCCTACCAAGCCTATCTAAGTTCTACCCTTACTTCCACAATCAGCACCTATTCCGCTGTCCAAGAGGGACACAGGTGGAACTCCCGGGGTGAATTTACTTTTACCAATAGTCATCTCCTCCCTGGTTAGATCCAACCACAAACCCAATAGCCAACTCCTCCTTGTTTAGATCCGACCACAAACTAATCACCTTGGAAATCCACCCCCCCACACACACACACACAAAGGTAATCACCATGAAAAACTTCTCCAAAGCTAACTTTGGGCTCCTAAAAACAAAGGTGGCTAACTTCACAGCATCCATGCAGATGGAGAATAGTTGCATGACCACCGAATCATACACCAATGCACTGTATGAACACATACACAAAAGCATGGATCTCGCCATACCCAATAGAACCAAGACGCTGTCTTCAAAAAAAATTAAGCCGATGTGGTGGTCCCCTGCCGTAACCACACTCTACAACAGAAGGAGAAATTGATGCACAATAAGGCAAAGTCTCAAGACTGGAAAAACTCCCTTATCAGCCTCAACAAAAGGTTGAGATCCGTCATCAAATCCTCTAAACTAGCTATGAAAAGAATTGCAGCAGATAGCAAAGACAACCACAAGGCCTTCTATAGTTAGGCAAAGAATCTCCATGGCAATACCCAGATTTGCTCTGAGCTACTGCATAATGGTACCTCGTATACTGAGCCAACAGGTATTGCCAATATACTGGCCGACAGATTCAGTGCTAAATTTATCTCTCTCTCCCCCACCAAAAGACCAATCACAATACCAGTAGATTGCCAGGCACCCAGTATTACTGCAAACAGGTTAAAACAGCACTGTTGAAGGCCAAGAATACAGCTTCTATGGGACCTGACAATATCCCTGGCTGTGTTCCACATGAACTACAGAGTGAACTGGCACCTCTCCTGTGTGCCCTGTTCAATCACAGCCATACCTTAGGCTTTGTCCCTACCGAATGGCGCACTGCTACAGTCATCCCTCTCCACAAAGGAGGAGCGACTGCAGACCCTGGGAATTATCGTCCCATTAGGCTGACAAGTCTGATATGCAAAGCTATGGAATGCATCATCATGGACCTAATAAACAAGGATATAGGGAATTTCCAAACTCTAGATAGTACACAGTTTTGTTTTGTGAAGGGCAGATCATGCCTACTCAACTTAGTTGACTTCTTTGAGTCAGTCACCAGAGCTGTAGATGAAGGCAAAGTGGTTCATACAGCCTACCTTGATCTGGCCAAGGCCTTTGATACCATTCCCCACTCAAGAATCATAGAAAAAATCACTAAGCTAGGCATCAACCCCTATATCACTAGGTGGGTTGCAAACTGGCTCACAGATAGAACCCACAGTGTGAAAGTAGCTGACTCCAAGTCAGACTGCCAACCAGTCACAAGTGGAATCCCACAGGGCTCGGTCCTGGGTCCTCTCCTATTTGGTATCTACTTCTCTGACATCCAGGCCAACATGAAGGAACTCTGGCAGACAAAGTTCACAGATGATTGCAAGTTGGGAGCTATTATTAACTCCCCAAGTGATGTTGACATCCTGCAGAAAGGCCTCAAAGAGACCAATGACTGGTGTCAGAAGCATGGCCTTAAGCTCAAGACCAAAAAATGTGTCGTCATCCCCCTTGGGAAGAACTCAGTTCCCTTGAATTATAACATCAATGGAGGTCCACTGAACACAGAAGGCATTATAAGAGACCTGGGATCACAGGTTGACAGCAACCTCCTTTTGACCACCACATTGCCACTGTGGTCAGAATGTCCTTCTATGTGGTACATCTCATTACTAAGTGTTTTTCATCCAAGAAGAAAGAGGTTATTGTCTCCCTCTACTCTTCCCTCATTAGGCCAATCATCAAGTACAATGCCCCATTTGGCATGTACCTCCCTAGACACCTGCAACAACTAGAGAGGCCACAAAAGTACCTCACAAAAAGGATCCTAGGCCTTAAACACTTGTCCTTTATGGACAGACTCAAAAAACTCCAACTATTCTCTGTCTCATATTGTCTACTTAGAGCCGATCTCTGCCTGACTTACAAAGCCATGTCTGACCCAGCTCTGTTAGAAATGCATCAATATAAAAGTATTACAAAAGAGATTCAGTCTATTTATGATACATGAAATAAGGAGAATTTTGTTCCAAATACAATACTATAAAATTTACTCGAATATTAATATAAATATTAGCAAGCATGAAACTCAACAACCAATATGGACTTAACACTACTCTCACTGAACATAAACGGTTTAAATAATCCAAAGAAAAGATCAAACCTACTAAAATATTTAAAATTAAACAAAGTGCAAGTAATATTTCTTCAAGAGACTCACTTTAAAGATGACAAAAAGTATTTATGGGATCCAAATGAGTATACAACAATAGCGCAATCATCATATAAAACCAAAACTAGAGGAGTTAGGATACTATGGAGAAAAAACATCATTAATCCCCAAATTTTTTATAGCTATGAAGATAAAGAGGGACTTATAACACTTGTTATAATAAAATTCAATAATAGAATCTGGACATTAGTAAATCTTTATTGGTTCCCAGGAATAGGAAAAAGTACGACAAAGAAACATCTAGACTTTATTAGTAAAACATATAAAGGTAGCTTGATATTAGGTGGTGACTTTAATTGCATTCTTGATAATTCAGAGACCACCAACAAAAAAAATTACGTATAACTCCTATAGCAAAGCTACTCAAAAAATGGGTTGAAAATCACAATTTAATAGACACATTCAAATTTAGATCAAGTAACTCACTGTTATTTTCGCACCAAAATCACAGATTTACAACCCAAACAAGAAGAATAGATACAATTTTTGTTGCACAAGACCTTGATGTGAAGATAAATAGTTTTACAATCATACCATTTTCATTATCAGATCATAGAGCAATCCTTATTAATATTTAAACAAATTTAAAAAAATTAATACAAATGACAAGAATTCCAGCATATATTACGAAACTAAAATAATGTAAACCTTGGCTACTCACAGAGTTGAAATTCTTTCTAGACACTAATCTCACTAATGAAATCAGCATAGTTATGGTATTGGATGCTCTAAAAGCCTATATTTATAGTAAAATTATCACATGGTACAAAAATAAACTAAAAGAATGGGAATCAGAATTACTCAACATAAAAAATCAAATCATAAAAATAAATAATACTAATTTAACAAATGCACTGACTAATAAGAAGAAAATTAATGATCTGCATGAACAGTTTAATGAAATTCTAACAAATAAAACTAATCTAGCACTAGAAAGATTAAAATTAAACTCATATGCTGTTTCTCCTAAACATGTGCATAACTTGGTGATAAGAGTTAAAGTACAATCTAAAGGAAATAACATTACTACTATTATACATAAATGAAGGAAGAACAAGAAAGTGTCAGATATAAGTGATATATTAGATGCTTTTAAATACCATTTTACAGAACATTATAAGATGGAAGGAACTCAAACAAAAACCTTTAATTTGGATTTGAAATCCAAATTGATTAAAACGATCCCAGAAATTTTTAAATTAAAACTTCAAAAGCAAATTACTCTTAAAGAAATTTCAGAGAAAATCAAAGAAAGCAAAAATAATAAATCTCTAGGAATGGATGGTATTATAGCTGAAATATACAAAATCTTTCCATCATCTATAATCTCAGTCTTCCAAAAAACCTTAATAGAAATACAAACACACAACACCATTCCACCATCTTGGAGATACTCATTAAATACTCCTATAATAAAAGAAAATAAAAATGCATCAAAATGCAGCTCCTATAGACCAGTTTCATTGCTAAACAATGATTATAAAATCCTTATGGCTATTCTAGTTAATAGAATAAAAAAAAACTATGATAAAAATTATAAATGAAGATCAAACAGGATTTATACATAATAGGTGCACCTATGATAATATACAAAGAATACTAACTATTATTGACTATTTAAATAGAGAAAAACAAGAGGCCTTAATAGTTGCATTGGATATAGAGGAAGATTTTGACTCCTTAAACTGGGATTTCTTGTTCAAAATATTAGAATATTATGAGTTTCCTAGTTCCTTTATTTCATTAATAAAGAACATATATAAAAACAATTTAGCATATGTAAAATGAGGACCTTTCACCTCTGAATCAATAATATTGACAAAAGGCACAAAACAAGGTTGTCCCATGTCCCCCATATTATTTGCATTAGCCATTGAAATATTTGCCATCTCAATACAAAACAATCCCAAAATAGAGAGTATAAATTTATATAATTAATATAATTCAAAAATAATGTTATTTGCAGATGATATACTTCTTACCACATCTACTTCTAAAAATTCATTAAAAGAATTAGATATACAAGTTGATAAATGTTATTCAATTTCAGGATTACATTTTAACAAAAAGAAATCAAATTTTATGATATTGAATAAAAATGATTTTCAAATAAATGATAATCATATAATTGGTAAACAATCTCTCACTTTAAACTATCTAGGTATAACATTAAGTACAACATTAGAAAAAATGTTAAATATAAATTACAGGGGAATCATAGACACAATAAAGTCAAATATAATAAAACTGAAAAAATATATATAACATTTGAAGATAGATTGCAAGTAATAAAAATGATATTACTTCCAAAAATCCTGTATATAGCACAAGCTATTCCAGTAATACCAGACAAATATTTTTTAAAAGAAATAAATACATTATTATTAAGATTTCTTTGATATCCTAAAAAAAAAAACAGAATAGCTTATACACACCACATTAGACCATGGAAACTAGGTGGAATCAATTTCCGGATATTGAAACTTATATTAGAACCTCCATTTTTAACATAATTATTAATTGGATAGATCTGTGCTATTTTTCTAACTAGAAATCTATCCACACTGTTATTTATTCAAATGAAAATACCATTTTAAAGAATTTAATGATAGACAATCATATTAATAAACCATGGCATATCTTATGCGTTAGCCTTCAATATAATCTAACAAAACCTACTAATCTAAAATACTTAAATGATATGTATAATTAATTTAGAAGATTTGTAACTTCTAATACAGATATAAAGTTATGGCTAGAACTTTTATATCCTTTCAATGTAACAAGAAATTTTCCAAACAAAATGCATAGGACAGTTTTCATTACTTGGGAAAAGAAACAATTAATTTGCTGGCAACAATGCATTAATGAACATAAGGTTTTGGATAGTCAAACTTATAATAAAAACTTATAATCTCTCTACATCAGACTGGGTATTATTACAAAGCATATTACAATACTCACAAGATCTATGCAGAATAATTAACAATTCTTCTTTTAGAGATAAACCTACACTTATAACTCATTTATATGAAATAGTATACAATAATAAAAATTGGAAAAATTTGACATCAAAATTATATAACATTTTAATAAATTATAAAGTTAAAATCAATCAAAAAATTTGGAATCATATAACAAAAGGTCATTCAATAAATTTATCCCTGGAAAACAAAAACAAAATACTAAATGCTGTTAAATTGACATCCAACATACAATTTTGGAGAATTTACACATGGAAACTTTTGCACAGATCTTTTTTTACGCCAAATAGATTAAAAAATGTAATACTTGTAATAATGTTACATGTTGGAGATGTTTGCAGAGTTGTAAAGCAGATTGGATGCATGTATTTTGTTAGAAAAATGTGTATTTGAATATATGATAAATGCTAGTTTATAAGCAAAGTAGTATATAATGCATTTTATTCTATTAATCATATAGTAGAGAGGATTAATTCATGTTTAAATGTAAAGTAGTTTTGAAACTGCAGTGTGGCTTGAAGCAAAGCTGACCTTCGACCCTGGCAGATGCCAGCTTAGCAAGTTTTAATGTTTATGCTTTTCACAAGTGATTATCTGCTGGGTCAGGAAATTAAATGTGTGAAATAATGAAATCTTCTGCTCTTTCCTGCTGGGATGATTTGGCCTTGTATATGTATTACTGAGATAGCACGCAGCTGTGTGAGAAAGTGTAACAGAGAATAAAGATGTGTATTAAAAGACTGAATCTGCTATTGTATTCGAACTGATATGAAACCTTGAAGAAGTAACTTTACAGAGAGACATTATGTCTAACCAGGTGGATAGCAAGGCCGTATTGTAACCAGATGAAAACTTTTTTTAAAATATACAGCATCAGCAGATTTAATGAATAGAGAGCTGTAAGCTAAAGTGATGTAGATGCCCTGTGACATACCACATCAGTAAGGTGGGCACAGCTTGAATGTTAAACCTATATAAAATTGTGTGCTTCCTGTTTCATGTCAGACAAAATTCTGTACTTGTACATTTTTTGCCTCCTGGTGTACACTAGTAAACTTTTGAATCTGAACCCCCTGTGTATTGAATTCTTGATTTTATTTAACAGTTTGGTCCATCTTAGCCGGAATTCCCTCAGACAGCTGCAGATCAGAGTCTACTGGTGGTCGAATACTGCGCAGGATAAGTTACCAAAATGGTTCTTCTTGGATGAAAAGACCTCCGACTGAATTGTCGTTTAAAGAGACTGGCCACTTTCTGATCTGTGGCCGAAGAGCGGACATTGGACAGTTCAATACCGGAGGTTCAGGTAGGAAGAATTTACCTTTTTTCTGTTTTAGATCAGAGACTAGGTTACAGTATATTGTTGTCAAGATTTGTTTTGCAGATCAGGGACAAAAGGAAGTACTGTATATTTGGTCATAGATCAGGGTAACAGAATAAGGTAGGCAGTTATTCTAGATACACTGCAAACAGGAACTGAGAATTTGATATCACATGATAAAAAAAGGGTTACGTAACATTTTCATTGCCATGGGTAATCAGTGCACTAAAACATCGCGAGATCCACCCCTAACCGAAGACACAAAATACATGCAATCACAACATTCCGATAACGTTAGGTATTATACGAAATGGGTTAACAAATATGAATTTGATGGTAAACTAGATAAAACTTCACTAGTTAAACTCCTTAAACAGCTTTAATCTGATGCAGGATGTCAGGCAAAAAAGCAACGCCAATTAGGCATTCCTCAGGCACACAGGTGGATTGAGGAAGTAAATCGTAGAGAACAGAAGCTAAAAAATTCAAAAACATTATTTTTAGATAAAGAGGATAATAACTTGGTAATAGCGACAGCTCCTCCTCCTCCTCCCTTGCCCTTTCCCTTACCCTTTTCAGGATATGAAGCGAGTGGACAGGCTGGTCCGCCTCCGCGTTATCCTGAAGTTTCAGCAAGACCACAACCATTTGTTAGAGATCCTATTGAAACTAGGTCCCGAACACGTAAAACACATAGGGACACAGAATCATATCAAATAGAGAGAAACCTACAGGATGAGAGTGAGGAAGAAATATGCCCACTTATAGAAGTTCCAAATCCTCAGGCAGAACAGGAAGGGCAAAACCCAACACTCTTAGTATATAGACCATGGACACCGGAGGATATCCGCAAGGCTACTGAGGGAATCCCCCATCCGAAAGTTAATTTTACGAAATTTTTAGAAGATTTACAAGGCATGAGGTTGAGTTACCACTTGAATGGGGAAGAAGTAGAAAAAGTAGTAAGACAAATTATAGGTCCAGATTGGCACATGATTTGTGGCACCTGGAATCCTCATAATGCAGAACTTAGACCACTCCCACATAGTGATGCAGAGTTAGACAACAGAGTGAAAGGTCTAACAGACCGAATCTCTGAAAAATGGAAATCTAGAGCAGACTGGACTTGCATTAATCAATGCATACAACAGGAAAATGAGACAATAGATGGGTACTATGCTAGATTATTAGAGTGTTTTAATAATCATAGCGGTATGTTGGTTCCTGAGAACCAAACGAATGATTCCCCGTATGAACAACAATTGAAAAATGCATTTTTGAAAGGTTGCATTGCACCTATTAGTAACTTCATTACGAAGCATATGATAGACCATCGAACAGGGAGGCTACAAGCCTTACTTGAATATGCTAGACATGCTGAAAGACATTTTAATAGTAAAAAGAAAAAGAAGGCACAAGTCTTCACTGCTGAAGATGGAGCTGAAGTATTTGTATTACAGTCAGGTAAAAAGGGCAAGAAGAATGCCCAGGGAAACAAACAGTCTGACAAACGATCAGAAGATTTTGAAGAGAGAAAAAAGAGAGGTGAATGCTTCAAGTGCGGGAAAAAGGGACATCTAGCAAGGGATTGTAAGCAAAACAAAAAGGTAATTACAGAAGATAAGGGAGATGAGGACTGACTATATGATAGTGAAGATACATCATGTGAAAGTCAGAAATCATCAGGAAAAGTTAATAAACAGAAAACAAATGTAAATGTGATAGAAGGAGTAGAGGAAGTGCAAGTAGATATGGAGGATGAAGACAGTGAAATTTTGGACTTAGCATTATTGAGTTTAGAGCTCTACTTAGCAGATACGAAACCGGAAGTTACACTTCTGGTGGAGGGAAGGGAAGTCAAATTCCTGTGTGACTCAGGAGCATCACGGACTTTGATACACCCCTCCAAGTTACCAGAACATTCTGAATCACCTGATTATATACTAGTGAAAGCAGTAAACGGACAGCTATATAGGGAACCGCTTTCCCATGATATAGCGATAACTGACCCTGTTTCAGGTATGACCCAGAGAAGTAAAATTGTTGTTTCTGCAAAGTGTCCAGTGAACCGATTGGGCAGGGACCTTATGCAGATATTTGGCATAGCAGTAGTTCCAACTGTACAAGGTATGGAGGCACACAGACAAATGGATACCTTTGTAGTGCGATCGGAGGGTGAAACTTTTTACTGGTACAGCTAGGACCTAGTCACGACTGGTCCAGGGGCAGTAACTGAGGAACTGATGAACGTAGCCATCAGTAAAGCCCCCTCCCTTGACACTGATCAACAGCATTTGTTACACTGTACTCTATACTACTGTACTACACCAGGACCTGATAGAGAGTATGAGCAAGAATTGTTCCGAAATCGAGCAACTAGATTAGTATTGCATACTTTGTACTGGGATACTGAGGGGAACAGTGTAGTTAGCTGTTCATTACCTCAAGAATTCCTTGCATTATATAGATCAAATCGATTACCACATGTCAGCTTGACAAAGAACAAAAGTGTCAAATGGGCAGACTTAGGAGAAAAAGTAACAAGATGGGAGAAACAGTCTGATTTAGAACTATCAGAACAAGGGATACAAAAACAAAAACTGAATTGGTTGATACAGACACATCCAGCTGTACACTTGCAATCTAGCGAGGACAGCTGATTAGCATTCTTATTAGAAGAAGAAGAAAAGGCCTTATGTGAAATTCCAACAACTCTTTGGTCAACAGGCAAGTCAGATGTAGGACTTATTCGAACAGCAGGACCAGTTACAATAACCCCCAAAGTCAGCTTTTAGACCACAGAAAAGACAATACCCTTTGAGAAAGGATTCAGAAATAGGAATTAAGCCTATAATAGCAGCATTACTCAAAGAAGGAGTACTGGTAGAATCTCCTGATTCACCATGTAATACACCCCTATTTCCTGTTAAAAAAGCAAACGGGGAATGGCGGATGGTACAAGATTTACAAGCTGTAAATAATGCAGTAATACTTAGAGCACCTACGGTGCCAGACCCACATACTTTGTTAAACGATTTAGAACTGCAACAGAAGTATTTCTCTGTGGTAGATATCAGCAATGCTTTCTTTTCAATACCTATACATCAGCCAAAAAAAATTGTCTGTTTTATTTGTTCGAATAAAGAAGAAGCTGGATTTTTACTGTGGACTGGTGATTACTTTATAGTAATAGAACTGTTACAGCCGTTTTTGCTCTGGTTCACCTGTGTTATATATTCGTAATACCTATACATCCTGATGGTCAATATTGGTTTGCATTTACATTTCAGGGTAAAAGGTGTACGTATACTCGACTACCACAGGGATATTGTGAGAGCCCAACAATATTTGCACAAGAAATGGCTAGCTACCTGGCAGGATTTACCCCACCGGGAGGTAGTCAAATTCTACTTTATGTAGATGACATCTTGCTAGCAGCCCCCACCCAGCAGCAGTGCAGGGAGGATACTATAGCATTATTGAAATTTTTAGCAACACAAGGACACAAAGTGAACAAAAGTAAGTTACAACTTTGGAGGAAACAAGTTAGATACTTGGGATATGTAATATCCAATGAAGGTAGAATATTAGACGAGGAAAGAAAAACAGCAATCTTGCAAGCACCCAAACCAACAACCAAGAAAGAAATGATGTCTTTCTTGGGTACAACTAATTTTTGTCAGAGCTGGATACCAAATTATGCTTTGGAATCTGCTCCACTGACTGACTTGATATATAAGACACCAATAGCAGCACAAGATATTTTACAATGGACACCCGAATCAGAAACGGCTTTCTGCAGGTTGAAGCAGTTGATAGCTTCCTCATTAGTTTTAGGACTTCCAAATTATCATAAACAATTCTTTCAGACCATATATTGTAAGCAAGGATATATGACGTCAGTATTGACGCAACAACATGGGGATAAGCAACGCCCCATAGCCTATTATTCATCACAGTTAGATCCAGTGGCGCGATCTTTGCCTCACTGTCTACAAGCAGTAGTTGCAGCTGCAATGGCAGTACAGGCTTCAGCCTCAGTGGTGTTACTCCACCCTCTCACATTGAGAGTGCCTCATGCAGTCGCAATAATTTTACTGCAGGAAAAAGTGGCATACCTTTCTCCTGCTAGACACCTTTCGTGTATGACTATACTGCTGAGCCACCCTCATATGACAGTTGAACGATGTACAACATTAAATCCATCAACATTACTTCCAACTCCTGTGGAGGGCACACCACACAGCTGCCTGCAGGAAATTGAACAGTTAGCTTTACCTAGACAAGATCTCACAGATATGCCCTTGGATAATGCTGAGGTGACATATTACGTGGACGGCTCATGCAGAAGGGGTCCTACAGGAAAGAATCTGGTAGGGTATGCAGTAGTTACAGACACTGAAATTTTAGAAGCTCAATCCTTACCGCACAACTTATCTGCACAAGCAGCAGAATTGATAGCCTTGACAAGGGCATGTACTTTAGCAAAAAACAAGTGTATAAACATATATACTGATAGTCAGTATGCTTTTTTTACAGTACATGTATTTGCACAACAATGGAAAAATAGAGAATGATAACATCCAGTGGAAAACCTATTAATCATGCGCAATTTATTTTGGAGCTATTAGAATCTATTCAGTTACCTACCAAAGTAGCTATTTGTAAATGTGTAGCTCATACGAAACAGCAGGATAAGATTTCAAAAGGCAATGCACAAGCTGATGCAGCTGCAAAGCAAGAAGCCTCAGACTCAGAAACTTTACTTTTGAATGAGGAATTACAACCCTCTGAGATTTTAGATTTAGACATGTTAAAAACAATGCAGACACTTACTACAAAAGCAGAAAAACAAAAATGGGTAAAATGAGATGCAATTCTTGAGAATGGACTGTACATTTCCAAAGAGAGAAAACCAATATTGCTATCTAATTTATTTAGATATGCAGCTTTGTTGAGCCATGGGCAGTGCCATGTCTCAAAAGGGGAGATGGTACAGTTAGTAAACCGAATATTCCAAACATATGGATTCACAAATTATACACAAAAAGTTTGTGCAGCTTGTCATACTTGTAACAAGCACCATGCACAAGGGGCATTTAAAACCAAGCAAGGAAGTTTTCCTATACCACCATAGCCGTTCCATACTATTTGTATGGATTTCATAGAATTGAATAAGTGTGAAGGGAAAAAGTTTTGTTTAGTTATTGTAGACATGTTTTCTAAATGGGTAGAAGCTTTTCCAACCAAAAACCCGGATGCAGCAACAGTGGTGAAAGCCCTGATAAAAGAGATAATCCTTAGATTTGGCATTCCGGAAAGGATTTATAGTGACAACGGCACTCATTTCGTGAATCAGACAATCCAGCAACTTGGGAGATTTTTTGGTATCTCCTTAAAGAACCATTGTGCCTACCACCCACAGTCAGCAGGACTGGTGGAAAGGTACAATGATACGCTCAAAAATAAGCTTAGGAAGCTAGTAGAGGAGACCCAAAAGAATTGGATATACTGTCTGCCTTTGGCACTGCTGAGTATGAGAACGGTTCCAAATGTAAAGGGTTTGACTCCCTTTGAAATGTTTTTTGGGAGAGCATATTATGTGCCTCAGTGGAAAGCTCTCATGCCTGCAGAGCAAGAGGCTGACAGTTCATTAGCTAGTTATATGAGGAAACTGTTAACAAATAAATCTGTTTTGCAGTTTAACTCTTTTTCAGATAAGGAACAGACCAGACCGGTGGAAGCAGTCTTGGCCCCTGGGACATTTGTGTGGCTGAAAGTGACGAAAAGGAAGAATTGGGCCAGTCCAAAGTGGGAGGGACCTTACCAGGTTCTGTTGGCAATGCCTACTGCAGTTAGAGTGGCCGAGAGGACGTCCTGGGTTCATTTGACACATTGTAAACCGGTAAAGAACATTCAACTTGATGAAATCCTTGTGACTGATACACAACCAGACCGAGATGGCCAAAAACAAAGTTAATAGAAATTTAGATCAACCCCAGAGATGTTGCATAATCATTTTGTTGAGTGTACATTTATTGACTGTAATTGTGACAATTTTCCTCTTGTTGTGGTTTATCTTACACACAACCACACAAGTGAAAGTGGGAAGGCGTGACGAAACATCTATAGACTGGCATCCAAATTTTAACACATACCTAGCCATGAAACGTGTATATGCAGAGACTATGAACATTTCAAATTGCTGGGTTTGTACAGCTATGCCAACAGCATATGGAGGACTGATAATGTCCGCTATCCCTTTGGGGATAAATGAGACTTGGGAGAATTTACTCTTCGATACAGGAACTGTGAGATCACAGGACAAAATAGTTTTATTTTTACCTGTCACACAAAAAGGAGTTGTATCTTTTTATAAAAATGATACCCTCCAGGTGGGCTGGAGCAATTGTAATATAACCATATCTTACCGATGTTATATTAAGAATAGTAATGGCAATACTTTTTGCAATACTAATTATGACTCATATTTGAACTCATTGAAAACAACCATGAATGACATTCGCAAGAATCCAGTTTTGTTTAAACAATTGTCAGTTATAGATCAGAAAATGTTTCATGCAGGGATGATGCGTATTAGTACTAAAGTAGAAAACTGTTATTTTATTTGTGGGAAAAAGGCATATAAATGGTTACCTGAGAATTGGTCCAGCAGTTGTTTTTTGGGTTATTTGGTTCCGGCAATAAGACATACTGCAGAATTACCTTTGGGTAAGATACGAAACATGAGAGAAGCAGCTCAAAAACCTGAAGGTCCAGTTGAAAAACCTGTGAATCCAGTCGGAAAGATCGAAGCTGGCTGGAAAGATCATAATGCCGTGAAAGACAAAAGCAAATTGACTCATATGGACTTGAGTGACAGTGTTATATCCTGGGCAGGAATATTCCCAGCCTATGGAGCAGTCAAATCGATCTGGGAGCTGAGGAAGTTGTCGAAACTTCTCGAAGTAATGAGTAATGCAACTTTTTCTGCCCTAGAACTGGTGACTGATGAACTGAATGCAATGAGAACTGTTGTGCTACAAAATCGAATGGCTCTTGACTTCACCCTAGCGGCGAGAGGTGGTATGTGCGCGCTTATCAAAGAAGAATGCTGTGCGTACATACCAGATAACAGGCATGAAATTAATAACCACCTAGAGGTAATTCAGCAAGTATCAGCCATGACTGAACCAGGCCTAAACCCACTGACGGACTTTTTCCAGAATCTATTTGGGGGGTGGGGTTCCATCCTAATGAATATTCTGATTGCCATTTGTGTATGCTCCTAATAGGAGCATGTGTTTGCTGTGGAATTCCCTGCATGAAAAGATTAATCAAAGATTTTATTGATGTATCTGTTACTGAAACTTTGTACCAAGATGTTGAGATTGAAAGATTGATCTCAGATGACATTTTTTCTGAAGTATAGATTGAATGATTCACCTAGCTGAAAATCCTAAGTGGAAGAAGTTGGGAGATGAAATGACACTATGCATACTTCAAAATAGAATAAAAAGTATTAATGGGGGGAAAATGTTAGAAAAATGTGTATTTGAATATATGATAAATGCTAGTTTATAAGCAAAGTAGTATATAATGCATTTTATTCTATTAATGATATAGTAGAGAGGATTAATTCATGTTTAAATGTAAAGTAGTTTTGAAACTGCAGTGTGGCTTGAAGCAAAGCTGACCTTCGACCCT
The DNA here is from genome assembly GCF_019279795.1 of Protopterus annectens. Lineage (NCBI taxonomy): Eukaryota > Metazoa > Chordata > Ceratodontiformes > Protopteridae > Protopterus > Protopterus annectens. The sequence goes on from NC_056737.1 coordinate 1,016,140,507, forward strand.
GGCAGATGCCAGCTTAGCAAGTTTTAATGTTTATGCTTTTCACAAGTGATTATCTGCTGGGTCAGGAAATTAAATGTGCGAAATAATGAAATCTTCTGCTCTTTCCTGCTGGGATGATTTGGCCTTGTATATGTATTACTGAGATAGCATGCAGCTGTGTGAGAAAGTGTAACAGAGAACAAAGATGTGTATTAAAAGACTGAATCTGCTATTGTATTCGAACTGATATGAAACCTTGAAGAAGTAGCTTTACAGAGAGACATTATGTCTGACCAGGTGGATAGCAAGGCCGTATTGTAACCAGAGGAAAACTTTTTTAAAATATACAGCATCAGCAGATTTAATGAATAGAGGACTGTAAGCTAAAGTGATGTAGATGCCCTGTGACATACCACGTCAGTAAGGTGGGCACAGCTTGAATGTTAAACCTATATAAAATTGTGTGCTTCCTGTTTCATGTCAGACAAAATTCTGTACTTGTACGTTTTTTGCCTCCTGGTGTACACTAGTAAACTTTTGAATCTGAACCTCCTGTGTATTGAATTCTTGATTTTATTTAACATATTTCATGACTGTATTAAAGTTAAAACATTTTGGGAAGATGACAGCAATTTCATACAAGCCATATTCTCAGATACATTTGTAGTAAGTAAATCTATAATTTTGTTGAATGTTAATGAGAATTTAGATTTAAATAATAGCAATCTCTACCTACTATGGAACATTCTAGCAAATGCTAGAAAATGTATTACCAGAAAATGGAAATCAAATCTGGAACCATCATTTAAAGAATTTCTGCTAATATTGAAGGAAACTGCATTACTGGAAACCAGAGTAAAAGAACTAAGATTAGCACCAAGACGATGGAACAAGAATCCATGGGAAAAATACTATCACTTATTGAGACACTAAACTTGAATTCAAACTCTTAATGAGAGTAAAAGAAAAAGGAATAAATGATCTCTCATTAATATGATGTTACACTGACTAGACTGATCTATATAATAATTTAATTTCAGGCCAACTGTAAATATTGTATATAGTTAATCATACTGTTTTACTTATCAGAAAATGTATTAAGATTATTATACAATGGAATTATTTGAAAGATTAATAAAAAAACACTTGGAGAGAAATGTTACATCTAAAGAAATCCCAATCCCTCCGCACCACATGCTCCAGAGACTTCAACGTCATTACCACAATCAACAGAACATGCTGGAGGGGCAGGTTTATAACCCAGAGACAGCCCATGCTATGGAATAGACTTCCCATACATGTCAAACAGATCACCTCACTGGCCTTGTTCAAGAGAAATCTTGATGAGTGGATGGGAAATAGAAAATTCACCCCTGGGATCACTCAACAGAGGCACTAGGAACTAAGGTCGGGTGGCACGATGCCGGGCTAATCCTATGGGCTAGGCTTGTAAAGGCTCCAGGGCCATTAGCCTAGTACACACCTATGAACCTATGAACCCACCCGATCATCCAGATTGCATTTGAAGAGGGCCAATGAGGTGCCCTGTTTGACATGAAGTGGGAGTCTGTTGCAAAGGTGTGGTAACCTCAGAGAAATCTATCCCTCCAGCAGGTTCTATTAATCTCACATACCAGGTTAAGGTCTCTTGAGTGAATAACTCGTGTACCATTTCACTTGCAGATATGTAGCATTTCCAATAAAGCAGGGTCAGAGACCACCTTACATTTAAGGCAGAGATCAGGTCTGAGCAGTCTGAAAGAAAAAAAAAACAGGAATGAAGTGACAGTGATTTCAGACAATCCACATAGGACAGATGCTGAAGACTTTGAATTTTCCTTATGAGGAACCTTTGTGGTCTCTCCAATTACTGCAGGTGCTTGAAAAAGTACATACCAAAAGGGGCATTGTACTCAATTATTGGCCAGATGAGAGAAGAATACAGGGAGGTTATAACAGCATGAGAGAGAGGAAATCGAGTGTGCACCAACACCCTGGTCCCAAATACCAACAAGGAAGGCAGGTAGGAAGCGGGATTACAGCTGTGACTACACTGACATCTACAATTATGCTGAGCTGACAACACTGCATTCTCTGTGCAAGTCACTGATGAAGGCAACTTTAGGAATGTATCCCAGTGTTTTTTTCTTCAAGTCTTTTAGGGGTCAAGCTAGTATTTGGATGGAGAAAAGCAACATACTTGCTCACCACTGATGCTGCAAATCCTCATTTCATGTCATTAACTTACTTGTCATAGTCCTGTGTGGGACACCCCCATAAAAGACAACGTAGAGAATTATACATGATAGTGGTTTGGTAGGGGAAGAGCATTTATCGTGTGACATGGTGCATGCCTGAAACCAGTAGCTTTCATGCATCAGCCAGACAGAGTAAGGAGTAAGGTGGATGACATGCACGGTGCTATAATGCAAGCAGGACCCAGAACATAATGGATCTCATGAGCTTGAATTGACCAAGATGAATATCAAGACTAAAAGATGTTGGAGGTGTTATGAGAAAGAAAGAGGTAACAGGGAACTTACATTTGGAAAATGTAATGAGCTGGCGGATTTTAAAAAATTCCTACAGAGTACTCTCTCTCTCTCTCTCTCTCTCTCTCTCTCTCTCATATGTTGGACTGATGATAGTTACAAAAAGAGAGAAAGAAAAGCTGTGTGATGTATAATGTATGTAAATATGAAAATGTTAATATGGTTTGTTTTCTTTTCTGTTAATTTATATTTGTCTATGTCTTAAGTGCTAATTTAATGAAGGTGTTGTAAGAAAATGAATGACTAGGTACCATATGCATTGAGAACTGAAAGAACCAAGGAATGGTCAAATCAGTCGATGACCAACAGCAGTGATGTCCTGCAATGTGAAAGCACCAAGGAAAGGCCAAATCAGTCGATGACCAACAGCAGTAAATGCCCTGCAATGTGAAATAACCAAGGAAAGGCAAAATCAGTCGATGACCAACAGCAGTAAATGTCCTGCAATGTAAAATAACCAAGAAAAGGCCAAATCAGTCGATGACCAACAGCAGTGATGTCCTGCAATGCAGTGAAAAGAAAAATCATTATTGCAAGACTATCTAGTTGAGCAAAAAGGCAGCTGCTCCTGGGTTAGACCAGGTACAAAATTCATCAGGCACTCCTTATTTATCCAGTAGCAATGACAGCTGCACATAGTATAATGGGTCTTGAGCACACCCCTCCCACAGGGGTCACTGTTTTCTCTTAATGACTACAAAGGTTTTATAACTGATGTTACCTGCTCCTTAAGTTTCAGATTATCACCCAAAACCATGCCCAAATAGTTTCAATACAGACTCCAACAGAGTGAAAATAATAGTCTGTGGATGGCTTTACAGTGTCACACAACTGATACTCACCCAGTCAAGGGGGTTCTCCATGCTGCCTTTGAGGAAGCCAGTATATGAGCATCACTCATGAATAAAAGGGAATATTATGAGCATGTCAAGGATAGTTCAAACCTCTCTTTATGCTAATATCCTCCAATGGTAGCAAAGTTACAGGTGAAGGTAATCAGAGGAGATGGTGCCATACTGGACCCTCTGAGGAGATGGTGCCATATTGGATCCGACACTATATAGTGTGTCTCAAAGAAAGAACTTATTTTTGTGATCTGCCTCTGTGAGCCCCAGAGAAGTAATGGGGGACCATGTGAGAAACCCAAGGGTGACACTGAAGTTGCTCAGTTAGTTGTCAGAGAAGTAATGGGGAACCATACGAGAAACCCAAGAGTGACACTGAAGTTTCCCAGTTAGTTGTCAGAGAAGTAATGGGGAACCATGCGAGAAACCCAAGAGTGACACTTAAGTTGCTCGGTTAGTTGTCAGAGAAGTAATAAGGGACCATGCGAGAAACACAAGAGTGACAATGAAGTTGCTCAGTTAGTTGTCAGAGAAGTAATGGGGGACCATGCGAGAAACCCAACAGTGACACTGAAGTTGCTCATTTAGTTGTCAGATGCAGAGTAGATATTAACATTACCATAAATAAATGTGTTAATTAATCCCTTGTTGCAAGGATGTCATTTATCACCCTAATAAAGATAGTCTCAATATTACAATGTCTGCTAAATCCACACTAACACCAGATAAGGAAATCATGATATGATAAACTGGCTTGCACTGCAATGTGGCTCAGTTTTTTATTGACTTTTTTCAAGAACAGGAATGTTAAGCATAAAGTTGTCACCCTCCAGACTGAGGGGATCTAGGGATCTTTTCTTTTGGGTGCTTATGACAAAAGTCTCTAAGTGAACTTGCAAACACATTCATGCTCAGAAAAGAACATACAGGCTGGGATATCACTGGACTTTTAGTCTCCATAGGTTCATAGGTTCATAGGTAGCTATCTGCCCTAAGGCATTTATAAGCCTAGCCAGAATGTGTTGTCTTTCGCCCCCCCCCCCCCAGATTAGTTCCCTGTGCCTCTGTCCAGCTGAGCCACTGAAGTAATCCCTGGGGTAAACTTTCTGTTTCCCATCCACTCGTCAAGGTTTCTCTTGAAGAGTGTTAGTGAGGAGCTCTGCCTAATGTAGACTGGGATCTTGTTCTAAAGCATGGGAAGTCTCTGGGACAGGAATCTATCCATCCAGCACATCCTATTTATTGTTGTGGTGAGGTTTAGATCCCTAGAGTGTGTGGCTCGAGGGGAAAAGGTTTTCTTTAGGTGGAGCATGTCCATCAATTCTGGGTTGGACATGGCCTTGTATGTCAGGCAGAGATCACCTCTGAGTAGGCGATATGCAACTGAGTACAGCTGGAGTTTCTTCAGTTGAGCTGCATAGGGCATCTGTTTGAGGCCAGTGATCTTCTTGGTGAGCTACTTCTGTGGTCTTTCCAGCTGTTGCAGGTGTCTTGTAAGGTACATCCCAAATGGGGCGTTGTACTCTATGATGGGTCTGATGAGTGATGAGTACAGGGGCAGAATGACATCTTTTGATCTGGATGCAAACACTTTTGTGATTAGGTGGGCCACATAGAAGGATTTTCTAACCACTTTGGCAATGTGACTATCAAAGGAGAGATTGCTATCTACTTGGGTCCCCAGATCCCTTATTACATTTTCCATATTTAGGGGGCTACCACCTATGTGGTAGTTTGTGTGTACTTTGTTTTTTTCCAAAGGGGATGACTATGTACTTTTTGGCATTTAGCTTGAGGCCATAATTTTGACACCAGGTATCCGTCTCAGTGAGACCCTTTTGGAGAATGTCTGTGTCAGCCAGAGAGTCAATTATAGCCCCTAATTTGCAGTTGTCTGTGAGCTTGGTCAGCCATAGTCCTCCTGCGCTTGTCTGTACCTCTGAGAAGTATATGCTGAACAGGAGGAGTCCTAGGACTGAGCCCTGGGGCATGCCAATTGTAACCGGTTTATAGTCAGACCTAGCTCCCACAACTCTCACCATGTGGGTTCTATCTGTGAACCAATTGGCAACCCATCTTGTGACATAGGGGTTTATGTTCAGGCTGGTGAGCTTGTCTATAATACCAGAATGGGGAATGGTGTTGAAGGCCTTTGCGAGGTCAAGGTATGCTGTGTGTACCACCTTTCCCTCATCTATAGCCTTGGTAACTGTCTCAAAGAAGTCCATCAGGTTTAGGAGGCATGATCTGCCCTTAACAGAGCTGAACTGGGTAGGGTCCAGTGTTTGGAGGTTCCCAATGTCTCTGTTAATGAGTTCCATGATGATGCACTATATAGCCTTGCAGACAAAGCTAGTCAGGCTTATAGGGTGATAGTTCTCAGGGTCTGTTGTGGCTACACCTTTGTGGAGCAGAATACCCATTGCTGTGCACCACTCTATGAGTATGTAGCCTGTGGAGAGACTGAGTTTGAACAGTGTGTTTAGGTGAGGGGTTAGTTCGTTTTTGAGCTTGTGTAGGATGTAGCCTGGGACACCATCCAGTCCCATTGATGCTGTGTTTTTGGCTTTGGAGAGGGCTGTTTTAACCTGAGTGTCTGTGATTTCAGGGGCTCTACATTTTTTTGGTATGGTTATGGGCCCTTTTGGGGGTGAGAGGGGGGGTAAGGTTTGCACTGAACCTGTCTGCCAGGATGCTGGCAATATCGGTTGGTTCAGTGTATTTTTTGCCATTCTGCATTAACTCTGAGCAGATCTGAGCATTGCCACTTAGATTCTTGACATAGCTAAAGAATGCCTTTTGGTTATCTTTGGAGTCCTTAGCATTTTTTTTTCGAAGCTCGCCTTGGATAGTTTTATGAGGGAACATAATTTCTTGCTGATACTGATCAGGGATGTCTTCCCTTCTTGGGATTTTACTCTTTTCTGTACTAGTTTCCTCCTTCTATTGTATAGCTTGTTTATGGCAAGGGTCCACCAGACTGGTTTCCTTTTCTTGGAGGAGTGAGTATTGGTTTTGTTTGGGATAGCACGATCCATGCATTCTTGTAGGTGTCCGTAGAATGCATTAGTAAAGGATTTTGCAGCTTGGACAGTGTTATCCTTTAGCATGGGGGCTTTGAAACTTTCCACCTCGGTCTTAAGTAACGTGAAGTTTGCTTTTGAAAAGTTTTTCATGGTGGTTTCCTTGTCCAGGGATGGGGGTGGAATGTGGATATCCAAAGTGATTTGTTTATGGTCAGAACTAACCAGTGAGGGGTTGACCTCCGGTGTGGAACACCAGTCGCCCATGTTGGTGATGACCAAGTCCAATATGTTGTCACCTCTGGTGGGAGCATTGACCAGTTGATCCAGGGCATTTGAGTTTATAAATTCTAGGAAATGTTGGGCAAGGGAGTTAGTACTTGAGTAGTTCTCCCAGTTAATGTTTGGGTAGTTGAAATCACCCAATATTAGGGTGTTTGGTAGGACCTTTATGTTTCCCAGTATTTCCAGAAATGCCGAATGGGGGTCCTGGGACATGGTGGGTGATCTGTAGCAAGCTACAATTTGAATTGCAGTTTTGCCCATTGTTAGTTGCACGTAGATGATCTCTGAAGCATCATGCTGTGCCACTAACCTGGACGTGAGGGTATCCTTGATGAATATGGATACTTCCCCCACCTTTTGTATTTCGGTCCGCGTTCTGTGGCCGAAATGTATCTTATGAGTTGCAGCCTGGTAGTGCTGGGGTGCTCTCTGGAGCCTTAAACCAGGTTTCTGTTACTGCACATATATCAATTTTCTCCATACTTAGGAGTGCCTCAAGTGCATGCATTTTGAGGTTTACACTTCTGGCATTGAGTAGCATTACCCTCAGATTTTTGTTACTTGTGCTATTTATGGCGGTGGGTTTGTCTTTTAAGCCTTGCCTAAAAAAGGCACTATGGGGTGGCAAGAGCCTTGGCCAGTATTCGAAAGCCTAAAGGTGACAAGTGCAAGCTGTCTCTAGTGAAGCAGAGTAGCTTGTTGAGCATGTCATCCCAGGTGGACAGACACTGGATCCCCTTTGAATGACACCAGAAACGTAGCCAATTGTTGAAATTGATATTTTTTTTCTTTATATCGTTGTATCATTCTTGGTGAGGCAGGATGCTACTCAAAGTCAGGGTCATACCAGCCTGGGCTACGTGATCAGAGTGCTCTTCCATGTCTCTTTTCATGTAGTCCAGGGAGATACGGCTCAGGTCATTCACACCAACATGGACAATGACAGTCATATTTGTACTTGTTCTAGAGTGACCTGAGTGCTTGTGTTATGTGGTTGATCCTGGCACCTGAAAGGCAGCTAATAGTAACCTTCTCCTTATTCAGCCTAGTGAGTGGGACGTCAGTGTGTCTGACTATAGAGTCACCTATTACTAGTATGTTGGGTATGTTATTTTGCCTTAAGGGCTGTGATTGTGTGGCATGTTGGTTTTGTGAAGTATGTGTTTCATGGTTTATGTTGGGGGGTGGAGGTTGCTTGGATGTCTGCTTTGGAAGTCTCTGTCACTTTTGCAGATTTTTATTTAGAGCCTCTGAGTATATTTTTGTGTATTTATGTGTATTTTTTGCTGGTGCTGGTTTAATGGGTCTATGTGAGACTGGTGGTGGTGTGATGCCAGTATTTCCCTTCTCCTCTTGACTGTCTGATCCAGTCTTGGGTTGAGAGAGCTTAGCCTCCAGTTTGGCTGTATAACTGCATCTCTCGCATGTATTAGTGTTTGGTGGTAGGAGGAGAGGGTTGTCTGTATACATGAGGCAGTTGTAACATTGCGTCAAAATGCCCAGATTCACCAGCTGGACTGGAGAATACACCTCAAACTGCACTTTGGACATGCCTGGATAGGTACAATGGACTGTTTTATTGAATAGCTGGTAAGGTCGAATAGAGAGCCTTGTCCTTCTGTACAGTATAGGGGAGTCTAGTGCTAGGGTTTATAAGTGCTTGCTATGAGTTTTGAACAAGTGCCGGGTTGAGAAATGAATGGCTTGAGTGCTTAAGTTGAAAGATTGTCTAGTTCAAAGGGAAAATTTGAAGAGGAGACTTTGTGGAGCTGGGGATAGTTATACTCTAGCTAACTGGTGCTGCCCAGTGGGCAAAACTGGCCAAATGTGGTTTTTATAGCAGGGAAATGAAAGAGATAGAAATTAGCCCAAAATGGCCAATAAACTACTAATTTCTGGACTGAAACCCCTCCTCCAGGGACAGATAGGCTGCTCAAAGCTCCCCTCTTTCACAGGTGAACAGAGAAACTTCCTTCTATCCAAGTAAGGTATGGGCAAACACAGAGATTTGTAACACAGCCTTGAATTCAGCACTAACCTGAAAACTGGACTATACTAGCTTAGAAAGGCAGGAAACAAGTATATTTTTTTCAGAAAATAAAGCGGATACAATAAAAAAGCACTTTAAATGCACAGAAAAGGATGCTTATTGTTATATATCTCAGTTCAAAATTGTAGTCAATGCCCCTAGTAATAAAGTAGGAAGAAACACAAATACAGTAAAAGCAGATGAATAGGTTCATAGGTTCATAGGTTCATAGGTTCATACTAGGCTATCTGCCCGAGGGCATTTACAAGCCTAGCCCATCATTTTGTGGCTTACGCCACCCCTTTAGTATGGGGAACTATACCCATTATTTTGCTGTGCCTCTGTCGAGCAGTGACACTGAGGTAATCCCTGGGGTATATCTGCGATCTCCCATCCATTGGTCAAGATTTCTCTTGAACAAGGCCAGCGAGGTGCTCTGCCTCACATGTACCGGGATTTTGTTCCACAGCATAGGGAGTCTTTGGGTGATGAATCTATCCCTCCAGCACGTCCTATTAATAGCCGTGTCAAGGTTTAAGTCTCCCGCCCTTGTGGCTCTGATGGATCTAGATTTTTTGAGGTGAAGCATATTCAACAAATCTGGGTTTGACATGGCCTTGTATGTTAGGCAAAGGTCACCTCTGAGCAAGCGGTAAGCGACTGAATAGAGCTGGAGTTCTTTCAGTCGGGCAGCATAGGACAGATTTTTGAGACCCTTTATCCTTTTGGTGAGGAACTTTTGTGGCCTCTCCAGCTGCTGCAAGTGTCGGGTCAGATACATTCCGAATGGGGCATTGTACTCAATCATTGGTCTGATGAGTGATGAGTAAAGGGAGACTATGACCTCCCTTGATCTAGATGAGAATCCCTTCATGATAAGGTGGGCAATGTAGAAGGTCTTCCTAACTACTTTAGCTACATGGGTGTCGAATGACAGACTACTATGAACCTGGGTCCCCAGGTCCCTGATAACTTCTACTGTGCTCAGTGGATTGCCACCTATTTGGTAGCTAGGGGTAACCTTGTTTTTCCCGAAGGGTATGACTATGCATTTTTTGGCATTTAACTTTAGGCCGTGGCTCTGGCACCAGTTATCCGTTTCTGTGAGACCCTTCTGAAGGATATCTGTGTCAGATGTGTTTTCTACTATGGCGCCCAGTTTGTAGTCATCTGCAAACTTTGTCAGCCATAACCCTCCTGTGTTTGCTTGTACTTCGGAAAAGTAGATGCCAAACAAGAGTGGGCCCAGGACTGAGCCCTGTGGGACACCACTTGTGACAGGCTTTGAGTCTGACATGGCGCCAGCAGCTCTGACCCTGTGGGTTCTGTCACTCAGCCAGTTTGCAACCCATCTTGTGATGTATGGGTTGACATTTAAGCTGATGAGTTTTTCAATGATACCCGAATGGGGTATTGTATCGAAGGCCTTAGCCAGATCGAGGTAGGCTGTATGGACTGCCTTTCCTCATCAATGGCTTTGGTGACTGTTTCAAAAAGTCAACCAAGTTTAAAAGGCATGATCTGCCTTTGACAAAGCCAAACTGGGTTGGATCCAAAGTCTGCAAATTCCCTATGTCTTTATTTATGAGGTCCATTATGATCCTCTCCATGGCTTTGCAGATAAGGCTTGTCAAGCTAATGGGCCGGTAATTTCCAGGGTCGGTGGAGGCACCGCCTTTGTGAAGTGGTACCACAGTTGCAGTGCGCCACTCCTGGGTACGTATCCAGAGGTAAGACTTTGATTAAACAGCTGTCCTAGCTGTGGGTTTAATTCCTCATTGAGTTCATGGAGCACACAGCCGGGGTCACCATCAGGTCCCATGGATGCTGTGTTTTTTGCTTTGGAGAGAGCAGTTCTCACTTGGGCGCTGGAGATGTTTGGGGGGCTGCAAGCGTTTGGTATTGATATCTCTTCTTTTGGGGAGGGGAGAAGTTTGCACTGAACCTGTCAGCCAGTATGTTGGCAATGTCTGTAGGATCAGTAATCTTCACATCATTTTGAACTAGCTCTGAGCATATCTGGGAGTTTCCTCCCAGGTTTCTAACATAGCTAAAGAAGGCCTTATGATTGTCTTTTGAGTCTTTAGCTATTTTTCTCTCGAAATTTGCTTTGGATGATTTTATGAGAGCTCTTAGTTTTTTACTTATAGTGATCAAGGGTGTCTTACCTTTTAAGGATTTTGCTCTATCTTGTAGTAGCTTCCTCCTTTTGTTGTAGAGTTTGTTTATGGCTGGGGTCCACCAGACTGGACGCTTGCCTTTGGTACAAAGAGTCTTTGTTTTGCTTGGGATTGCAAATTGGGAGTGCAATTTAGATATATATATATATATATATATATATATATATATATATATATATATATATATATATATATATATATAAAACAATAGAAAACAAACAAACTGATTTAAACAAGTTACCCAATTAACAAGAAAAAAGCTCAAAACTGAGCCCTGTTCCAGCAGTCTTCAATCAGACAAGTTCTAACTGCACACTCCCGCTACTAGGGTGCAGGGGAACCTTCTCCAAAAAATGATGGGCTGGATCAGTGCTCAAGTTATACAAACAAAGCTAGATTCAGCATGCCTGAATCTGGTTCTATGCTACAGCAACAAGGCACACCAATTTCAGAAAGAAACAGTTCAAATAAGCAGGCACAATAAGCCTGTGATCAGAAATTCCCAGCTCAGAAGGGCAGAATCCAGCCTCTCCTCCCACAAGAGTGCAGACCACAAACCTTCTTAATGTAGAATAACTGGCCTGAAGCACAAGTGTTTAAACCAGAACTAATACACTTTTAGAACAGCAGATACAGGGTCTTCAATCGGCAATTCCCAGCTTAGAAGGATGTATGCTACCTGTCCTGCCACAACAGTGCAGACCACAAACCTTCTTAATGTAAAAACAACCTGTATGAAGCCCAAGTGCTTAAACCAAAAGACTTAGAATAACAGTTACAATTTAATCAGGCTACTACCAAGCAGTAATAAATGCAGCAGAATAAATAAAACTGAGTACTTTTAAAAAGAGGCAAAAGCAAAATAAAGTAGAAGGAAACACAAATACAGTAAAAGCAGATGAATAAAGTGCAATTTTTTTTGTTTTTGTTAGTAAAGTGCAATGAGAGAGGAAGGAAGAAGCTAAGTGGGTTGGCCTTCTCAAATCTTCTATCTGTATTAAGTAGAGTAAACACTAGACTTAGAATATGATCTCACTGTATTCGGTTAAGTGAGCAAATGAGATGGACTCAGGAGGAGTGGTCAAATATAGACTTATAGGAGGGGCGGGTGATTCCAGAGCCACCAACACTAACACCAAAACAAGAACAGGGAGTGTGGGTGAGAACAAACTGCAGAGAGAGATACAGCACACACACTATTCAGTGAAACATACAATTAGGTACAGACAAAATGAAAAACAGTACTTTTAAAACTGCAAGTTTGTACTTATCTTCAGATTCAAATGCAGGTGATTATAGCCAAGCAAGTCTCTCAGAAGTTGAGCACAAAATGATTTCTCAAACTTTGTGGCTAGCACTTAAAGTACAGAGGAATGCCTCTAGGCTAACAGTTAAAAGACCACCACCCCCTCTTATAGCAGAGAGAGACACAGCACACACACACTATTCAGTGAAACACATAATTAGGTATAGAAAAAATGAAAAACAGTACTTTTAAAACTGCAAGTTTGTACTTATCTTCAGCTTCAAATGCAGGTGATTATAGCCAAGCAAGTCTCTCAGAAGTTGAGCATAAAATGATTTCTCAAACTTTGTAGCTAGCACTTAAAAGTACAGAGGAATCCCTCTAGGCTAACAGTTAAATATCAGATAAGAAGAAGTGAGAAGACCACCACCCCTTCTTATAGCAGAGAGAGACACAGCACATACACTATTCAGTGAAACACACAATTAGGTACAAAAAAATGAAAAACAGTGCTTTTAAAACTGCAAGTTTGTACTTAACTTCAGCTTCTAATGCAGGTGATTATAGCCAAGCAAGTCTCTCAGACGTTGTGCATAAAAAATGTGGCCAGCCCTTGGCCAGTTCACAACTAGGTGATTAGATAGTTTAATACATTTGTGACAGTGTTGAAGTTTGCTGGAGCCAGTATATCGAATAATACAAAATAGACATTTGTTTCACTAGACAGACAAGACAACACAGCCTGACCATAATCCAGGAAAGCATTGCTGGTCAGCTTGATGCCTTACAAAACACAGATGGTGGGGCATGCTACATGCCTCTCAACTGATGGCAGCACAATCTGTTAAGTACATGATTGGTTAAAACAAACTATTAATGATTCATTTCTTTACTGTGGTTTTCTTAAACCAACTCACTATATTCATTTATCTTAAACTTATGCATTATCCTGCTACCTTTATCCCACTTCTATTGCCTGCTGATGCTGAGACTGCCTGACGATAGACATGCAATTGTGGCCTACCTTCTGCCCATTAGATAAGATGCAGAGACCATACATAGCATATTGCTTAACATTAACAGTGATAAATGAACTAAACTGGAGTTTTGCAGATCTGAATAGACACCTCTGATATTAAGAACATAGCCTTGTCAGACAAAGCAAAAACAAATTGGATAGCCAAGACTAAACTTCTAGAATCCTCCTTGACATTACAGGCTTTTCAGCTGAAATCTGCCCAAACAACATCATGGGACCATTACAGAGAACTGCTGCAGCTTTTCAATAGAACACTGAAGACTTGGAGTACAGACAAAAATTAACAACTTTCAGCAGACTGGGGTTGAGGAAGACCTGTACTATGATGTTTTTTGAATGAAATCTGCCAGCAGCTTTGAATCACCATCACTGGTTATATGCATTGAAAGGATCCACTGTGCATTCACATTCCCAGGAGACCCATCTGGGCTGCCTAGATTAATTTTTTGACTATTCAGCTGTGCTGATAAGTAAAGGATCCTTGCTACTGTCAAAATGAATTTTTCTATCATTATTTGAATAAAATTGAAATCTTCAGGTCACTATTTTGAGATACTTGAAAAGGCCTTATCAGCCTTGCAGCGTAACCTGTTAACTTTCTCCGTGGAAAGTAAAGTGCCCAACTCTGTCAAGTATCTTTGTTTCTGTTTGTTTGTTTCTTATCTAAATATTCTAGCACTTCAGGTCTGTTGTCAGATCTAAGAAATCTACAGTTCTGGACAAATATGCTGTGCCCAATACCCTTCTCACCTAATGATACCCATCTGTTAACCAGGATGGCCCACTGGACACAAAGTCCCCTTTCAGGGGCAACCCAAGAGCAATATCTGGTTACATGATTTGCTCCAGGTCACACCACAGGCAAATAAGAGCTGAGGGAATTAAACCCTGCACCACAGGAACTACAGTTCACAGCCTTACCCCTCTGTGCCAAATGTCAGATTTCCAGTTGAAGCAGTGAGGCTTCACTGACCGTGGATATTGGTAACCTTGATACTTTTCCCACAAGCGTTCACGAGGGGCACAGTATCTGATCATATGCTCTTTACTAGCATGACTTTCTCTGAAGCTGCCTGATTCTATTTCCCCATAATGCTGCTTGCCTCTTTACTATACAGTACTTTTCTCAGAATGCCAGTGCTGTGCTACATACATGAGCAGTAATAATATGAGCCATGTTATGAGCCATGTGCTATTTGTACTATATGAGTGTGAAGCACTTGATTATCAATACCCCAAATGTTAACATCTTAAGCTACAGCACACTGTATACTCACCTGTTTACTACATCACACTGTATATTCACCTTTTTAATACAGCAGACTGTATACTCACCTGTTTACTGCAGCACATTGTATACTCACCTGTTTACAACCTGTTTACTACAGCACACTGTATAATCACTTGTTTACTACAGCACAGTGTATACTCACCTGTTTACTAAAGCACACTGTAAGATCACCTGTTTACTACAGCACACTGTATACTCACCTGTTTACTACAGCACACTGTATAATCACCTGTTTACTACAGCACACTGTGTATTCACATATTTACTACAGCACACTGTATACTCACATGTTTACTAAAGCACACTGTATACTCACCTGTTTACTACAGCACACTGTGTATTCACCTGTTTACTACAGCACACTGTATACTCACGTGTTTACTAAAGCACACTGTATACTCACCTGTTTACTACAGCACACTGTATATTCACCCGTTTACTACAGCACACTGTATATTCACATATTTACTACAGCACACTGTATACTCACGTTTACTAAAGCACACTGTATACTCACCTGCTTACTACAGCACACTGTATATTCACCTGTTTATTACAGCACACTGTATACTCACGTGTTTACTAAAGCACACTGTATACTCACCTGTTTACTACAGCACACTGTATATTCACATATTTACTACAGCACACTGTATATTCACATATTTACTACAGCACACTGTATATTCACATATTTACTACAGCACAGTGCATACTCACCTGTTTACCACAGCACACTGTGTATTCACCCATTTACTACAACACACTGTATATTCACCTTACTACAGAACACTGTATACTCACCTGTTTACTGCACACTGTATACTCACCTGTTTACTACAGCACACTGTATATTCACCTGTTTACTACAGCACACTGTAAGATCACTTGTTTCTTTATGGATTTATTATACAGGTAGTCTGAAAAATTATGTTAAATTATATGCAATATGTCAAATTAGCTTTTACTGTATAGTTTACTTAACGTTGTTGTTTTACAGAACTTGTACATTATCTGTTTCTTGTTCTGTGGTGAATAATTCCATTTTGTATTTTATTATGCCATCTCATGGATGAAGGGACATTTAAAGATCACTCCATGTAGATGGCTAGCATTATCAAATACACAAAATGAGTTTCTTTTCTAACTGCCTCTGCTTTATGGTATTTTGCAACTTCATAATCAGCACTGGGTACATTCTGAGTGGCAGCTGAATGGTTCTGTCTAGCATACACTTTGTTGTACCAAAGAGGACAAAACTTAAAACAAACCACAGGGACAGGAATTCATGGTAATAGAACTGACATTATGCCGTATACTCCAGACTTAAATAAAATGAAAGAGTAAGAAACTGAAATGTGTTAGTGCTAAAAACTGTAAACTGAGGTTATGGTGTCTGACTTACCAGTGAATAAATACTGAAAGAG
Organism: Protopterus annectens; assembly: GCF_019279795.1. Classification (NCBI taxonomy): domain Eukaryota; kingdom Metazoa; phylum Chordata; order Ceratodontiformes; family Protopteridae; genus Protopterus; species Protopterus annectens. The sequence continues at coordinate 1,016,156,403 of NC_056737.1, forward strand.
ACGTACCTTCTTCCATGCCTACTGAGTAGATAAACACTGAGACACAGTTTAAACTATTGCAAGAATTCAGAATTATTGTGTGCAACATCTAGAGGATAAAGCCTTCCTCATCCTGTGTCCAGGACTGGATCAACTGCATATTCTTTAGGGAAAAAAAGTTTGTTTAGATGCACAGTGTAACACTAAAGCATATTTATTTTATGAGAAGTCAATACTTTGCATCTACATAATTCAGTTATCCTCCACTATTGTGGACCGTTTTTAAAATGATGAGTCTTTACATTTATTGAATGTTTTATCAGATAATGCTTAGCTAGCATCCTATGGTTCACTCGGTCCCATATTCTGATGGTAGGGAAGAGAACAGTATTATTAGAGGCAAAATTGCCAGAGAGAGAGAACAAGTAGATAAAAGCATTGGCTGCAGCCAGAAAAATGGGGCACATGCTTATAACAGATAGGAAGTGAGTTATGAAATCACACAACCATTAATGGCCAGATATATTCATGTGTGTGCCTCTTACTATCCACTCTTTACAATGTAAGGTCAGAATGGAGCTGTGAACTATATCAGCTCTCACTGGGTGCAGGGCATAAAGTGTTATACTGAAGGAAATGCCAGCCCATTACAAGATGCACAGAAACACAAAACACCACACATAAGGCACACTTGCTTGCACATGTATATGCATGCTCACATGCACACACACACACACACACACACACACACACACACACACACACACACACACACACACACACACACATGCATACAGTACATATACACACACACACACACATGCACACACATACATGCATACACACATACTCACTCTCACGCAAACATACACACACACACATGTAAATGTACATGCACATGCAAGCACACACAGACATATACATACATGCATGCACACATGCACTCACACACGCATGCACAATACGCATGCACAAGTGTCTCCACACATGCATACACATGCACATGCATCTGAACATGCACACTCATGCATGCAAACACACACACACACACACACACACACACACACACACACACACACACACACACACACACACACACACACACACACACACACGAGACACAGTGCTGAGGACAATATGCAGGATCACTGATTTTAAAAACCAATGTGCACACAGCAGAGGGCATCCAGACTCCATATAGAAGGCACCCACATCAAGAAACAAACTGGAAAGCTGACACTATGAAAGACCAAGAGTGACTGCTGCATCACAGTCAGTAATGCAGGATAATGTGAGCCTACAAGATTAACATAAAGAAACAGTAAGCAGGTAGTTTTAAATAGGGAATATTGTATGTGAGCACACTGGCCAGGCACAAACTTGCTATATTTTGGGATCTCCTTTATAATAGGTTTATGGGTAGACGTTAGAAAAGAACTGCAAATCAAGATGGAACCATGGTAGGAAGGCAGGGAAATGATTAGCAAAATATCTCTTTACAGCCTTAAAGAGCAAGTATTCCAAAAGGATTCAGTGCAGTGCTGTCCGCTGTATTACATTGTAATTGTGTTCACTATAATGATATTTGGTAGAGTTATACCCTTTAAATATAGTCTATTCCTTTACAGTGAAGTACAGTTCTGTACGGTGCATTACAATGCTCTGTAGTATGGTGCAGTGCAGTTATGTGCAGTACAATGCGGTTCAGAGCAGTACACACCTGTGTACTGCAGTATAGTGATTTGCAATGCAATGCATTCTTGTGTAGTGTGGTACAGTGCTGAGAAATGTACTGCAGTCCTGCACAGCATGTTATACTGTGCAGTACAATACTAGTGTAGTTTTGTGCAGTGATTACAGTTGTTTGCTGTGCAGTAAGTCATATGAGGGACAGTACAGAATTGTGCAGTAAAGTTCTCTGCACTGCAGTACATATTTTTACAGTGCACTGCAGTCATATGTGGAGCAGTACTGTACTGTGCAGTACAGTCTTGTAGAGTGCAGTAGAGACATGTGAAGTGTAGTACAGTCTTGATTTGTGCAATACAGTTTGATACAGCACAGTACTGCACTTTGCAGTGCTCTACAGTCATGTGCAGTGCAAAACATCTCTGTACAAAGTAGTGTGGTGCTATGCAGTGCAGCACTGTATTGTGTAGTTCAGTAGAATTCTGTGCATTGTGCAGTACAGTCATGTGCAGTGCACTACAGTAGTGTATAGCATTGTGAAGAACAATGCAGTGCTGTACAGTGCAGTGTTTTGCAGTACTATATGGTGTAGTTCAGTAGAGTTCTGTGCACTGTGCAGTGCACTACAGTAGTGTATAGCATTGTGAAGAACAATGCAGTGCTGTACAGTGTAGATCATTTCAGTTCCCAGCAGTGTACATCTGTCTAATACTGTTGAATGCACGATGGAAGGCTAGTCAAAGTACTACATCCTATTCAGCTAAAAAGAGCTTCTAAGTTAGAATAAAGGAGCTGGCTAAAAGGAATTAGAGAAAATGAAATTCTAACATGCTCTAATAACATAAGCTACTGCTATAAAAAAGCTGTCCAAGTAATGTTTCAAGTGTTTGGAATGTCTAGCAGTTGCAGCATGAAAAGTGGAAATCTTATTTTGGAATCTCATTAGTGTCATGTCAGCATACGTCTTACCATTTTCCCTTCCGTTTCTGCAAGTTTGTTAAAAGTTTAAAGTCATGCCTTGTCAAGTGAGTCTAAATCTGTTAAGTAAGAGGTTATCCTTTTTTTTCCTCTCAGGAGAGACTATAATCAGTCGTCCTGTGTCATGCAGTAGCTCACTTTGTGCATGAAAATAACCTTTGTGCAGGGATGGAGCGGATAAGTGTCTGTTCATGTCGTCACTGGCATCTAAACAGAGCCATCATTTTCAGTTTCATGACAACTGGAGACAGCACTATTATGCAGGAAGCAAAACCATTATTACCTGAATCCACTGCTGTATTGAAACCATTACTACCTGAATCCACTGCTGTACTGAAACCATTATTACCTGAATCCACTGCTGTATTGAAACCATTACTACCTGAATCCACTGCTGTATTGAAACCATTACTACCTGAATCCACTGCTGTATTGAAATCATTACTACCTGAATCCACTGCTGTATTGAAACCATTACTACCTGAATCCACTGCTGTATTGAAACCATTACTACCTGAATCCACTGCTGTATTGAAACCATTATTACCTGAATCCACTGCTGTATTGAAACCATTACTACCTGAATCCACTGCTGTATTGAAACCATTATTACCTGAATCCACTGCTGTATTGCTTAACTTGGCAGTATAATAACTGCTTCTGCATTACTGCTGCACTGTGTCGTCGGCAGATATTTAACTAGTTCTGAGATGTCCATTTCAGGAAATTCTGTTTGGTCAAGACAGGTAGAGTGAAATCATCTTCAGTGATTTATGACTAGCCTGCATGATTTTCAAACCTTTTGGGTAGTTATATTATTTAAGGATTGTTGGGGTGCAGCCCTCCGTACATGGATGGGTACACAGGGCTCTGCACCAGATGTAAAATTACTGTTTACAGAAGCTCATTCAGTTAGCTAGTCATTGCTGGATGGTATTTAAAGAAATAGGCCTTAAAAAGTGAAATATTTCCCAGTATGGCACACGTCAGTCATTTTATCCTTGGAGTGCTGTGCTTTTTGCCTGTAGTAGAAATAATTGTAATCTAATTTAACTTTCTGCAAAGGGCAAACTGTTTCACAGAACAGGTGGTTTATCCACACTGATTGCTTATTTTCTATACTCAGCTGTGTACTTATGTCATTAATTTAAATAGTGAGTTGTTAACATCTTACAAACTTTACTTTATACTGTTCATCTTTCATAGAATGGAGATGCAGCTGGACTGCTAAGAGCATGGCATTTTCTTATTTTCCCTTAAAAATGTCATCTGTTAAATTAAGTGGGTTGGTGTAGTGGTCACCTCTCTTTTTTAACTGCAGCAGAAAAAGTAATCTGTACAGAAAAATTAAAATATATATATTTTTTAAGATTAACACAATGTATTCTACCAGGATACCTGGGTAAGAGTAGTGGACCCAGTCAATAGGCTGACTGTCTGGTGAAGAGAGATGGACTGGACAACAAAAAAACAGCTCTCCTTTTTGAATGGATGTATACCACATTGGTCATTGTCAAAGAGATACTGGACAGTAACACTATGGTTATTTGTGCATCTTAGTTATGGTAGTGGGACAAAGGGGCAGACTGTGTCATGGGAGCACTGGGGTAGATTATGTCACTGCGTACTGGGGAAGATTATGTCATGGAGCACTGGGGCAGACTTTGTCATGGGGTGCTGGATCAGGCAGCTTCATGGTTACATGTTTAGCAGCACACACGCTGAGTCTTTGTTCACAGGTACTTTCTAGGCTGACCCATATAATTCAGAAGGATCTTCAGAATCATAGTCATGCAGTCCCTACTAACTATAGGTTCATAGGTTTGTAGGTAGGTACTAGGCTATTGGCCCTGGGGTCTATACAAGCCCATAGTGCTTTATAGTGATTTAACTACAATTAATCTAGAGCCCTTTGTGTTTTCTTCTTTTTTTTTTCTTTTGGTCCCCTTAGACCTCATTTTACCAGCCTAGCTCCCAATGTCCCACATATATGCCAAGTCCAACAGCCATCCTCCTACCACCCCAAGACTTACTCCAGTGTTACTGGAGTCACTTGTGGTTCTTTTGGGTGTTCTGAATTCCATCCAGTGTTTTTGTTCTACACAGTTTCCCCACCCTCCATGATCATTAATCAAGTCCAAGGGTAACTTTCCTCTTTGGTCAACAAGTGCTCGCCGAGGATAGGCACACCCATCCCTCCATCCCTGCCACACCTTCAGTCACCCATGCCACTATCTGAACTTGGGACAGCTGGGCCATAGTCAGGGTTTTGTCCCTAAATGCCATGGAACAGTTTAGGTCCCTTTGTATTTTAAGCTCAAATAATTAGAGATGGGCAGACATTCGCATGTTATTCCAATCCAGAAGGGACAATGGTTCAAAATCAGAGATGAATGCAAAACAATCCATTCATCTGTATTATGTTTGAATAGAATAAGAGACATACTTTGCTTTATGTGGAAATAAAGAAGATTCCAGAGAAGTGTTATTCCCTGTGAAACAAATCTGCTCCTCTGGCATATTCTAATTCAGTTGCAGAAGAGATTAAAATCTCTTGAGCCGATGGTTCTGCCACTACTGGACCTGTTGTTGAGAGTAGGTCTTAAAGGATTGGGTCATAAGAGGCTCTGTAACCAAAGCAGAGATTTCCCCCTCAGTAGTCTGTATGACAAAGAGAAGAAGAACAAGGCATTGAGAAGTCAGTGCAGCTTTTGTGATTTAGGCTCTTTGTTTTCTTGATAGGAAATAACTGTGTCCATTCATGTTGTGTTAGGTATCTGGGCAGGTACATACTGTAGGGGACATTGTACTCAACGGTCAGCCTAATAAGTGCAAAATAGGGGACATTGTACTCAACGGTCAGCCTAATAAGTGCAAAATAGGGGACATTGTACTCAACGGTCAGCCTAATAAGTGCAAAATAGGGGACATTGTACTCAACGGTCAGCCTAATAAGTGCAAAATAGGGACATTGTACTCAACGGTCAGCCTAATAAGTGCAAAATAGGGGACATTGTACTCAACGGTCAGCCTAATAAGTGCAAAATAGGGGACATTGTACTCAACGGTCAGCCTAATAAGTGCAAAATAGGGGACATTGTACTCAACGGTCAGCCTAATAAGTACAAAATAGGGGACATTGTACTCAACGGCAGCCTAATAAGTGCAAAATAGGGGACATTGTACTCAACGGTCAGCCTAATAAGTGCAAAATAGGGGACATTGTACTCAACGGTCAGCCTAATAAGTGCAAAATAGGGGACATTGTACTCAACGGTCAGCCTAATAAGTGCAAAATAGGGGACATTGTACTCAACGGTCAGCCTAATAAGTGCAAAATAGGGGACATTGTACTCAATGGTCAGCCTAATAAGTGCAAAATAGGGGACATTGTACTCAATGGTCAGCCTAATAAGTGCAAAATAAATTGCAGTGATCACCTTCTTGGACCCAGTCATCATACCCTTACTAATAAATTGCGGTGAAAAAGGACTTTTTTATAATAGTGGATACATGGTCATTAAAAGACAATTCATGTCTACATGGTTTCCCAGGTCTCTAACCACTGGTTGAATTTTCAGGGGAGTGTTGTCAGTATGTGACTGCTGCAGGGGATGTCATGGTTGCCAAAGGAAACTATTAGACATTTTTGGCATGTAGTTTTAAGCTACAGTTTAGATACGAGCTATTTGTCTGGGAATGGTCCTCATAATTTTATTGCCTTCTGGATAATTTATGATGGCACTGAGTTTGCAGTCCTTTGCAGACTTGGTCAGCCATAGGCCAGTAACATTAGCTTTGACCTCCAAGAAGTAGATCCCAAAGCAGAGTAGCCCAAGAACCAAATACTGAGGTACAACACTAGGTGACAGATTGTTTGGTGGAGGTAAAGCTCCACACTCTAGTTTTCTGGGTTATGTTTGTGAAACAATTTACTATCCAAAGAGCTACATAAGAATTTACACTTAGCAAGGTGAATTTATCAATTGTTCCTGAATGCTGGGATGGTATAAAATGTTTTTGTGAGGTCCAGATATGCAATGTGTGTAAAGATTTTCCCTCATACATCGTTTCAGTAACTTTCTTGAAGATGTTGATCAGACTGAGTAGGCAAATCTGCCTTTGACAAAACTGAACTGGGTAGGGATTTTGTAGGTTGCCTATGTCCTTATTTATTAATAGGTTCATATGTTAGTACTAAGCTAACTGTCCTTCTGAGCCATTTTAAGCCTAGCCAATTATCCCTTGTGAGACTCAAACCCTGGACCTTGTGCTTGTAAGGCAAACACCTTAACCATTAGGCCACCCTCCCATAATTACATAACAATCCTTTCCATAGCCTTATAGATGAGGCTAGTCAGGTTTATTGGTCTATAATTGCCAAGGTCCATTGACGTCCTGCCTTCAGGCAGGGGATGACTGTTGCAGTTTGCCACTCATCCAGAACAAATGCAGTATGGAGGCTAATCTTAAATAACTTCTGCAGGAGGTCTTATGGATCCTTTTACAGACTGACCAGTAGACAACCTGGTATGTTATCCAGCCCCCACAGAAGCAATGTTCCTGGCCTTGGATATTGCTTTGAGGACTTTGTCCAAGGAGATTTGTGTGGTCTTTAGATGCCGGTATGTTTTTTGGGACTGTAGAGAAGAGAGGGTGGGTGAAGTTAGAACTAAATTTTCTTGCTTATAGATTGACTAGTTCCTCAGGATCAGAGTGCATTATATTATATACTATCTGCTCTGTGCAGTTTTTATTATTGTTTGTGAGGTTTCTAAAACGTTCTCCACATCAGTAATTTGGCAGAGGCTTTACGCCGGATGCCCTTCCTGACGCAGCCCTCCCCATTTATCCGGGCTTGGGACCGGCACAAAGAAATGCACTGGCTTGTGCATCCCCAGTGGGCCAGAAAAGAGCACTACAAATGCAATATTTGCTCTGAGAGTGTTGTTGGACAAATACAGAGGTCAGAAGGAGTTGCATTGTGTCTTTGTAGACTTAGAGAAAGCATATGACAGGGTGCCTAGAGAGGAGTTGTGGTATTGTATGAGGAAGTCGGGAGTGACAGAGAAGTATGTAAGAGTGGCACAGGATATGTACGAGAGTAGTGTGACATTGGTGAGGACTGTGGTGGGAGTAACAGATACGTTTAAGGTGGAGGTGGGATTACATCAAGGATCAGCTCTGAGTCCTTTCCTATTTGCAGTGGTGATGGACAGGTTGACAGATGAGATTAGACAGGAGGCCCCGTGGACTATGATGTTTGCAGGTGACAATGTGATATGTAGTGAGAGTAGGGACCAGGTTGAAGAGACTCTGGAGAGGTGGAGATATGCTTTAGAGAGGAGAGGAATGAAGGTCAGCAGGGCTAAAACAGAATGTATGTGTGTAAATGAGAGGGAGGGTAGAGGAATGGTGAGGATGCAGGGAGTAGAGTTGGTAAAGGTGGATGAGTTTAAGTACTTGGGATCAACAGTTCAGAGTAATGGTGAATGTGGAAGAGAGGTGAAGAAGAGAGTACAGGCAGGGTGGAATGGGTGGAGAAGAGTGTCAGGAGTGATTTGTGATATACGGGTACCAGTAAGAGTGAAAGGGAAGGTCTACAAGAGGGTAGTGAGACCAGCTATGTTATATGGGTTGGAGACTGTAGCATTGACGAAAAGGCAGGAGTCAGAGCTGGATGTGGCAGAGTTAAAGATGTTAAGATTTGCACTGGGTGTGACTAGGATGGACAGGATTAGGAATCAGTATATTAGAGGGTCAGCTCAGGTTGGACAGTTTGGAGACAAAGCAAGAGAGGCGAGATTGCGTTGGTTTGGACATGTGCTGAGGAGGGATGCTGGGTATATTGGGAAAAGGATGCTAAGGATGGAGCTGCCAGGTTAGAGGAAAAGAGGAAGGCCTAAGATAAGGTTTATGGATGTGGTGAGAGAGGACATGCAGGTGGTTGGTGTGAAAGAGCATGATGCAGAGGACAGGAAAAAATGGAAACAGATGATCTGCTGTGGCGACCCCTAATGGGAACAGCTGAAAGAAGAAGATGATGATGATGATGATGTGAGGTTTCTAAAATAGTTCAAGAAGGCTTTATAATTGTCTTTTGCCTGGGTGGCTATTTTTGTCTATTATCTGGCTTTGGATGATCAAGGACCAGAGATGTCTCTTAAGTTTAGCAAGAGTATTTTATCATTTGGAGAGTGACAGTGAGTTATTCCACTTTTACAGAGGGGTCATCAGGGTGGAAGGGGATGCTAAATTTAGCCAGGTAGTCTCTCAGTTTTAGTAGATTGGGTTTAGCATAATCTCTGAATACTGAGTTATTGGCAGATGTTTCCAGCGTCAGTCTTATGGTGAGTATGACTGATTTATGATCATTTTTGACCAGTGAGGAAGTTGCAACTAGTAGGGAACAGAGCTGTTCCTTATTAGTGAGAACCAAGTCTAGGATTTTGTTTCCCTAGCTGAGATACAGGCTAACTGGTCCAGGGAGTTTGTATTTATGAAGTCCAAACATTTCAGGCATGCATGCTGGGGGATTTATAAGTCTCCCAGCTGATGGAAGGCCATTCCTATAGCAGAATGGTGTTTGGCCATTACATAGTAGTATGGTAGGAGTTATGTGCCAAAGGGGACATAGAAAGGGTCCTATTGTTACCTACAAAGTGATATAGAGTTTTGTTAATGGTAAGTCAGACATGGAGGGGTTCAAGGTCATTTTTCGGTTTAGCGAGTCCTTTCTCTTTACTCTAATTTGGTTGATATTGAAGTCAGCATTCAGAATTATTGCCAGCAATTCCTCAAATGACACATTGTAGCACTAACATTACAATTCTTCACTTGACATGACGTGTCTGACAGATCACTGCATGCGCCAAGTTTGTTAAGACCAGTTTGCTCCCATATCCAGATTATGTTCAACTGCATAAATACAAAAAATACTTTCACTGATTCTGAAATGATCTTGTCCTTCATGGGTCTCAGAAGGAATGAATGAGCAAAATGAAAAAGGGGAAAACAAATGATCAGCAAATGAAGTGGGAACCAAAAAATGTTTAGAAACCTTTCCTGTAACTTAGGGAAATGGACAGATGGGAGGACGACGTCCAATCAGCTCCCATTTCACTGATTTATGTTTCCTAGAACATATAGTACTAACATTGTTGCTTTTATGATATTTTGTAAAATGTTATGATTTTGGCCAGAGTTGGTGAACACTAACATGGTTTGTTGCTAGGATCTGTCAAGATAAGAAGGGTCAGGATTCAATACGACACATTCCTATACTTTTATCAATATTTTTGCCACAATCAAATATCTCTTCTATTTATATCAGAAAATGTTTGAATTTGTGAGTACTGGAACATTATAGATGTGACTCTCAGGTACATCTATTAAATACTGCAAACAGAGTCCTATTTATTGTATTGCATGAAATTCACATCATATAACATTTTAAAAGGCAGCATTTGATAGATCACTGTTACTTTATGCATATAAATCAGGTTCATAAAAGAGCATTGAGCCCTGCTTAGTCTAATTTGGTTGATGTTATGAACTTCATTTAGTGTAACTGCAGACAATTCTACAAAGGACCCATTGTTGCACTAACATTACAATTCTTTACTTAAAGAAATATAGAATTTTAATTATTGACAGCATGAGACATGAAAAAGTACAGTTTTCCCCTACAATTCATATGGGTCCTCTTTTAATCTTAGCATAAAGAAATTAAACACAATGGCAGTATATGCAATGAATGAGAAACTGTGTACATTTTTAGCCAACAAAACAGAAAAAAAGTGTTCAACAGCAAAAAAAAAAAAAAAATCCCACCCCATGGGGGCAAGCCCACCAGGCACTGATACAAACTCCACTTACTTGTATGTACTAGAAGTAAGATTGCTGTATCTCAGAGAAAAACAAGTGCACTTAAAGTCTGCTCAGACTCCAAGATTCAGCAGTCACAAAGACAAAAAATAATAAAATAGCATTTGTTTGTTAAGTTGAAAAACATATTAGAAATGCACTTTCAGGTAAACATAGCCAGACAAAACTATATGAGCAACAATTTTTTGCTGTGTTAGGTATTGATCTCCTGAAGGGCATCTAAACCATGCAGTGTGCATGTAATATCGCAGGGCTAGCAGAGAGTGAGCCATGATTCCCAGCAATGGAAATTTCGACAGGCTGAAACATCTCTATATGCTAACATGTCTCACTCTTTCTCTCTTGTTCTTTCTCAATCTTTTATATTTCATTATTTCTGTGTTTTTCCTGATATCTTTATTTTTATATCTCTTCCTCTACTTTTTAATACTATTTGCAAACACATCCCGTCTCCAGATTTTGCTGCCCTAGCCTAACGTCTTTATGAAAAAGTTAGCTGGTAAGTCGTAAAACAGTTGCTTTTACTCCCCTGTGAATGTGTACGGCCTCATTATCATTCCTGACTCTGTCATTCTAGAGTGAATCCGTTAATTTATTCTGAGTGACAGGGTGCCTTCGCAGAACAGTGTGGTAATTGTATAACAAACTGCGAATAAATTACATGGCTGAATCTGGGATGATTAGTGCAGCAACACACAGCACAAAGGCTGCTAAATCAGCCTGCTCTTTTGTTTCAAGTAATAATTGAGAAAATATTAAAGTGAAGAATACACTGATAAATCTTTCTGTCATGGTGTCAGTCACTTTGATTAGTGTCTTTACACTGAAGTAATTATCTAAGCAAATCTTAAAAAAGAAGACAGAAAAAAAGAAAAGAAAGAACATAGACATACACACACACACACACACACACACACACACACACACACACACACACACACACACACACACACACATACACACACACACACACACACACACTCACACACACACACACACACACTCATATACACACACACACACACACACACACACACACACACTCACACACACACACACACACACACACACACACACACACACACACATACACACACACACACACACACACACACACACACACACACACACTCATATACACACACACACACACACACACACACACACACACACACACACACACACACACACACTCATATACACACACACACACACACACACACACACACACACACACACACACACACACACACACACACACACACACACACACACACACACACACACACATACACACACACACACACACACACACACACACACACACACACACACACACACACACACACACACACACACACACACACACACACACACACACACACACACACACACACACACACACACACACACACACACACACACACACACACACACACACACACACACACACACACACACACACACACACACACACACACACACACACACACACACACACACACACACACACACACACACACATGCAGCATTGCACACTGACAGCCTAAGTTCATGTATTCAGACAATTTAACCTGCCAGTTCCTTTTTCACTGCTCATACTTTTCACTCTAGGAATGTTACAACATCAGGGTATAAATTCATCAGAAACCATTATGATGTCATCTTTCATTTTCATTTTATGTGTGAATGAACAACCCTCGCAGATGCAGGAAGCCAAGCCTTTTTATCCGACTGGTTGATTATCCATTATACAGCAGAGTCTTTCAATAAGCATTCTGCTGGTTGGGCCAATCTGTATTAATAGCACTCTTGTTCAAGCAGCAAATCTGTCTTTATCCTTTTAAGCTAGGGAAATAAACGTCTATAGAAACAATTGAGCACTGAACTTTTTGCCAGTCTGTGAAGTTATTTTTATGAGGAGTTTCATGTTTTGATTTTGATTGGACACACAAGGACATTTCAAGCTGTGGGTGTTATTTTCCTTAAGTATTTTTAAAGCTTGTGAATCTGGTCAAAAAAAAGTTCTTTAGGAATCTTTTAAAGTCAAGAACAGAGTTGCATTTATTAAATAAGCAAGCAGCCCAAAAAAGTTAGCTAGAGATTCTTTCTGCCAATTCCGTTTTCTGATTTTAGTAAAGTGAGAACAATCAGCATGCAAATGCATTAATAACAATTGATTGGTAATAAAGTTATAACAATTATTTGTTAATACATTTATAACATATATATGATAATGCAGTGTTACTCTGCACTCCTGTTACAGTGCTAATAAAATATTGTTCTTGTCTTCTGGGAACAGGATAGATGCCATACAGTTAGAGATTTGTTCAGACTAAAAGGTGCATATACTGCAGGCTGAATAGAGAAGAAGGGGGGATGGAGTTGGATCCACTGCCTCGATGGCATCATATACCACAACAGTGACATCCATCAGCATTCGAGCTAGTTAGCTGTTACGTGTCCTTGAACGTTTCACACAGACATACATGGAGTTATGCAGACTGCCTCCATTTATAGCATCTCATGTGTACACTTCCAGTGTCATTGATATAGGTCTCTGTTGTTGGAGGTGTGTGACACAGTTATAATTAGTAAGTGGATTAACATAAAAAAATAAATTTATTGGTGGTAAATGTTTTGTTTTCAACTGGAAAGTGACTCAGCAGATCGCACAAAGAAATTCTATCATGGTCATTAGATTCCCTTCATAAGGGACGCCAGTAACTTGCTCACCAGTCGACATGACATCAAAGTCAGCTATAAGGAGCACTTCCAGCAGCTTCTGAATGAAGAAAACCCCACAGCGGCTGTACTGTCCTAGACACACCTATGATGAGAGAGGAGGAAGAGCCACCCTAGAAGCAGTAAGAACAGCACTAAGGAAAACGAAGTCAGGGAATGCAGCTGGCGCAGGAGAGGTCACAGAGGATATGATAAAGATGCTGGGTGAGAGAGGGGAGAAGTGTTTCCTAGCAGTGTGGAGACAAAGGCATATCCCAGATGACTAAAGAATAAGCAAACTGGTGCCAGCATTCAAGAACAAAGGGAACATTCACATCTGTGGGCAATACAGAGGGATCACACTCCTGTCACTCTGCATAAAGGGTTGAAGAGGGTGACTGATAAATGAATAAAAGTTGGGAGATGAGCAGTTTGGATTCAGAGCAGAACAGATCCAATGTTTACACTGAGGTAGATAGAGAAAATGCTAGAGATGTGAAAGAAGTCCAGGTGAGCATTCCTAGACATGAAGAAAGCATATGACAAGGCCCAAGAAAGCTAATTTGAGCAGTCATGAGATGATTCAAAGTCCTCAAAACATTGGTAGAATTAGTGAAGGTTATATAGAAGGATCCAACGACATATGTATGAGCAATGCCCAGAGCATAGAGAGGCTCCTAGTTGGAGTGGGTGTGTATCAGCATTTAGCTCTGAGCCCACTGCTGCTCATACTGGTGATGGACTACATTAGCAAACAATTTGCATGGGACACATGAACAAAGCTGCCATTTGTTGAGAATGTGGCATTACAGACAGACTCTGAGCAAGAGCATTGTTAAATGATAGGGGGAGATGGAAAGCAAAATCGAAGGCAAATGTGATGGAATAGAGTACAGATATGATAGTTATCATAGAAACAAATGGGGGATCAGAAGAGGCAGAAAAGTAAGGTGTACAAGATAGTGGTGCAAGCAGTACTACTGTATGTTCAGAAATTGAGGCAGGGGTGCAAGCAGTACTACTGTATGTTCAGAAAGTGAGGCAGGGGTGCAAGCAGTACTACTGTATGTTCAGAAAGTGAGGCACGGGTGCAGGCAGTACTACTGTATGTTCAGAAAGTGAGGCAGGGGTTCAGGCAGTATGTTCAGAAAGTGAGGCAGGGGTGCAGGCAGTACTACTGTATGTTCAGAAAGTGAGGCAGGGGTGCAAGCAGTACTACTGTATGTTCAGAAAGTGAGGCAGGGGTGCAAGCAGTACTACTGTATGTTCAGAAAGTGAGGCAGGGGTGCAAGCAGTACTACTGTATGTTCAGAAAGTGAGGCAGGGGTGCAGGCAGTACTACTGTATGTTCAGAAATTGAGGCAGGGGTGCAGGCAGTACTACTGTATGTTCAGAAAGTGAGGCAGGGGTGCAGGCAGTACTACTGTATGTTTAGAAAGTGAGGCAGGGGTGCAAGCAGTACTACTGTATGTTCAGAAACTGAGGCAGGGGTGCAAGCAGTACTACTGTATGTTCAGAAAGTGAGGCACGGGTGCAGGCAGTACTACTGTATGTTCAGAAAGTGAGGCAGGGGTGCAGGCAGTACTACTGTATGTTCAGAAAGTGAGGCAGGGGTGCAGGCAGTACTACTGTATGTTCAGAAAGTAAGGCAGAAAGGCAGAGCAGTGGAGGGGGCTGGAGGTGATGGAGATGGAGGTCTAAGATTAGGTGGTAAAAGATGCATAATGAGGGACTGATGAAGAAATGAAAACATCAGAGAAGAAGACAAACTAGTTGTGTTTGCAAAGAAGGTCAAAGATAGCAGATTGCAGTGGTCTGGGCACATGTATAGGAAAACAGAAGACAATCAAACAAAGATTTGGGACAACAGGAAGAGGGTCAGAGGAAACAAGACTATCAAACAAAGAGACTCCAGAGCGTATCTAAGCAACCCTGTCTTGGTTTGTGATTAACTGTGCAGTAGCTTGGTAAGAGAAGTTTTTTTCTGAATTTATATTTTATTTTTTACCACTGGTGTTCGCTGCTTGTAGGAAGGAAGGGATAGCTTGTAGACAAGAAGATTTACTTTGATTTACATTTTGTTGTTTTACCTTTAATTTTCACTGCTAGTTGTTAGAAAGGGATAGATTTTAGACAGGCAAACTCTAGTCATCTTAAGGGACCTATTCAGCTATAAAGTCACACAAACTGCAGACAGGACAATCCAGAGATTGTCTAAACAATCCTGTCTTTGTTTGTGATTTATTGATCTTTATTGTTAAAAAGAGGTGTAATGAGAGAAATGAGTAGCAGAAGCTGCTGCACACATTTACACGTAACTGTAGAGGAATTTCAGCTTTTGTGTGATGTTCACAGCTGATACTGTCAGAACAACAACTTTACTGTACCTAATTTAATATTTATTTCTGTGATTTGTTTCACAGAAGTTGATTTAAATTCTCTTTAATTCTGCGGTAACTGTTTTAATTACTCTTTTCTTTTAGAATTTGTTATTCATTTGCAGCTGAATGTCGGTTCTTTAAATGAGTACGCCATTAATGATTTGCTAAAGGACAAATATCTTGTACAATGTAATAAATGCTATGTATGTTTAAAGGTAGCAGCTGATAACACTGGTGATCTGTGTTCCTCATGTCAGAAGTTGAATGATCTGCTTACCATTATTAGTAGTAAATCTCGATCCATCCAACAATCTTACATCCCAACCTCTGGGAAAAAGCAAACATACTACCTCTCCACAAAGGGGCACCTCAACAGATATGTCCAACTTTCGCCCTATAGCTCTTCTATCCCCCAGCTCCAAACTCTTAGAAAAAATGTGTACACACACAGCTTCTGCAATTCCTTCTCAAAAATCAAATCCTTTCTGAAACCCAGCATGGCTTCAGACCTGGCCATAGTACTCAACTGAACTAATATCCTTTATGGACCTAGTTAACAAAGCATGTGACTCAGGGAAGATTGTCTCCACATTATTTCTGGATTTATCTAAAGGCTTTGACACCATTTATCACACACTCCTCCTTTCTCAACTTTCTAACATTGGACTATCTACTCTGTCTCTAAACTCGTTCAAAAGCTACCTACCTGACAGAAAATATGCTCCAAAATGGGAATACTCAGTATCCCCATATATTCATATTCCCACCGGTGTTCATCAAGGGTCCATGTTAGGACCCCTACTGTTTAATATTTTCATCAACAACCTCCACCTATCATTGCAACAAGGGTTTCTTGTTCAGTACACAGATGACTCTACTATAATCTGCTCTTCCAGAAACTGAACTCAACTACAGCAAACTACTCAATCTGTATTTACTGCCATAGAGACTTGGCTCCACAATAACCACCTGCATTTAAACCCAAATAAAATCAAACTCATAATATTTAACCCAAAGAAAAACACCACCATTGACAAATCTCAATTCCACATATTCTCTCTAAACATCACTAAAATTGATTTTTTTTTAACTTCATATTATCCAGCATCAATTGAGCTTTCCTTATGCAACTCCCTCTCAATGATTCAGTCTTAAAATTAAACCACATTTTCTTGCAAACTCTCAATTCCTTTGCCCCATCCAGAAAAAAATATAATTAAAGCTAATTATGCCCCCTGGCTATCCAAACAGACCAGACCACTTATGTATAGAAGAGACCGTGCTTGGAAGGCATGGGTGAAATCCAAGACACCTCCTCTTTTCCAAACTTACAGGGAACTCAGGAACCTTGTTAGAAAACAAATCAACAAAAACAAAAAATGGTACTACAACTCACTTCAATGTTGCTGTAAATCCAATCCACATACATTCTGGTCAACCCTTAACAAAATTCTCCAGCCTGGTCACCCTACCACCCCCTCCCCTTTCCCTAATAACACTCCACTTGAAAATGATACCATTCTCAACAATTACTTCATTAACACTGTCCAAAAACTCACACACACACACACACACACACACACACACACACACACACACACACACACACACACACACTATTCACAACTTCCCCTGCCAAACCCATCAACAAAAACCTAATTTCCTTCCAATCTGTTACTACTGCTTACATCAAATCACTTCTGCTCAGACTCAAACCCTGCTCTCCCTCATCTGATAACCTCCCACCCCAGTTCCTTAAACTAGCTGCTGAATCCATAGCCTTCCCTGTATCCCTACTAATCAATCAATCTATACAAGAAGCTACTGCCCCTGACATTTGGAAATCATTCTTCACCATCCCTCTGCATAAAGGAAAAAATTCTACTGACCCATCCAACTACAGACCCATAGCTATTCTTTCCACACTATCCAAAATACTTTAAAAATGCATCCATACTCAACTATTAAACTTTCTCCTACAGGAAAACCTTCTCACTCCCACTCAACATGGCTTTAGGCCATACAACAGCACCACTGCTGCCCTCTTATCTTTTACCCACAAGATAGCTGAGGACAGAGATAACAACCAACTCATACCCTGCCTTTTCTTGACTTATCCAAAGCCTTTGACACCATCTCCCACCCCATTCTTCTATCTAAACTTGTTAACCTCAACCTCTCCCCTCCCTCACTTCAATGGTTCACCAGTTATCTATCTAACTGGCAACAATCTGTCCGTCTACATCTGACATACCCCAAGGCTCCATCTTGGGTCCCCTTCTGTTTAACATCTTCACTAATGGTCTTCACACATCTTGTAAACTATCCTCTCTTATACAATATGCTGATGATTTGACTTCTCACTTCCTATTACATCTGGCCTACCCCAAAGGTTCCATCTTGGGTCCCCTTCTGTTTAACATCTTCACTAATGGTCTTCACACATCTTGTAAACTATCCTCTCTTATACAATATGCTGACGATTCGACTCTCCTCTCCATTTCCAAACATATCTCTGACCTCCACACACAAACTCAAGACACCTTTCTATCCACTGAAAAATGGATATCTGATAATCAACTTATCCAAAACCCAAAAAAACGAAACTCCTGCTCTTCCTCCCTCGTTCTCTCTCCCAACATAAGTCAACCTTTCACATCACATCCACCAACACCATCATTGAACATGAACCCACACCAAGCTCCTTGATACCATCAATTAGCTCAAATTTAACTTACATGTCTTACAAAACATGAAAAACTCACCAAAAACTAGATCTCCTTGCATGTCTTACAAAACATGAAAAACTCACCAAAAACTAGGTCTCCTCGCATGTCTTACAAAGCATGAAAAACCCCACCAAAAACTAGGTCTCCTTGCATGTCTTACAAAGCATGAAAACCCCACCAAAAACTAGGTCTCCTTGCATGTCTTACAAAGCATGAAAAACCCCAACCAAAAACTAGGTCTCTTTGCATGACTTACAAAGCATGAAAAACTCCACCAAAAACTAGGTCTCCTTGCATGTCTTACAAAGCATGAAAAAACTCATCAAAAACTAGGTCTCCTTGCATGTCTTACAAAGCATGAGAAAAACTCACCAAAAACTAGGTCTCCTTGCATGTCTTACAAAACATAAAAAAACACCAAAATCTTGGTCTCCTTGCATGTCTTACATAGCATAAAAAGCTCACCAAAAATAGGTCTCCTTGCATGTCTTACAAAGCATGAAAAAACTCACCAAAACTAGGTCTCCTTGCATGTCTTACAAAGCATGAAATAAAATCATCATAAACTAGGTCTCCTTGCTGTCTTACAAAGCATGAAAAAACTAACCAAAAACTAGGTCTCCTTGCATGTCTTACAAAGCATGAAAAAACTCACCAAAAACTAGGTCTCCTTGCATGTCTTACAAAGCATGAGAAAAAACTCAACAAAAATTAGGTCTCCTTGCATGTCTTACAAAACATAAAAAACACCAAAAACTTGGTCTCCTTGCATGTCTTACAAAGCATAAATACTCACCAAAAACTAGGTCTCCTTGCATGTCTTACAAAACATGAAAAACCCCACCAAAAACTAGATCTCCTTGCATGGCTTACAAAGCATGAGAAAAACTCACCAAAAACTAGGTCTCCTTGCATGTCTTACAAAACATACAAAAAACACCAAAAACTTGGTCTCCTTGCATGTCTTACAAAGCATAAAAAACTCACCAAAAATAGGTCTCCTTGCATGTCTTACAAAGCATGAAATAAAATCACCATAAACTAGGTCTCCTTGCTGTCTTACAAAGCATGAAAAAACTAACCAAAAACTAGATCTCCTTGCATGTCTTACAAAACATGAAACACTCACCAAAAACTAGGTCTCCTTGCATGTCTTACAAAACATGAAAAACTCACCAAAAACTAGGTCTCCTTGCATGTCTTACAAAGCATGAAAAAACTCACTAAAAATAGGTCTCCTTGTATGTCTTACAAAGCATGAAAAAACTCACCAAAACTAGATCTCCTTGCATGTCTTACAAAGCATGAAAAAACTCACCAAAAACTAGGTCTCCTAGCATGTCTTACAAAGCATGAAAAAAATCACCAAAAACTGGGTCTCCTTGCATGTCTTACAAAGCATGAAAAAAATCACCAAAAACTAGGTCTCCTTGCATGTCTTACAAAGCATGAAAAAACTCACCAAAAACTAGGTCTCCTTGCATGTCTTACAAAGCATGAAAAAGCTCACCAAAAACTAGGTCTCCTTGCATGTCTTACAAAGCATGAAAAAACTCACCAAAAACTAGGTCTCCCTGCATGTCTTACAAAGCATGAAAAAACTCACCAAAAACTAGGTCTCCTTGCATGTCTTACAAAGCATGAAAAACTCACCAAAAACTAGGTCTCCTTGCATGTCTTACAAAGCATGAAAAACTCACCAAAAACTAGGTCTCCTTGCATGTCTTACAAAGCATGAAAAAAATTATCCAAAAACTAGGTCTCCTTGCATGTCTTACAAAGCATAAAAAACTCACCAAAAACTAGATCTCCTTGCATGTCTTACAAAGCATGAAAAATCTCGCCAAAAACGTGACCTCCTATACCGAAATAGAAAATGTCTTACTTCCAATGCTAGACTCTCCCTGACTCAGACTCTACTCCTCCCCTCCCTCCTCAATTCCTTACTCCCAATGGTAGACGCTCCCTGACTCAGGCTCTACTCATCCCCTCCCTTCTCTACACTGCCCCAATCCTTACCAACTTACAAATCACAACCTTGTCCAAACTCCAACAAACCTACCACAAAGTAGCCGGATTTGCCATGAGCTGACATCACAAGTCTCACCGTTGCCATTCAGTCAAATCCCTCAAATGTTTAGAATTCCCTCAGTAACTCCTACTATCTCATTTACAAATCTTACACAGCATAGTATACAAACCGTCCACCTGCCCAGCCCTCTCCTGTCTGATATCCTATTATACACCTACACGTACTCAACCCACCTTCAACCAGTCACTCTTGAACATCTACCACCCCAGTAAAACTGCTGGTAAACTACTCTACAAAGCCACCGTAGCCCAAACTTGGAACAAACTCTGGTCCCACATCAAATCAATACCCTGCCCAAAACACTTCAAAAAGGAACTAAAACTCTACGTTCTTAACACTAAGACTTGTCCTTGTCATGCCCCTACCTAATCCACTACACTGCCATATCTCCTCTCCCCCTCCCAAATGACTTCTGTCTATTTATCCTCCATATTTTTTCTGTATTCTCTGTAACCTCTATTTACTGTACTCTCTGTAACTTATGTATAATATGTATATTATTTATCTATTTGGGCATGTATGTAACTACTAGTGCAATTTTGTCTATTTGAAACTCTGTATGTGTCTGTAATATTTGTAATGTAAATGTCTCTGTTGGAGCTTTTCTCCTCGGGTCTCCACTGAAAATTGGCTACTAACCCAGTTGGACTAACCAAGTTAACAAATGTCAAATAAATAAATTAGTTACCCAAACCAAACTGTTACGTGTTATAATTGATGAAAACCTAAAATTTGACCTACACTTACAAAACAACATCAGCAAGACTCACTAAGAACTGGGACTAATCTACAGACATGAACATTTCCTCTCTCTCACCACAAAACAAGTACGTGCTTCCACTTATCTACTTCCCTCTCTAGTCTATGGTGCCCCATTGCTAACCAATCTACAATCATCCTTCAAAACTAGAAATATGATACAACAAGATAGCTAAATTTGCCACAAACTACCACTTCACCCACCACTGCACACCTCTAAAGACATTAAACTGGCTCAAATTCTCCCACTATCTTATTTATCTCCATTTAACTACCGCACACAAATTACTTATTAAACCACAAGAGTGCCCTGCTCTAAAGCCCTTATTCTCCCATTATAATCCCAAAAAAGTCCCTAAGATCAGAAAACCAACACCTCCTCCAAATTCAAAAGCCTAAACTACCTGCTGGTCAACTACTGTACCCCTGGCAACAGCTAAAACCTGGAACAGCCTTCCCCAGCCATTCAGACTATGCAATGTACTTCCTCCATCAAAAGCGCTCTACACACACCTTTATTCCAAATGGATCTGTCACTCCACTAAGCCTCCTCCAGTCATTACCTAGAAGGTAAGGCCTTCCTATTATTTCCCTTTCTTTTCCTTATTACACACACCTGATACACTTGTAATAGGTGTCTCTATCGTCAGGCACACTGATGTCCCGCTCACCAGGCTGAACAAGGAGAAGGTCACGGTGAGCTGCCTGTCGGGTGCTAGGATCCGCCACATAACACAAGCACTCAGGTCACTCCAAGGCAAGTACAAATATGACTCAGTCATTGTCCATGCTGGTTTGAATGACCTGAGACGTACCTCCCTGGACTACATGAAAAGAGACATAGAGGAGCTCTCTGTGCATGTAGCCTAGGCCGGTATGACCCTGACCTTGAGTAGCATCTTACCCTCACCAAGAATGATGCCACAATATGAAGACAAGATGATCAATTTCAACAATTGGCTTAAGTATTGGTGTCATTCAAAGGGGATCCAATGCCTGTCAGCCTGGGATGACATGCTCGACAAGCCACGATGCTTCGCTAGTGACAGCTTGCACCTGTCACCCCTGGGCTTTTGGATATTGGCAAAGGCTCTTGCTACCCCCATAGTGCCTTTTTTAGGCAAGGCTCAAAAGACAAACCCACCTCCATAGGTATTACAAGGGATAAGAAACTAAGAGTAATGCTACTCAACGACAGAAGTCTAAACCTCAAGATGCATGCACTCGAAACTCTCCTTAGCATGGAGAACATCGATATCTGTGCAGTAACAGAAACCTGGTTCAAGGCTCCCAAGAGCACCCCAGCACTACGAGGTTATACCTCATACCATGCTTTTCAGTCCCAAAACTTTGACCGAACCACAAAAGGAGGGGAAGTATCAATATTCGTCAAAGATACCCACACCTCCAGGTTGGTGGCACAGCACAAAGCATCAGAGACTATCCATGTGCAACTAACAGTGGGTAAAACAGCCTTCCAGTTTATAGTCTGCTACAGACCACCCTCCCAAACCTAGGAACCCCACTCGGCCTTCCAGAGAACACTGGAAAATATGAAGGTCTCTCCAAACACCATTATATTGGGTGACTTCAACTACCCAAACATAGACTGGGAGCATTACTCTAGCTCCAACACCCTAGCCCAAAGGTTCCTAGAATTTATAAACTCAAATGCTATGGAACAACTTGTTACCACTCCCACAAGAGGGGAAAACATACTGGACCTGATCATCACCAACATGGGGACTCTATGCTCCAGACCAGAAATGTATTTCTCACTGGCAAGATTTATTTATTTATTTAAATTTGTTGACTGGGAGTGTCCGACTGGACGTAGGTCCATTTTCAGCGGAGGCCCGGGGAGAAAAGTTCCACAGTTAAAATAAACAGATAGTAGTTACATTGGATTACATAGTGATTAACAATTTACATAGCAATTACTTACAACATATTTACAGATGAAGAACATAGTACATCAGTAGACAACTAGAATCTTTATCTGTGAAGTGCATATCAGACTTTAACAAATGTTACAAGAAGAAGAAGTTTGTGCTGTATAATAAGTACTGGCTTATGAGCATCTGAGCTTGCTATAATCAAGGTAGTTAGTGGAGTGGAAAGAATGGTAGTGGTTGGATGGGGTGGGTGATATTAGAGTGGGAGTTGCAAGGGCATAGCCAGCATGTTTTTAGTTGCACTTTTAGTAAAGTTTTGAAGTGGGTGCATGATGGTATGGAGGTAATTGTGGGTGGGAGTGAGTTCCATAATTTGGCTATGGCGCAAGAGAACAGTGCTTCACCAGCAGAGTTATTGGCTTTAGTGATCGGCAAGTGATTTTTGCTGCTGGATCTTAGTGGTCTGGTGGTGCAATAGGGTTGGAGTAGATTCTGGAGGGATGGGACATTTAGTGGATGATTTACTAGTTTGTGGGCGAGTGAGAGTTGATACCACTGAAGGAGGTGAGGGAGTTCAAGCCAGCCCAGTTCAGCAAGTGAGAGACAGTGGTGACTACGGTAGGATGCCCTTGTGGCGAATTTGGTGATTTTGTTGTAGCAGGTCTCTAGCTTGTTTAGATCACATTGCCTTAGGTTGGTATATACTGGAGAGGCATAAAGTAGGGTGGAGATAAGGTGGGAATTTGCTATTGAAATCGTTGCTGCTTTGGTGAGAAATTGCTTATTTCTGTATAACGCTCCTAGTTTTTTGTGGACTTTTTTTATAGTCATGGATATGTGAATGTCAAATTTTAGTTTATTGTCTATTTCCACTCCTAGCAATTTGGTGTAATCAGTTGCATATATAGTGGTGTTGTCTTTTGCCGTGATGTTAAAGTGAGAGTTTTTTTGAGTATGTTTGGTGGGTTGGAAGAGGAGTAGTTTAGTTTTGTTTGGGTTGAGTATTAATCGGGCATCGGATAACCATGTTTCAACAGAGGAAAAGGCTTCCTGTTTGACTTTTTGCAGTTTTGGTAGGGACTGGGCTGAGCAGATGATGGTCGAGTCATCTGCGTATTGTATGAGCGTGCCATGTTTGGTGGCAGAGGCTAGATTATTGGTGTAAACAGAGAAGAGTAGGGGTCCAAGGATGGATCCTTGGGAAACCCCTATGGAGACAGGTAGTTGGGGAGATATGTCATTCTGCCATACAACGGATTGTTGGCGGTCAGACAGGTAACTCTGAAACCAGTTGGTGACTGATTGTGAGAAGGATAGGTTATTGAGGACAGAGATAAGCTGCTTGTGTGGGACCATGTCAAATGCTTTAGATAGGTCTAGGAAAGTAGCAGAGGAGAGATAGCCATTGTTTTTATGCTGAAGGATAGTGTTAGTAAAGGAGAGTAAGGCAGTGGTGGTGCTATGGTTTGGTCGGAAACCATGCTGTGTACTGGAAAGGAGGTTGTTAGTAAGGAGGTAGTCTAAGACCTGAGAGTGTATGCATCTCTCTAGTATTTTGGAGAGTGGAGAGAGAATAGCTATGGGGCGGTAATTGGTTAGTTCTGTGGAGGGTCCACCTTTGTGGAGGGGAATTATATGTGATACTTTCCACAGTGTGGGAACGTAACTTTCTGACAGAGATCGGCTAATCAAGATGGATACTGGGTAGGCCAGAGCATCAGCTGCAATTTGTAGGTATTCACTTGGGAGGCTGTCTGCTGATAATTTGGTGGGTTTAACTTTAGTTAAGAGTTTTTTTATGGTGGAGGTAGGTACAGGAGAAAAAGAGAAGGCAGTGGGGAGATTACTAGTTGAAGGTGTGGGTTGGAGGGGAGGGGGGTTGTGTTGTTTAGCTAGTGATAGTATGGTTTGGGTGAAGTGTCTGTTGAATGAGGTAGCAATATTTTCTGAGGAGTGAGGGATGTTAGGAGGAGGGGTACTGACTTTACCTGGGTGGAGGATGGAGTTTATGGAGGACCAGAATTGTTTGGGGCTGTGTTGTGAGGAGTCTAGGGCAGACTGGTAGTATTAGGATTTGTCCTGTTTTATTTGCTTTTTGACTCTATTGCGTAGTTCTAGGAATTTCTGTCTAGCTGAGGGGGTTTTGGTTTTGTGCCAGTGCTCCCAGGCTTTATCTCTGTTTTTCATTTCTGACTTAGTGGTTTTCTGTAGCCATGGGGAGGGTTGTGCTTTGGTTCTGGAAAGTCTTATGGGGGCATAGTAATTAAGGATGTTCAGGAAGGTAGTATTAAAAAATTCAACTGCGTCATCAAGACTGAGGTACTTTAGAGGATGCCAGTTACATTCTTTGAGGGATGAGATGAATGTGAGTGGGTTAAAGTTTAGTTTTTTACATATTTGATGGTAGATGACAGGTTTAGCTTGGTATAGGTATTTTTTGAGTAGGAATGTTGGGGAGTGATCACTGAGGCTATCTGATAAGCAGCCTGTTATATATGACTGGGGGCTCTTACTGACTAGTATCCAATCCAGGGTAGTGTGCTTGGTGGAGTTTTTATTTATCCTGGTTGAGTGAAGCCATGAAGGTGTACATGATGGGTTGGATTGTTGCCAGAACAGGATTGCCAGTCAATATTGAAATCACCTAAGATGATAGTTTCTTGGGGGAGATGGTGGGTAGACCAGCTGAGGAGGTTTTCTAGGGGAGGGATGTTTTGGCCAGGTAGGAAGTAGCATCCAATTATGTTGATGGTTTTGTTATGGTTAATTTTGAGGTTGGTATATATTATTTCTTCATTGCCTATTTGTGGTGCTGATGATTTTAAGATCTGGATGTTTAGATGCTGTTTAAATATTATAGCTACACCACCTCCTTTTTTGTTTAGCCGGTCTACTCTTAGTATGCCGTAACCTTTAGGGAGTACTTGCTCACTGGTAATGTGAGGTTTTAGCCAGGTTTCTGTCAGGATGACTATATCTGGGGAGTACAAGTCTATGGTGGCATGGAGTTCATGGACTTTGTTGGCTATACTTCTAATATTTAGGCATAGCAGAAGGAAGTCACTTGGCTTTCTATTGGCTGTAATATGGGAGAAGTTGTGGTTTCTAGTCTGATTATGAAGATTGGGGTTGGAGATGGTAGGGTCAGGGTTGGGGTGGATGTCTCCACTTAGAGCTAGTTTTAATAAGCATGAGATTATTAGTTTTCTCAGTTTTTGAATGTGTTTGTTTATAAGGGAAACTTTATGATTGTGCTCTGTGGGTAATAGGTATGGTGGGAGGGTTACTATGTTAAGTTGTAGGGATGCTTTATGTTTGAGTAATATAGTTGGTAGAATATGTGGGGGGTGCATAGGGATGGTTCTTGAGCTGGTGGGAGGGGAGCTGAGTGTGGGTGAGACATGAGTGGTGGTGTGAGAGTAGTACAGTGGTAGTGGTTGAGTGGGGGAATGATGGAGCTTTGGTAGGATGTAAGATATGCAAGGAGAGTGCATGCAGTGAGCATAGGAAAGGTATGCTTGTACATGTCAGTTGAGGAGGTGTGATAGTAGTGGGAAGATGGAGGAGGTAGTGTTGAGTTAGTGCTGTGGTTGGCTATTAGAAAGATGGGAGGGGTTTGAGTGCAATAAAGGTGGGACCACTGGGGGCAAGAGGGAATAGGGGGCAGGGTGGGCAGCGAAGCGGGTACAGACCCTGTTAGTTGCTCGTATGAGGGGATGGAAACAATCACAAAGCAAAGACAAGTATGTGTTAAGAAACAATCACGATTGACCAAGGACTGCTCTGAAACTGTAAGTCATTTCTTAATTTCTCAGGTGGAAAAACAGGATAACTTTGTATCAGTAGGCTACTGTGGTCATAGTTTAAATTTACAAACACACAGTATTGATCAGTTATGGATACTATTTGCTAACAGAAGGGAATAAGAGAAAGTGGAAGATGTGTGTGTGTGTGGTTGGGGGGGGGGGGCTGCTTACAACCAAAGCAGTGTGCTCTCCAGGGGAAAATGAAGATTGGCTCAAACAGGTAGACACATACTCAAAGTTAACTGTAGCTGTTTGCAGACAGTTCAGACCCGGCCTGCGCTTTTCTTACAAGAATGTTAAAGGTGGTACCACAGTTGAATACTTAAGAGTGGTGTTAGGTTCAAAGTTAACTGTAGCTGTTTGCAGACAGTTCAGACCCGGACTGCACTTTTCTTACAAGAATGTTAAAGCTGGTACCGCAGTTGAATACTTAAGAGTGTTGTTAGGTTCAAAGTTAACTGTAGCTGTTTGCAGACAGTTCAGACCCGGACTGCGCTTTTCTTACAAGAATGTTAAAGGTAGTACTGCAGTTGAATACTTAAGAGCAGTGTCAGGTTGGAGAGACACTGAGCCTTCATGGGGCCTGTAGCAGAGTGGATTGTAGTTTTAAAAAATCAGACCATAAACTAATCTCACTGGATATTCACATCCCGACCCCACCCCCTGCCCAGAAAACCACAGTGAAAAACTTCTCTAAAGCAAATTTCACACTCCTCAAAACCGAGGTGGAATCCTTCAAAGGCCCCGGGCCTGTGGAAAATATGGTCCAGACCGCAGAATCCTTTATAAACGCATTCTATGAACACCTTCAGGAATGCATGGATCATGCAATCCCAAATAAAACCAAGACCCAATCCTCCAAAGGCAGATGTCCTGTCTGGTGGACCGCAGCCATAAACAAACTATACAATAGAAGTAGGAAGCTACTACATGATAGAGCAAAATCCCAAAAGGGGCATCTCTGATCAGTATTAGCAAAAAACTACGGGCACTCATAAAATCGTCTAAGGCCAGCTTCGAGAGAAAAATTGCACAGGACACTAAGGATAATCCCAAGGCTTTCTTTAGTTATGTTAGGAACCTGGGTGGAATTCCCAGATATGCTCAGAATTAGTCCAAAATAACAAGAAATACACCGAGCCCACAGACATTGCCAACATCCTAGCTGACAGGTTCAGCGCAAACTTCTCCCCCCCTCCCCACCAAAAGGGCAAATATCTATCCCAGCAGAGTGCTGCCCCCTGACATCTCAGATGCTCAGGTAAGAGCCGCCCTCTCTAAAGCAAAAAACACAGCATCAATGGGACCAGACGGTGTCCCGGGCTGTGTCCTACATGAACTCCAAGAAGAGCTAAACCCAAACATAAAACTACTGTTCAGTCTCAGCCTTACTACAGGATATGTACCCAAAGAGTGGCGTACAGCAACAGTGGTCCCTCTCCACAAAGGTGATGCCTCAACAGATCCTGGAAACTATCGCCCCATATGCCTGACTAGCTTGGTCTGCAAAGCTATGGAAAGGATCATCATGGACCTAATAAATAAAGATATTGGGGAACTACAGACAATAGATCCTACCCAGTTCGGCTTTGTTAAGGGCAGATCCTGCCTCTTAAACCTGGTCGATTTCTTTGAAACAGTCACCAAGGCCATTGATGAGGGGAAGGTGGTCCACACAGCCTACCCAGACCTCGCAAAAGCCTTTGATACAATACCCCACTCGGGCATTATAGATAAGCTCACCAGCTTAAGTATAAACCCCTATGTCACTAGATGGGTTGCAAACTGGCTCAAGGACAGAACCCACATGGTTAGAATTGCTGGAGCCATGTCAGACTCCAAACCAGTTACAAGTGGCGTCCCACAAGGCTCAGTCCTGGGACCTCTCTTGTTCGGTATATATTTCTCGGAGGTACAGGCCAACACAGAAGGACTGTGGCTGACCATGTTCACAGATGACTGCAAACTGGGCACCATAATCGACTCTCCAGCCGACACAAGCATCCTCCAAAAGGGCCTCATAGAAACAGACAACTGGTGCCAGAGCCATGGCTTCAAGCTAAACACCAAAAAGTGTATAGTCATCCGCTTTGGCAAAAATAAAGTGCCCACAAATTACCACATAGGTGGTAATCCATTAAGTACAGAAGAAGTAATTAGGGACCTGGGGACCCAAGTTGATAGCAATCTCTCATTTGACAACCACGTGGCCAAAGTGGTTAGAAAAACATTTTATATAGCCCACCTAATCATGAAGGGATTCACATATAGATCAGAGGAGGTCATCGTGCCTCTTTACTCATCCCTCATCAGGCCCATAACTGAGTACAATGCCCCTTTTGGGATGTACCTTACCAGACACCTGCAGCAACTGGAAATACCCCAAAAGTACCTCACCAAGAGGATCAAAGGGCTCAAACAGATGCCATATGCTGCCCTGTTAAAGAAACTCCAGCTCTACTCAGTGGCATACCACCTGCTCAGAGACGATCTGTGCCTTACGTATAAAGCCATGTCCAACCCGGAATTAATGAACATGCTGCACCTCAGAAAATCCAAATCCCATCAAGCTATGCGCTCGAGAGACTTAAACCTCAGCACTGAAATAAATAGGACATGCTGGGGGGACAGATTCATAACCCAGAGGCTCCCTTCACTCTGGAATAAAATGCCAGTCCAGGTTAGGCAGAGTCCCTCATTGACTCTCTTCAAGAGGAATCTTGATGAGTGGATGGGAGATCATAGGTTTACCCCGGGTATCACTTCTGTGTCACTGTTAGACAGAAGCACAGTACACTAACCTCGAAAAAGGGCATAGCAAAATTAATTTAAAATGGGTGGCGAAAGCCAAACACACTCTGGCTAGGCTTATAAATGCCCTAGGGCAGATAGCCTGGTATGAACCTATGAACATATTTCTGTTACTACTAATGACCTTCTCTCCTGATCTCCATCTCTGTTACTCCTATCCTTCCCACTCTTCTGTTATCACTCACAACTTCTTACATGTTCCTTCTCATATTCTCCCACGCATTTCCTCTGAGGGACTATAATTGCTGTAGTCTCTAAATGTCTTCTCCAGCACTACATCTCAGTCATCTTCTGAAAGCTAAGCATTTTATTTTCACCCACACTACTATATCAACTATAGTTGTATTATTTTGCAATTAGTTTGTGTGTGTAACAAGCATGTGTGTGTGTGTGTGCGTGTGTGTGTGTGTGTGCGTGTGTGCGTGTGTGCGTGTGTGCGTGTGTGTGTGTGTGTGTGTGTGTGTGTCTGTGTGTGTGTGTGTGTGTGTGTGTGTGTGTGTGTGTGTGTGTATCAGCATTTTATATTCAGTCATAGTATTACATCTGCTATAGTTCTAGTACATTGTAATTAGTTTTACACTTACCTGAACCTGACCCGTAACTTTCCACCACAGCACTGAAAATAGTGAAGCCACAGAACCGGCCAACCGAATTCTTTCCCTAGGAAAGAATTTGGTGTTCTGCAGCTTCACTATTTTTAGTGTTCGTTCAAAATGGGTTATTAGAACATTCAAAGTTTTAAAACTTCGAAGTTCTGATATAGACCCAAGATATAGTAGAAATAGACAATAGAGTACGTTAAATAAGAGATTATACAATGCAGAGAAATAAGCACAAAGCACATGTAGTAGACTGAACAGTACAATTCAAATACAATTCATGCTATTTTGAAAGTATAAGATAATCATTTGTCCTGTATATATTTAAAATGTGTGCCTTGTGATGCCCTATGTATCCTATTTGTGTTTCATGTGGAGCTTTTCTCCCCAGGCCTCCACTAAAAATCAGCTCTGTTTGGCCCAGTGCACTTTCCTGGTAAACAAATGCTAGTAAATAAATAAATAAATATTAAATAAATAGACTTGATGATGATGATTGCACTTGAGCAACTAGCATGGCTTGGACAACTGTTGTTTCATATATTAATGACTGGACTGGTGAAATAAATAACGTTAGGCAAACAGCAAATAGAACACATTTAGGAAAGGCTGTGTCTGTTGTCTGTAAACTCAACTCCTATGAAACAAGACGATGCCCCTGACAACTTTGGAATTCTGTACAGAAGTATTCAGCACTCAGAGAATTCAGAGCGTATAGAAAGAAATAAAAAAAGAAAGAAAGGAAGAAGTTCGCAACAAATAACAAGGAAGAAAAAGAAACTGACCAATGACTGCAAAGGAAGGAGAATAAATACTAAAGAGGATGCTGCTTTGTTATGTAACACACCGATTACAGGGAATGATAACATTTTGTCTAAAAAGAAACCTTCAGAAAAAGGCATCATTTTTCCATAAAAGAAGATAGAAAAAAGAGGGGAGGGGCAAGTGAAAAGGAAGAAACCAAACCTGAACGTGGAAGGATGGAAAAACATTACTGTAAGAAAAAAGAGGAGAAAGACAGACGTTGACAACATGGCTCTAGTTGTATATGTCCAAAGCTACCTTGATGTGAATCATATGCTTGCAAATGTAATAAGCAATGAAAACAGTGTGATTTATAAGACTAATGGTGATGAAGATCATTCCTTTGTAACAACTGATACAGCAGATATAGAATTAGAAGTTGAAGATTCTTTAGATATGGTCAGAAAAGAATTGGGGATTTAATTATTAGAGAAATTGATACTTACATTTGCAGAGAAGATAATGTGCATCGAATAGTGTTATACTTGCCAGGAGCAAAAGTAGAGGATGTAAGACGAGCCATGGAATGCTTTAATGTAAGGAGGCACAGATCTGTTTTTATTCATGTCAGTACAAATGACCTCATCTGCAAAGACTTTCTGATTGTTACTAGGGAACTTAAACCCCTCTTAGTTAGAATAGCTTGCACAGCTGTTAGGACATATTTTTCACAAATCACATACAGAAAGCAGACCCAGGTCAAGATGAATGAAAAGATTTTTGGGTAAATAACTACATGAAAAAATGTCCTGTTTTAAAAATGGAAATGTGTATACCATCTGAACCTAATTTTGGGCACACGTGGTCAAACAGGATAGTGTGTACTTGTTAAGATCAGAGAAGAGAAATTTTACAGCAGATATTTTGCAATATATGACAAACACAAGGCAGGTTTCACCAGGTTGAAAAGTTAAATATTCACAGATAGCAATATTTGATGTATCTCTGATGTTTGTTAATGCTAGGAACAGTTTTAGTAAAGTTTTTTTATTGGAAAATTGTTGCGTTCTACAAGATTGAAGCGGTTATTGTTTGTAAAACATGGTTAAAAAACAATGACTGGAAACCAGTTCTGCCAGGGTATAAAGGTTTCTATTATAACATGCATTCGAACAAAAGATTAGGTAGAGGTGCTATGATGGGGATTAAAGATAGACCTCTCTAACTTCAGGCCCATTACTATTTTATCTCCTCTATCAAAAATTTTAGAAAAATGTATACATTTCCAACTTATGTACTACCTCATAGCTAATAAACGTTTTTCCAATTCTCAACATGGCTTCAGACGTAACCATAGTACAACTACAGCTCACTTAAGTTTAAGTTTCACAAATAAAATCAACCAGCTTAGAAACAATGGACAGATAGTTTCCTCCATCTTTCTAGACATGTCCAAAGCAATTGATGCAGTATCCCATCAAAAACTGCTCATTTAACTCTTAACCTAAGGCACTCTGCCCTCACTTGGTTCCGTGCCTACTGATCTGACAAACAACAAGCTGTCAAACGGGAACACGATTATTCTTCTCTGCTACCTGTCATATTAGGGGTTCCTCAGGATGCTATCCTAAGCCTGATCTCATTTACTGCTAACCACCTCGTCACAATTATACAGTATGCAGCTGATGCCACCCTCATATGTACACCACCCTCACTCTTACAACTCCAATATATTACTCATGAGTCCTTTTTAGCTGCAAAATCCTGGCTCTCAGACTATCAGTGAATTCTCAGTCCCAATAAAACTAAGCTAATGTTATTTTCAAAATAACAAAGCTTCAAGCCCTAGATCCTCCTTTCAAATACATTCATCCAATGATATCACTATAGCCCTACTATCTCATACCAAGCTGCTTGGTGTTACAATTGATGATAATATGAAATTCAATATTCATCTGTCCTTAATCATAAAAAGTACATATAAAACTTGGCTCACTATATAGACTCAAACCTTTCCTCAACAACTCCACAAAGCAGTCTATTGCTAGGACTCGCTCTCTACCTTACTTTATGCTGCTCCTATCTTCACCAACTTAAAGAAAACAGACCTAGCAAGACTACATGTTTGCTATAATAAAATCGCTAGATTTGCCACTAACTCCCCATACAGATTCCATCACTGCATTGCTCTATGCCAATTAAACTGGCTAGAACTATCTAATCTCCTAATATTTTCCCAACATACAACAGTTCATGGCATAGCCTATCAACCCAAGTACCCGACCCTCCATGACCTCACACAACTTCAATCCAATAAGACACCTGAGATCCTCTGATAGATTTCTACAAGTCACAAAAACAAATAATAACTATGGAGACTTTTTTTTCTCCAGTCAGATCTCTAAGATTTGGAATTCAGTCCCCCACTACATCCTAACTAATCCCAACCCCTCAGCTTTCAAAATACTTCTCCAGGCTCCCCTAGCTAAGTCTTGGCTTTGCTCTTCTCTACCTACTGGCTAATTTTCACCCTTCCTATGTTGCTCACCTTAGCTTGGCCATTCTTATAGTTCTCAAATACTTTCTTATAATTTTCAGCTGATGTAATCCATCTCATCTTACTTTACCTCCTCCTTCGAAGTCCTCTCCTCCTCTTTCTCTCTGAATCTTCTATCCTTTCTATCTACTCGCATGTTCATTTATCCTCCTGGATCTTTGCTATATGTAAAACCACCACTCTTATTAGTACCATAGTAACTCACTCGATATTTATTTTTTCTAAATTTTGCTATGTACTTGTATCTATTTCATAACATTTTAGTCTTATCGTGTTGACTTTTTGTACATAAATGATTTATATTATTTATGTCATCTTCTCCTATTTTTTAGGTGTAAGATAGGTCATTTGTACTTTTAACTATTTTATTCTATACCAAATATGTTAATGTTATATTTTTGTAATGTTTGATTTTTGTATCTAATGGAGATTTTCTCCCCAGGTCTGTGCTTTAAATGGATTTTTGTCCAGTTAGACTTTCCTGGTAAACAAATGTCAATAAAGAAATAAATATGAGACTTGTGATTACTACATGTTCAATGATAACCCCAACACTGCAAATTGTGTAACTGATATGATAAAGACAACCCTAGAATGTATAATAATTGTTGGAATGTATAGACCACCAAAGTC
This sequence comes from Protopterus annectens, assembly GCF_019279795.1. Classification (NCBI taxonomy): domain Eukaryota; kingdom Metazoa; phylum Chordata; order Ceratodontiformes; family Protopteridae; genus Protopterus; species Protopterus annectens. The sequence continues at coordinate 1,016,190,666 of NC_056737.1, forward strand.
AAGTGCTGATAACCTAGAGGAATTCATACATTTCTTACATGAAATGCAGGAGGGAAGAATAATATTAGCTGGAGACTTAAACTTACCAGAAACAGACTAGAATAATTTTGATTCAACAACATTAGTAAGGAAATTATTTACAACATATATTCAGGAACAACAGTTGCTGCAGATTGTGAAAAAAAATAGCCAGGGAACAGAACACACTAGACATTGTTTGTGTTACTAAAGAAATTACCATTACCGCATGTCAAGTTTTACCACCATTAAAAATCAGTGATCATTGGGTAATGAAGGTTAATTTGTTGCTAGATAATTTTGTCAAACTGAAATCTAAACCAGTGCAAAGAAGATTAACAACAGACTATTTGGAAGCAAAACAGTCACTATGTAAAACTGATTGCAGTGGTGTGCTCAGTGGAAAAACTGCAGAAGGAATGTGAAAAGTTTTGAAAGATAAATTGTTTGAATGCAAAAAATCAAAAAAAAATGTTTAACATCAGGATCTAGGCACATAATGTCAGGAGGATATATTTCCATAAGAGCAAAATACATTTTATTTGTTTATTTATTTGATATGTGTTTATTGGAAAAGTCTGACTGGGCCAGAGGGTGCTCATTTTTAGCAAAGGCCTAGGAAGAAAAGTTCCAGATGATTAAGGTGAGAGACAAAAAAGTGTAATAAATGGAAGAGAGGTTGAACTACAACTTTGAAAACTGAAATAAACAAGCTAGACAAACACATTAAGTATAGTGCGTGACAAGATAAAAAAAATGAAGAAAATTTATATAACGATATTGATCATAATAGGAAACTATTGTATAGATACACAAGATGTGAAAGGAGTAAAGACATACAAACTGTTAAACTCTGTATAGATTGTAAAGTATATTCTTAGACACAACAAATTATAGATATACAGTATTTACAAAATCGTATGCAAGACAGTTTGGCTCCATAAAGGGGGTGATATGTTGTCCTAGTGACATCAAGGTAACCCCAGATAATGGAATCAAATTAGATTATATTGAACAAAGAACTGCACAAACTGGATCCAAACAAAGCCCAGGGTGGAGATGAAATTAGTAACAATGACCTGAGAAGCAAGAACTTATGCTACCATATCTATTAATTACTAGGTTGCATAAATATGAGGAGGTTCCTCACAGTTTGAGATGTGTACTTATTAAACCTGTCATTTTGAGAAAGGGAAGCAGGACAAACCCAGAGTCATACAGACCCTGAAGTCTACTTTCATGTTGTGGAAAAATAATAGAGAGGGTAATTTTGGATCAGTTTTTGCCAGAATTGGAAAGCATTTGACAGGGTCATACACAAAACAATGATCAATATATTAGAACAACTAGGCATCAATGTACTCTTGATAAGATGGATAGCTGCATGGCTTACAAATCGGACATGGCAAGTATCATAAAGAAATTGGACAGGTGAAATTCTTGGTTACAGTCAGAGTGCCCCACAGGGCTCTGCCCGAGGCCCTTACTTATTTAGATTTTATCTTTCAGACCTAAATTTTTCATCTGAGGTGTTCTACAGAATGTATGCAGGTTACTTGAAAATAGGTAAACGGATTACATTTGTTACAGCTAGGGCATGTCTGCAAAAGAACTTGACTAAATTGAACTTTTGGGCACAGGGCAATAATATGCTGATAAGTACATCAAAAACAAAGTATATGAGATTTGGGAAACATGGATTGAACAGTGAATATTTAATGCAGCACATACTAATTTAACCTGTAGATTCATTTAAGGATCTGAGTATATGAGTAGATCTAGCTTTGAGTTTTTCTAATCATATCAACCAATTGCTTAATGATAGTTATAGAACTATAGGCTGTATAAAAAGATTTATAAAATCTAGGAAATCAGAAATTATTATGTCTTTATTTGTTAATTACATTAGACCCAACTTGAGCATGAAATAATATAACCTTATAAAAAAAAACAAGCATAAGCAATCTGGAAAGAGTACAACAAAAATATACTAAGGACATCCATGGATGTGAAAACTTGTTATTATGAAAGACTAAAATAACTTAACTTGTACAGTGTCTCATATAGATATTTAAAAGGAGACCTTATTCAGGTATATAGCGCATTTGGAGACAACTACCGCTGGGAATGTTTGGTGTTATCAAAAAGTTCTGTAAAAGCTCACCCAGACTTTACCACAACTTCCTATGAGTAAAAGATTAGTTTGTTTTTGATTTCTTGTATTTGTATTGTTTCATTCCCTTTTTCAGTTTTGTATTTTGTGATTTATTTTCTTTACACTATGTTTTACTTGTAGTGTGTTTTTAATTGCATACAAAGCTGTGCCTCTTGTGAGTCACACAGAAATTAAGTTTTTCTCTATCCTTTCACCCAGATAGTATTGTGTTTTTAAACTTAACTGTCTCTCTTTCAGTTGCCTGCCCCTTATGTTTATTTGGCCTCATGTCTCCTCCCCTGTTCTCTTTCATTGGCTATTGTGAATAAGCACAAAATTATCATTTTGTGAAGCCACTCCCCTTCAACTATTTAAATTTATTGGCCATCCCATTGAATTCCATAGAAACAGAATACCAAGTGCCCACCCCCATCCAATCTATCTTGCCCTTTTAAAATTAGTGGTGCTCCTCTTAGATTGCTAAAGCTTGTTACTCCCTCTTTCACATCTAACTGCTTAGTGCACACTGCAACTATTAGGATATTAACCCATTTTTCCATCTTACCTTTAAATTCTGTAACATCTCCTTCAAGACCACCAATTATTGGAGATCCTACTTTCTGCCTCTCAGTAGTCATCCTGGGATTATTGCTTCTGTTTTGCTCCTGGTGAGAGAAGGAGCATAAGGCTATTTCATGGAAACTGCTGATCACTGGAAAGTCTAATAACTGCTTTGTAGGGGGCAGCTTGGAAATTATGGTTATAGTTTGCTCCTGGTGAGAGAAGGAACAGAGTGCATTGATTCCTGTTTCTGGTTGGGCACTGAGTATCTGTGCTTGACCTTCCTGATTGGTCTGTTTTCTATTCAAGGCATCTACCAAGAAAAGGCTACAATAAGCCTATAGACTCTTGCATCATCTTGGACAAGACCATGGATTACCAAACAGCCTGTGGCCTACTTCTCATCTTGGGATTGGTGCTACTGCTTTGCTTCTGGTAAGAAAAGAAGCAAAGGACCATGGTATTCCAGCAGCATGAAGCTGTGATGAGACCACCACTATTAGTAGCCAGGCAGTAGCTATTCAGGTGACTCCCCTCATTTCATTATTCTTTACAATCTAGTTTTTTCCAGTAAGTACTGCTTGAATTGCTTCTAATTTCAGAATATCTGCCTAAATACTTCACCAATAAATCATGTGGGTCTGATTATTAGATTTCCCTCAACTGTTTGGCAGTGCCTGTATAGACACAGACACCTTGACTTGACAGTGTTCAAGTAAAAGCACCATTGAAATTTCACCAGTACCTAGTTGCACACAGGACTGGTAGTTTGTACTGACAGACACTGCCACAGAGTTGCAAACTAGATACTCCTGAGATTAGTTTATATTCTCACTCCAGCTGTCTAATCAATAAAAGGGCCTGTTGCCATGGATATGAACTTTCCCATTATCTCTGTTACCAACTTGGTGGATATGGGCATTCTGAGATAATATAGAAATTTCCTCATGCTTACTAACAACCAGTTAATTCTTAAACTGATATGACATGTGAGAGATGTATTTACACAATGTCACTGGAGGCAAAGCTCTCACTTAAAAGCACTCCTAATGTCAACTAGGTTGTCAGTAATACACACACTGCACCCATCATACACAATTCAAAGCAACTTTTGACCACCATGTTGTCTCCATTGTACAGGAGGCTTTCTACATTACTCACCTCATAAGTAAGGGTATTTTATTCAGAAACAAGGGGGTCATAACATCCCTGTACTCCTCCTTTATCAGACCCATTATCAAGAACAATGCCCCCTTCATCATGTACCTTGCCAAGCACATGCAGCAGTTGGAGAGACAACAGAGGTTTCTGACCAGGAAAATCCAAGGTCTCAGACACCTATCCTGTACAGATAAGCTGAAAGCCCTGTCCCTCTACTCAGTCTCATGCAAACTGCTCAGATGTGACTTGTGTCTGGCATACAAGGCCATCTCAGACTCAGCCTTGATGGAGTTGCTGCATATCTGTAAATCAAACTCCACTTGCACAACCCACATGCAAGGTCTCAACCTGGTCTGTGACATTAATAAAACTTGTTGGTGGGATAGATTTGTGTCCCAACAACTCCCCCATCTGTGGAATAGACTTCCTCTCCATTTCAAGCAAAGTACCTCACTAGCCCTCTTTAAGAGGAACCTGATTGACTGGATGACTGGATGGGAAACAGAAAATATACCCCTAGGATGCCAGCTGTGTCCCTGTTGGACAGGGAAAACAGGTGCCGACTTTGTGGGAACATGGGTGAAATTATTGGCTAGGATTATAATGGCCTCCGGGCCAGTAGCCTAGTATCATCTTATGAACCTATGAACTTATGACATAAAGACATACATATGGTGAAGCACTAAAATATAACCTTCCTAAACCTCAAATACCTCCTAGATGAAGTACATATAACAAACACCCTCAGCATCTCCGAATGCGCTCTTTCAAAACAGCACCCACATCAACACATACAGCCACATCTCATGGAGCTTCTACGTCTAAGCCCATAAGGCAAGCCATCACACAATCCAACATTCTGTTTACTGGAGACTCCATTGTAAGACACATTGATGTCTCTTTCACCATGATGATTAAGGAAAAATTCACAGTCAGTAGCTTATCAGGGACTTGGATTCATCACATTAAGCATGCACTCATGTCATTGGACCACAAGTACAAGTATGAGTCAGTCATAGTCTACATGAATGTAAATGACAATCAACATACCTGCCCAGACTACATGAAGAGAGGCATCATGGAGCTCTCAGAATGTGTCCCAGGCTGGTAAGACCCTAGCAGTGAGCAGCATTTTACCTTCTCCAAGGATGATGCCACAATATGAATAAAAGATTACTGACTTTAATAATTGGCTTAGTTTCTGTTGTCATTCTAAGGGGTGGAATATTAGCCGCATGGAGGGAGATGGTCAACAGACCATGCTGTTTTGCCAGGGATGATCTGCACTTCTCCCTTCTAGGCTTTTGACTATTAGCTAAAACATTGTCCTCCCCCCCCCATAGTGCCATTTCAGGCAATGCAAAACTAAAAGTGCATCCAATATAGCAAATCAAACCCAAGAAAATCAAAAGGAGTTACTGTTCAATGCTAGGAGTCTAAACAAAAAACTCAACTCTCTAGAAGCTATCTTCACCCTAGAGAATGCTGACATCTGTGTAATCTCTTAGGCATGGTTTAAAGTTGTGGAGAGCACACTGACAGTGCAAAGTTATAATGCCTTCCACATGTTTAGACCAGCTGCTGCATAGACAGTGATTAAAGGTGGAGGTGTCTTGATTTACATCAAAAATAAATATACCTCAAGGCTGGTTAAACAGGAAAATGCACTTGAGCTTCTCCAAGTTAAAATCACCATAGACAAAATCCAGTACAACTTCCTTGCAAACAACATGTCCTCTCTTTAACCAAGAAAACCCATACCATGTATTTAAACTTGTTGGAAAGACTCACTACCCAACCCAATACCATATTCATGGGCAAATTTAATTACTCCACTTTTAACTGGCAATTATATATCACACCAAATCTACAGGCTCAAAGATTCCTGGATTTTGTAAACACAAACTCCCTGGACCAGATAGTACACCAACCAGGGGTGCAACCATACTGGATCTGGTCCTCACTAATATGGGAGAGTGCTGCACAATGTCTTCTTTGGTGAGGTCATACCACAAAATGGTCTTCTTTGAAGTAAAAATAAAACCTGGAACCTTAGCTAACTGTGGAATATTCAGGAGCTACTTTAAGGCCACCTTCTTACTATTAAGTGATAACTTGGCAAAATTTCAAGCCCCCATAAACCCTGAGAACATTGCCACCTATGTGGAACTGTTCACAGGAGCCCTATACAAACATGTTAATGGCTGCATAGAGTGAGTGGTACCCACCAGGAGGAAGTAAAGAACTAACTCAAAAAAAAAGCCACCCTGATGGAATTGCAACATTAATAGGCGGTATAACAGAAGGAAGACAATTATTGCAAAAATTAGGAGGTACAGCATGCAGCAGGATAAAAGCACTCTCATCAAACTAAACAAACAACTTAGAGGACAAAGTAAATTTGGCAAGGACAAACACAAGGCATTCTTTAGTTATGTCCAAAACTTCAAAAGCAATACAGAAGGGTTTGTATTACATTACTGAAAAGTAATTTAATTGAACGGGATTTTACATCAAAATGCCATTCATCAAGCTATTTATAGAGAGATCATGTTACAGTGAAGATCGTAAAATTTGTGCTTTCCTCACTGTAGTGTGATCTCAGAGTTGGTATATATAATTAGTGGGGTTGGGGGTGGGGGTGCAACCCCCCATAAGAGCAAATTCGATAAACAGTGTGAAGGCTGCAAGCCCAGCTAGCTGGAATTTTGCAAATAATTCTGTTATTTGTGAATAGTAATATGATTTGTATGCTTGTCTTACAAATGTAAGAAAACTATGAGTTATGTGTATATTAAACTATTGGTGTGTTGAACTGTATGCTCTGTACTGAGCTTCAAGAATGTAAACACAGTGTACCCTGCTGGAAAAGACCAGAACATATGTATAAACTATATGCCTATGTAAATGTGTGTTTTCTTATTAGTAGCTGGAACATACAGAGTTAACTTGCAAACTTTGAGAAAATAAGTGAAGAGTTTTACAATGTGTTATAAAGTTAGTTAATACAACAAAAAGACAGAATGTCTGCAGCTAGAAATTCTTTCTATTGTCTGGAAACATAAATAACTACACATTTCAAGGGTAAAAGTATTTAACTGGTTTTATGATTTCCAGTTCTAGGCAAAACTTCAGAGAGATAAGTATTTTTAACACAGTGGTGTTATATTTTAAGTTCCTGTTAGCCTAGAAACTAAAGGCAGAAGTGACAAGAATGATGTAATATGAGAAAACCCTACAGAAATTTTTGATAATTTAACTCATTAACCTTCTCAGAGTGCCTCTGTGCTTACCTCCAAGCTCGCTGTGAGAAGCTAGTAATTAAATGTAGTTACAGCCGAGTCCCTTCCACAAGCGCATCTAACTTTATAGCCCTATTGCAGCTCTACTGTTAAAAATTAAGTTGAAAAAGTACCTGAACTTTGTCAGTTACCTTCTCAACTTATTTTTAATAGTGGAGTTGCTAGGTGTTCTTATTGGCATTTTTTGAGAAAATTGGCTTGCCTTGCACGATCACAGTGTGGTTCCCCAGAAAATGAACATTTAATGGCTGGAGCCGTTGAAATAACTTCCACTAGCATGACTTCCTACTCTCTCTCATCTGTTGCTGCAGATGCTACCAATTTCATGTTAATAACTAAACAGACAACACAGACAGCAGCAGTCCAAGGATAATTAACTCCACAGCTTATATCAGATCAGCTCTTCAGTTTTTCACTAAGCAAAAACATGACTTCCCAGCCCTTGCAAACTGACATACATGCTTTTATGGCTACCTCTCAAGATCAGAACACTTTGCAGCCAGACATACCACCACCTGCTGACAAGTTTCCACTCTATAAACCTCCAGAACCAAGGAACTCAACACTCTCCACACTTCCTAACCGCAATGCCAACTTGTTTAGGGATTCTCCAATGCCAGCACATACTGCGGAAGTTTGTAAATCTCTAGAGCCAGGGATTCCTGTTAATAAGACTCTTCCCCATGCTACTAATGCTTTTCATGGATCACTACAGCCAGGGCTGACTTCACCCACACACACAGCTCCCCAGCAAACTGCAGCTCATGATACTCTGCAGTCAGGGCGGTTGTCCAAAGCAAAAAAACCATAAGGAAACCACGGATGCTGGTATTTCAAAGGATGCCCCCAATACATGCTAGCGGGATACCTTTGATGTAGATCAGCTTTCAGCTTGTTCAGATAATTGTGCGGCTCCTGTTTCTGCAATGTAGTCAGCCTTCTCTGATTGTTCTTATGTCTCTGTTACCACTTCAGGCCATGAATATTCTGCTAGTTCCAGTCCATCTACCCAACGCTTAGTCCAAAAGCCATATTTATGGCTAAAGACAGTTACTGAATGCCCCACTTCTAAAGAATGGATATGGAATTATGTTATATTGCTATTGGGGGTGACTCTATCATCCCTTTGTGCCATAGTTCATTGGGGAAGGGACCACTTTGCAGACATCCATTTCAAGGCACAGGATTCTGCAGTCAGATTCCATGCAGTTTTTCTAGTTATAGCTAGCTATAGTTTACTGTGTCATTTTGATGCTTGTGCACACACAACACAAACAACTGAAGGGGTTACTGGGGAAAACAATTCATTGGTGTGTCAGGGAAGTTTTTTTTTCTTTTTTCAATTACAGCCAAGTTCAATATTATTATTAAATACGTGTGTAATGTTTATTCCTCATAGAAGGTCACTGTTTTCCAATGTTATAACAGCCATGTTGGTTAACTAGACAACTATCATACTTTAGAAAAGACCTGTATTTATTTTTTGAATAATTATGTATGCTTAGAATAGTACTTCATATGTTATTAACTGGTTTCAAGAAACTGTTATTAGTATTATAACCAGATCAATGAAGTACTTGCAATTTTGTCATGGAAGGGACATGGTTCTGATGGTGGATCATGAAGTGCTAATATAGACGACATTGGTTACATGGGAAGCTCAGGGTAGGCAAAAATTAATTCCCGAGTCTATAGATTAGTGGGCATGACCCATGCTCTCAATATACACAGCTCTAGGTTAGTGGACATGACACATGCCCTTGATATACACAGTTTTGCAAGTCACTGTAAACGTTTTCTGAGGTGGATTGCCTGAAGTGCCTGCCTGTATGTGCTTTCTTGCTTGTTTATTTATTGCAATTTGCTAAATAGGTAGGTGGGCTGGTACAATTGTTACCAAAATACCAGCATAATGATTGTTTATTAGTTCCAGTGGAAAAAAATTGATGCCTCTGCATTGCCAGACATCATGAACAGAATGCATTCTAACAGCACTACAACCAGCATTCTTTTACAACCACACACTTGGTAAGCCACACGCCATCTATATTCACCTAGACTTCTGAGAAATAGATTCCAAAGAGTACAGGGCCCAGCAGAGATGCTTGTGTTGTGCCACTGTTAACTGTGTCTAGTTGAGAAGGTCCATGATGATTCTTTCCATGGCCTTGCAGATGGCTAGACTTATGTGTCTATAGTTCTCAAGGTTGGCAGATGGACCTCTTTTGTGCCAAGGGATTTCTGTTGCTGTTCTCTTCTCGGCTGTAGACTAGTGGAGGGATATGATCTCTGATGTGTGAGTGAGAGGAAGGCCTTAGTGAGACTCTTGTACTCTTATCTATTGTCTAGTGGAGGGATATGATCTCTGATGTGTGAGTGAAAGGAAGGCCTTAGTGAGACTTTTGTACTCTTATCTATTGTCTAGTGGAGGGATATGATCTCTGATGTGTGAGTGAGAGGAAGGCCTTAGTGAGACTCTTGTACTCTTATCTATTGTCTAGTGGAGGGGATATGATCTCTGATGTGTGAGTGAGAGGAAGGCCTTAGTGAGACTCTTGTACTCTTATCTATTGTCTAGTGGAGGGATATGATCTCTGATGTGTGAGTGAGAGGAAGGCCTTAGTGAGACTCTTGTACTCTTATCTATTGTCTAGTGGAGGGATATGATCTCTGATGTGTGAGTGAGAGGAAGGCCTTAGTGAGACTCTTGTACTCTTATCTATTGTCTAGTGGAGGGATATGATCTCTGATGTGTGAGTGAGAGGAAGGCCTTAGTGAGACTCTTGTACTCTTATCTATTGTCTAGTGGAGGGATATGATCTCTGATGTGTGAGTGAGAGGAAGGCCATAGTGAGACTCTTGTACTCTTATCTATTGTCTAGTGGAGGGATATGATCTCTGATGTGTGAGTGAGAGGAAGGCCTTAGTGAGACTCTTGTACACTTATCTATTGTCTAGTGGAGGGATATGATCTCTGATGTGTGAGTGAGAGGAAGGCCTTAGTGAGACTCTTGTACTCTTATCTATTGTCTAGTGGTGGGATATGATCTCTGATGTGTGAGTGAGAGGAAGGCCTTAGTGAGACTCTTGTACTCTTATCTATTGTCTAGTGGAGGGATATGATCTCTGATGTGTGAGCGAGAGGAAGGCCTTAGTGAGACTCTTGTACTCTTATCTATTGTCTAGTGGAGGGATATGATCTCAGATGTGTGAGTGAGAGGAAGGCCTTAGTGAGACTCTTGTACTCTTATCTATTGTCTAGTGGAGGGATATGATCTCTGATGTGTGAGTGAGAGGAAGGCCTTAGTGAGACTCTTGTACTCTTATCTATTGTCTAGTGGAGGGATATGATCTCTGATGTGTGAGTGAGAGGAAGGCCTTAGTGAGACTCTTGTACTCTTATCTATTGTCTAGTGGAGGGATATGATCTCTGATGTGTGAGTGAGAGGAAGGCCTTAGTGAGACTCTTGTACTCTTATCTATTGTCTAGTGGAGGGATATGATCTCTGATGTGTGAGTGAGAGGAAGGCCTTAGTGAGACTCTTGTACTCTTATCTATTGTCTAGTGGAGGGATATGATCTCTGATGTGTGAGTGAGAGGAAGGTCTTAGTGAGACTCTTGTACTCTTATCTATTGTCTAGTGGAGGGATATGATCTCTGATGTGTGAGTGAGAGGAAGGACTTAGTGAGACTCTTGTACTCTTATCTATTGTCTAGTGGAGGGATATGATCTCTGATGTGTGAGTGAGAGGAAGGCCATAGTGAGACTCTTGCACTCTTATCTATTGTCTAGTGGAGGGATATGATCTCTGATGTGTGAGTGAGAGGAAGGCCTTAGTGAGACTCTTGTACTCTTATCTATTGTCTAGTAGTGGGATATGATCTCTGATGTGTGAGTGAGAGGAAAGCCTTAGTGAGACTCTTGTACTCTTATCTATTGTGTAGTGGAGGGATACGATCTCTGATGTGTGAGTGAGAGGAAGGCCTTAGTGAGACTCTTGTACTCTTATCTATTGTCTAGTGGAGGGATATGATCTCTGATGTGTGAGTGAGAGGAAGGCCTTAGTGAGACTCTTGTACTCTTATCTATTGTCTAGTGGAGGGATATGATCTCTGATGTGTGAGTGAGAGGAAGGCCTTAGTGAGACTCTTGTACTCTTATCTATTGTCTAGTGGAGGGATATGATCTCTGATGTGTGAGTGAGAGGAAGGCCTTAGTGAGACTCTTGTACTCTTATCTATTGTCTAGTGGAGGGATATGATCTCTGATGTGTGAGTGAGAGGAAGGCCTTAGTGAGACTCTTGTACTCTTATCTATTGTCTAGTGTAGGGATATGATCTCTGATGTGTGAGTGAGAGGAAGGCCTTAGTGAGACTCTTGTACTCTTATCTATTGTCTAGTGTAGGGATATGATCTCTGATGTGTGAGTGAGAGGAAGGCCTTAGTGAGACTCTTATACTCTTATCTATTGTCTAGTGGAGGGATATGATCTCTGGTGTGTGAGTGAGAGGAAGGCCTTAGTGAGACTCTTGTACTCTTATCTATTGTCTAGTGGAGGGATATGATCTCTGATGTGTGAGTGAGAGGAAGGCCTTAGTGAGACTCTTGTACTCTTATCTATTGTCTAGTGGAGGGATATGATCTCTGATGTGTGAGTGAGAGGAACGCCTTAGTGAGACTCTTGTACTCTTATCTATTGTCTAGTGGAGGGATATGATCTCTGATGTGTGAGTGAGAGGAAGGCCTTAGTGAGACTCTTGTACTCTTATCTATTGTCTAGTGGAGGGATATGATCTCTGATGTGTGAGTGAGAGGAAGGCCTTAGTGAGACTCTTGTACTCTTATCTATTGTCTAGTGGAGGGATATGATCTCTGATGTGTGAGCGAGAGGAAGGCCTTAGTGAGACTCTTGTACTCTTATCTATTGTCTAGTGGAGGGATATAATCTCTAATGTGTGAGCGAGAGGAAGGCCTTAGTGAGACTCTTGTACTCTTATCTATTGTCTAGTGGAGGGATATGATCTCTGATGTGTGAGTGAGAGGAAGGCCTTAGTGAGACTCTTGTACTCTTATCTATTGTCTAGTGGAGGGATATGATCTCTGATGTGTGAGTTAGAGGAAGGCCTTTATGAGATATATGTTCTCACTGATTTACGCTGATTGTGGCATTGATTAACCAGATATTTTGAACAATTTTTCTGCCTTTGTCAGTCATGTATAGAATTTAAGTGAGAGGAATGACTCAGTAGTATAGAACAGTTATACAATATTTACTGAATTACTCTGGTCTTTTCCTGACAGATGATAATGACTCACTCTTACATTACACCTGCACCAGGAATGTGATGAATATTTGCTCAAAAGGTCATGTGCAGCAATTATCAACTTTGTATGAGCATGCATAACCTTGCAATAATGAAATGCAAGTCATTATCACATTATTAATTTACAATATGTGCAGGTACAGTGTAACAGTGAGTCATTATCACTTGTCAGGTAAACCCATTACCAGCTGACACTGTTATTCACATCATTAAAAGTCATTATCACATTGCAAGCACAGGTGTGGGACACTCCAGATGCCTTCTAGAGCAAGAAATTTTTTAATTTTGTTGTATAGTCTGCAAGGTAACTTGTCAACATGCTGACTAAAACCTCATTTTAAGATGGCAAGTGAACTATCTGTGTGTTTTACACATGTACAGATGTCACAGTTTGTTTATGACTTAGGTTGTGAAATGTATTATATATTTTCATCTTTTGGTAAATAAAATTGCTAGGGAATGTATTGGCATGCTAAGTACTACCTCATTTTGAAGACAATATTAGTACTTGCTAGATGGAAAAAGAACTGTGTCTATACTGTGTACACATATCACAGTTTGGTTATGATGGTTTGAACTTTATGGAAATTATGATTTTTCTTTCATATTTTGGTAAATAACTTTGCAAGGCAGCATCTAAATGTGCTAAGTAATATCTCATTTTGAAGATAGTTCCAACATGGTAAAAGAACTGTGCCTGTATGTTGTACATATGTACAGATATCAAAGTTTGGTTTGGACTTAGGTTATAAAAATTATGATTTTTTTCATATTTTGGTAAATAACGTTGCAAGGGAGCATCTGAATGTGCTAAGTAATACCTCATAGGTTCATAGGTTGGTACTAGGCTATTGGCCCTAGGGCCTATACAAGCCTAGCCATAACAATTCCCTAGCTATTTCTTCCCACAATATTTACTTCCCTGGACCCCTGTCTAGCAGGGTGACTGACGTGATCCTCAGGGTGAATTTCCTATCTCCCATCCAATCATCAAGGTTCGTTTTGAAGAGGGCCAAAGAGGTGCTCTGCTTGACATGTATGGGCAGTTGATTCCAGAGTTTGGGGAGTCTCTGGGTCAGGAACCTATCCCTCCAGCATGTTTTGTTCATTGTGATAACAAGGTTTAGATCCCTGGAGCATGTGTCTCTGAGAGATTGGGATTTCTTTAAGTGTAGCATGTCCAATAGCTCTGGGTTTGACATGGCTTGTATGTCAAGCAGAGATCGCCTCTGAGTAGACGATATGCGACAGAGTATAGCTGGAGTTTTTTTAGACGGTCAGCATAGGGCACCATTTGGAAGACAGTATTCATAGTTTCAACATGGTAAAAGAACTGTGCCTGTATGTTGTACACATGTACATATATCAAAGTTTGATTCGGACTTAGGGTATGGAAATTATTATTTTTTTTTTCATATTTTGGTAAAGAACTTTGCAAGGGAACATGTCAGTGTGCTAAGTAATACTTCATTTTGAAGACAGTGTTATTTCCTACAACATGGTAAAAGAACAGTGTCCATGAACTGTGCACATGTCCAGATATCACAGTTTGTTTAGTCTTGTAGGATTATGAAAATTATACATTTCCAATACTTTTTATTATGCCCATATCTTTGCAAGGGAGTATGGTGATGACACAAATGCTGCATCATTTTGAAGCTGAAATTAAGGCACACAACTTGTACACTGATATGTAGCCTCTGTCTGTTACAGGTAATGAGATATTATGCTTTGTTTATTTATCAGTTATGACAAATATATTAATCATATTTCTGTAAATATCTCCATAAAGGAGCATCACACAGTAATGATTTTGGTGTCATTTTAAAGCTGACATTTATACAAGCAAATTAAATACAAACTGTATGGGTCTACATGGTACATTGACCAAGATATTGTGCTTTGCTTTTCCAAAAAGTTAAACAATATACAGAATATCAGCATTCCTTGCCAAATATTTAATAATGACTTTGATACGCACTATCAATATTAACACTGCTGGAAAGGTCAGTGTCTGCCGAACAACTTCTGCGTTTATATTTTTAGTCTAACTCTTATAGTTAAAGAGTTATGAACAATTGTTTTCAGTATGGTATTACAAATGGATTTTCTGAAAATGAGCTCAGGCTGCACTGTTGTTCCTATGGTGGAAGTAAGCAGGTAGCATTTTCTGAGATGCTCCAGAGTGAATGAGTTAAGAACTATCTCAGAGTGTGGGTCTGGGCATTTTATATTTGTATTTGGACCTAGAAACATCCTCTCACCAGCACTTGCCTTGCTCTGTAAGTAAAACCAGCTTACAGTATCTTTCTTGGAGATAGATAGGAATATAGTAAGATTAGTCTAGCTGTTTTCTATATTTATGTAAGACTGTCCTACAATGTTGCTTTGAAACATTTCCTGTGATTTTGAACTCTGTTGTCACTGCATTGAGTTGAGTATTGTCTTGTTCTGTTATTTATTATTAAATATATTTAAACCTTTTAATTGCAGCTGGTTTGTTAGAGATATTTAAGCTCTTAGAGAACTTGCATATGTATTTGTTAACACTGTACTGACCACTCCTAAATAGTCTTCAAGTCTAGGACACACTTACCATTTGGATAATAGTAACACTGCATTCTAGAATTGGTCACCATTTGGGAAGGGCCTTATAGTAGCTGATAAGAGCTGGTTGGTGGCAGTGCTAACTACCTTTTAGTTTGGGCAGAAGGGGGCATAACTAGTGAACCTGTGCCAGCCTTCCCCAGGAGTGTCTGTGTGTTTGTATACAGATCATATCTCAAAGTGTGTGCCAGCTACTTGGGTAGGGACACAAAGCACTGGTTGGACAGAGAAGGTGCTGGAGGTTTTGGCTTGACTGCTCAGCTGAGATCTCAACCCTATAGCTGTGCCAGTGGGAAGTCTTAGTGGGGATCTGGAGAAACAGAGAGAAATCAGGCCCAGACTGACTGTGATCTCTGTGTGCTCTTAAGAGAAATTGTACTTTATTGTGTGTGTACTTGTCATCCTCCCAATGTGCACATCTGTCACTGGTGTTAGTGATGAGGATTGAGGCTCCTTGATTACTAGGTCAGTACAGGGGCAACACAAATGGCATTTTCAATGTAAGTGATGTTTGATTAAATTATGTTTCGATTATGTAATATTGACCCATACATAATTGTGTGCAGAGCTCATTGAAAACAGACATCTATACTGAGCCTGAATATTTTGCAAACATACTGTCTGCCAAATTCATCTCAAACTTTACACCTCTCTCCCCTTCAACCTTCTGCCAGGAAATACCATCAAATATAACCCTCCCTGCTATCGCTAGGGAACAGGTCCTTAATGGTATCTCTCTAAGGCAAAGAACACTGTATTAATGGACCCAAACAATATCCCAGGATGCCTTCTAAATAGCATGGAATATGATCTAGCAGGCCCTCAGGAATTGCTACTTAGCTTGTCAGAGATTTGAGGTACAATGACTAATCATTACTCTCCAAACAGGCTTTGTGCCTCATGAATGGAGAACAACAGTCATCCCTCCATACAAAGGTGGGCCATGTACAGAACCTGGAAACTACAAACCCATAAGCCTCACTTGTCTCATATGCAATGTGATTAATTTATTTATTTATTTTATTTATTTTACATTTGTTGACCGGGCTAGTCTAGCTGGATATTTGTCCATTTTCAGTAGAGGCCCAGGGAGAAAAGCTCCAGTAATTAAACACATTATATGAAGATAGACAATTCAAATAGTAAGGTGTAAAATGAAGGCTAATTAATACACATATTACATAAAAAGCATGGTAAATACATAGTAAAATAGGCAAATGTCTTGAGAAAGAAAACGTATAGATTTTTTTTTTAAAAAATTATCATGGAAGTGATCAATAATCACATAGGATATCCCCAGATTCTGAACCCAACCTAATTTGATTTTGTCAAGGGCATGCCCTGCTTACTCACCTTGGTGGACTTCTTTGAGAAAGTCACCAAAGCAATAGATGAGAGCAAAATGGTTCACACTACCTACCTTGAACTGGTCAAGGCATGTGACACAATACCCCAATCAGCCATTGTTGACAAACTCAAGAGGTTAGCTACAAGCTCTTATGTCACCCAGAGGATAAACAACTGGCTCATAGATAACACCGAGAAAGTTAAAATTGGGGAGTTTACCTCTACAAAGAGGCCAGTCACAAGTGAAGCCCTTTAGGGATTGGTCCTAGGACCACTGCTTTCTGGCATTTTCTTCTCTGATGTCAAGGCCAATGTCAGTGACCTCTGGCTGACTAAATTTGCAGATGATTGAATACTACACTGCCACATGTTGTCCTAGTAAGGATGATAGAAACAAACAAATGGTGTCAGAGCCATAGACTAAAACCAAATGCCAAGAAATGCATAACAGTATCCTTCAGGAAGTCATCCATTGCTGGTAACTATCATATTAACAACACATCTCTAAGAGTTGTCCCAGTTGACAGGGACTTGGAAACACAAATAGACAGTAATCTGGCCTTTGACCATCATGTGTCTACAGTAGTGAGGAAGGTATTCTATGTTGTGCAACTTATAAACAAATGTATGGCATCTAGGTGCAAGGAAGTCATTGTTCCACTGTATTATGCATTCATCAGACCTTTCATTGAGTACAGTGTCACCTTTGGTAAGCACCTAACCAGGCATATCCAACAATTGGAACATCCACAGAGGTTTCTCACTAAAAGAATACAGGGTATAAGTAAAATGTCCTATGCAGACTGCTTCAAGGCCCTATCATTGTGCTCTGTCTCATACAGGCTGTTGAGGGGAAATCTATGGCTGGCATACAGGGCATTGTCAGACACCACTCTGATGGAATTTCGGCATATCAGCAAAACAGACAACACCAGAATTACCCATTCTAAAGACGTAAACCTTGCTTGTGATATAAATAGGACCTGCTGGAGAAACAGGTATGTATCCCAGAGACTTCTCAGTGTCTGGAACAGGCTCCCCATCTATGTGCAGCAGAGTTCATCCCTAATACAATTCAAGTGTAACTTGGACAATTGAATGAAGAACAGGAAATCCATCCCTGGTTTGGCACCTATGTCCCTAAATGGTTCATCTCCCAAGCACCTGCTTGTAAATGTTTCATCTCCTAAGCACCTGAATTGTCAGAAATTTGAGATACAGATAGGCTTAAAAAGGCCCTTGTGCTCATCATCTTAGTAAACATATATGAACCTAAGAATCAGACAACCTATGTAAAAGATTCTATTGCAATGGGAAGTGCACTACTTGGTTCTATGACACAGCAGCTGGTGCATGGAATAGGCGACCAAATTGAATTAAAGCAAATACTAGCATAGACATTTTCAAGAATAGCCTGGACACTTTTTATGGGAATAACTGTTATAATATATTGGCAGGCTAGAAGGGCATTAATGCCTGTGCTTGAAATATTTACATGTGTGTATGTAAAGAGGCAATCAAGCATAACTTTAGAAGAATGTAGGAGAGTGGCACTGAATCAATAAAGATGGTTACAGTTAGCATGACACCCCAACTGAAGAATGTAGGAGAGTGGCACTGAATCAATAAAGATGGTTACAGTTAGCATGACACCCCAACTGAAGAATGTAGGAGAGTGGCACTGAATCAATAAAGATGGTTACAGTTAGCATGACACCCCAACTGAAGAATGTAGGAGAGTGGCACTGAATCAATAAAGATGGTTACAGTTAACATGACACCCCAACTCCATGTAGAAAATGGGGAAAAAGAGGGTTGATGATGGTGATAAAATGTTGCTTTACAAAGTATTAATAATTTTGCATTATAAAATAAAGATATCAAAAGTTTTATGGGATATATTAAGTGCTGATTTCAATGAACATTTTATTCTGTTGAAGTTAGGAATGTCATAAATTAGAAATAAGTGAAAGACAACTAAACTGTCCCTTAAGCATTTTTATCTCGTGCTGTGTCTAATGTTTTACTTTGTAGTTTATTATAACAGAGAAATAATACAACATTGTTTAAAAAATTACTGTGGAAAGCAAAATTTCACATTATAGTGGTTTTCCAAATGGAGGAAAAATTACCATCCTATATTTTAAGTAAATAAAGCAAAACATAAATGTTAAGAATAAGCATGCAGCCAGGCACATTATGCAGTACAGACTTAATAAGGAAGATTAATGTATTAATAATTATGCCTAAAATGCTCACTATATACATTTGTTATTAGTAGCACATTGATGAAATGCAGCTTGTTGCACAAACTTAGAATGCTCTAGAGTCCATTCTGAGTATTAATGTTTTGATTGTAGTGATTGTAATGTTTATAAACACAATTTTGCATTTTTAAAGCTTGCTACATTTTAATATGCTGGTGCTTACTGTACATTTTATCTATTTTTTCTTTATGCTTCTTCCTCCTCAGTGTGGATTTTATATAAAATTTAGTATTTTCACTTATGTAAGAATATCATTCTTCCTGAATTAAACTGCTTAACAGTTAATATCAAGTCTTTCATTCAGTCATCACATTTGAAATTGATTTTTTAGCCATGGTTGTTGTTGTTGTCTTTCGTCTTTTCCCGGTTAGGGGTAGCCACAGCAGAACTCCGGTCCACTAATGATTGGCAGTAGATTTTCACGAATGCCGAGGTACCAGCTCGACGTTCAACCTTCAACGAAGGCACGCCCATTTATGCATGTCTTTCAAACGCCCACCCAACTGGGGGGAGGACATGCAGACTTCACACAGAAGGCACTCCCAACACTCCAGCCGAGAATCAAACGGGAGAACCTTTTGCTGTGAGGCAACAATGCTACCGCTACACCACCGTTTAGCCATGGTAAATCCACTTATTATCAGTAACTGACATTTTATAACTGCTATCTATAAATGATTCAAAACACTTTCTTTCTTACGTGTCTGAGCTGAAGAAAAGTCTTATTGGAGCTCTTTACATTGTCATCACAGAAAAATTGCTTCCACTATGAGTTGGCAAAGTTAAACCTGCTGAGGGAAGAACTCCTGAACTACATCCCCCTTCAAAAAAAGGGAAAAACACTTTTTAACTGTTTTTTGTAGGGGTAAGCTCCCTCAAACCTCTGTATATCAACTCAATGGGCAATTCAACTCAAAGAAGGGGAAATTTCTACAGGAAGGTCATCACTGTGGGCACAACTCACTGGCAGTGATTTCCTATGCCTTTGATCCTCAGTGTGTTAAATTTCAGACAAATGACACTCAAAAATTCAATCTTTGCTGACCTATAGGTACTCAGAAAAAAACACCATATGAAGAAACCAATATTTGACACTGCAGTGCTATAAAAGCAGTGCATACACATTCTTACATTCTTAGAAGCATATACAGGATTATGATCAGAGTTCCAATCATAACCAACTTATTATGTATTAGAGACATGATTGCCAAGAAATTCACCTTGAGAGCAAAGCTGGAGAGGTAATGCACTGGCCTAGTAATCAAGGAGCCTCAATCCTCGCCACCAGCACCAGTGAGGGACGTACACATTGGGAGGATGACAAGTACACACACAGTAAAGTACAATTTCCCTTAAGAGCTTACAGAGATCACAGTCAATCTGGGGCTGGTTTCTCCCTCTTTCTCCAGATCCCCAATAAGGCTCCCCACTGGCACAGCTATGGGGTTAAGATTTCAGCTGAGTGGTCAGGCCAAGACCTCCAGCACCCTCTCTGTCCATCCAGTGCTTCGTGTCCCTGCCCACGTAGCTGACACACACACACACACACACACACACACACACACACACACACACACACACACACACACATGCGCGCACACCTAGGGAAGGCTGGCACAGGTTTACTAGCTATGGCCCCTTCTGTCCAGACTATAAGGTAGTTATCACTGCCACTAACCCCTCCTTATCAGCAACTTTAAGGCCCATTTAGGAGTGGCCTGTACAGTGTCACCAAATACATATGTAAGTACTTTAAAAGCTTAAATATCTCTAATCAAAACAGCCACAATTAAAAGGTTTAAATATATTTAATAATAAATAATAAAATAAGAAGACAATACTCAAACAACATAGTAACTACAGAGTTCAGAATCACATGAAATATTATAAAACAACATTGCGGGACAATCTCAAATAAATGCAGAAAACATCTAAACTAATCTTATTCTATTCCTATCTATACTATGCATAAATCTTACTTACAGAGCAACATGCAGGCTGAAGTGCTAAGTGAATGTTTCTAGGTCCAAGAGAAGATGCAAAATGCAAAGAGTTCTTAAATTAATATCAGACATTACAGCTGGGATAGTCTGGATGACATCACTCTCCATCACCTGCCTTCAGTTCCTAAGCTAACAGAAACTAACATAAGTTTAACATCTCTATGCGAGAAGTACACATCTCTCAGAAGTTTACAGAACTTGGAAATCGTATAACAATAAAATGCTTTTACATTTGAAACCTAGTAATTATTTCTGTTTCAAGACACTATAAAAACCTCTAGCTCTAGACATTCCCTGTGATTCAGTGACCTGTTTTCTTCATGCAAGAATAGTGTAGCAGCTCCTGAAATGAACATGGTCACCGAGTGATCCAATAAACAAGGCTGTGAGTGTACATGAGCCTGCCAGCAGTATTCCCTCATGTATACCACTGAATAATGAGGTTCAGAAATGTATTTTGCTACTAGCCAAATGCATTTCTGCAAAAATCAAAATGGAGGCATAACAGCTCAAAGTAAAGTATGTATTTTTATCCTTAGGCATGTCAATGAACACATGTATGGCAATTGGCATGGAAAAGTGTTGCAAAATTATAAAAATGAAAGTTTTTTTTTTTTGGATGATTTTGGCCATTTAAGCATAGGGCAATGGTGTGCAAACAGGATCATACCGAAAATAAAAAAAAATGTGAAAAGGGAATTTTAAGTGAAATCTGCATTTTGCCATTATAGTATATGGCATGCAGAATCAAAACAATAACAGGTAACACTGGTTGCTAAGGAAGAAGGCTGTGGTGTAGTGGCCTAACCAGGGATTAAGGCAGTAGGGTATGCAAATGAGCAACTTTTACTGAATCACTAAATGGGAGACCATTCTTTGGCTGCATCTAACCATGTAGGAGCTATAAGGCAGTGGTGTAAGCAGGAGAAAGAGCTGACATGAAAAGGGTGTGTGTCATAGGCTTATTGGTTCATAGGCAGGTACTAGGCTATTGGCCCTAGGGCCTACATAAGCCTAATCAAATGGTACACTGACTTTTTCCACCCAATAAAATTATTTTCCTGTGCCCCTGTCAAGCAGAGCCACAGAAGTGATCCCCGGGGTGAATTTCCTATCTCCCATCCAATCATCAAGATTTTTCTTGAAGAGTGCTAATGAGGAGCTTTGCTTGATATAGATAGGTAGTTTGTTCCAGAGTATGGGAAGTCTCTGGGACAGGAATCTATCCCTCCAGCATGTTCTGTTTATTGTGGTGACAAGGTTTAAGTCCCTAGAGCGTGTAGCTCAGAGGGATTGGGATTTCTTTAAGTGGAGCATGTCCAACAGCTCTGGGTTTGACATAGCTTTGTATGTAAGGCAGAGATCGCCTCTGAGTAGGCGATATGCGACAGAGTAAAGCTGGAGTTTTTTGAGACGGTCTGCATAGGGCATCTGTTTGAGGCTGGTAATCCTCTTTGTGAGGTATTTCTGCGGGCTATCCAGTTGTTGTAGATGTCTTGTGAGGGACATACCAAAAGGGGGTGTTGTACTCTATAATGGGTCTAATAAGTGATGAATAGAGGGGAACAATGACCTATTTTTTCCTGCATGAGAAACCTTTTGTGATGAGATGTGCCATGTAGAAGGATTTCTTGTCTACTGTAGTGATGTGATTATCAAGGGAGAGACTGCTGTCCACCTGTGTCCCAAGGTCTCTTATCACACTTTCGGTGTTAAGTAGACTATCACCTATTTGGTAGTTCATGGGTACAGAGTTTTTATCAAAAGGGATGACAATGCACTTTTTGGCATTGAGCTTGAGGCCATGGCTTTGACACCAGCCATCTGTCTCAGTGAGGCCCTTTTGTAGGATGCCCACATCATTAGGAGTTTTGATTATGGCTCCTAGTTTGCAATCATCTGTAAACTTTGTTAGCCAAAGACCTTCTGTGTTAGCCTATACTTCAGAAAAGTAGATACCAAACAGGAGAGGACCCAGGACTGAACCCTATGGTAGTCCACTTGTCACTGGCCTGAAATCAGATTTGGAGTCTGCTACTCTCACAGAATGGGTTCTGTCACTGAACCAGTTACCTATCTTGTGACATAGGGATTTATAACTTATTTAGTGAGTTTATCTATAATTACAGAGTGGGGGATAGTGTCAAAAGCCCTGGTGAGATCTAGATAGGCTGTGTGAACCACCTTACCCTCGTCTACAGATTTGGTGACTGCTTCAAAGAAGTCTATCAGGTTTAGGAGACATGATCTGCCTTTTACAAACCAACATTGGGTGGGGTCCAGAGTTTGGAGATTACCAATGTCTTTGTTTATAAGTTCCATGATATTACGTTCCATGGCCTTGCATAGCAGGTTTGTTAGGCTAATGGGGTGGTAGTTCCCAGGGTCCATGGTGGCTTTCCCTTTGTGGAGTGGGATAACTGTCACTGTGTGCCATTCGGTGTGCACAAAGCCTGAGGTGAGGCTATGATTGAAAATGGTACTTAGATAGGGTGCCAGTTCATTCTGTAGTTCATGTAGAACACAGCCTGGGATGTTATCAGATCCTATGGATGCTGTGTTCTTGGCTTTGGAGAGTGTGGTTTTTACCTGTGCAGCCATGATTACAGGAACTTTCCATTCTTCCGGTATAGAGATGGCCTCTTTAGAGGGTGAGAGGGGGTAAAGTTAGCACTGAACCTATCTGCCAGGATGTTGGCAATATCAGTTGGTTCTGTATATTTAGTGCCTTTGTGCTGTAACTCAGAGCAGATCTGAGTGTTGCCATTGAGATTCTTGACATAGATGTAGAATGCTTTGTAGTTGTCTTTAGAAACAGTGGCAATTTTTTTTTCGTAACTAGTTTTGGAGGATTTTATGAGGGATCTCAGCTTCTTATTGAAGCTGACCAGGGAGTTCCTCCAGTCATGGGATTTTACTCTTTTTTTGCAACAGTTTCTTTCCTTTGTGGTAGAGTTTGTTTATGACAGGGGACCACCAGATTGGCTTCCATTTTTTGGAGGATGTCATTTTGGTTCTGTTAGGGGTAGCATGATCCATGCACTCATGTAAGTGCTTATAAAGTGCATTTGTGTAGGATTCAGTGGTCGTGCCTCTATTGTCCATCTGCATAGGTGTCGTGAAGTTTGCCACTTCTGTCTTAAGAAGTGTGAAGTTGGCTTTGGAGATATTTTTTATGGTAGTTTCCCTAATGGGGGTGGGGGGTGGGGGCAGAATGTGGATATCTAGGGTGATTAGTTTGTGGTCAGATCTGACCAACAAGGAATTGACCTCTGGTGTTGATCACCGGTTACCCATGTTGATAATGACCAGGTCTAGGATATTGCTGGCCCTGGTGGGGATGTGGATAAGTTGATCCAAGGCTTTGGAATTTATGAACAAGTAGTGTGTGAAGTTTATCCCCTGTGGCTTTTGTGTGTGTAGGTTATAACATTTTAAGGGTTGTTGACCCCCTACCCCTGACATTACTTTAAAGACCCTGTTAATGGTATCTGCCTCACATGCACCATGTAACACCATACAGCCTTACCAGTCATCTGTATAGTTGTACATGGGATATCCACATGTTTTCAACCTATATGTTGTCTGTGTCCCCTGACAATGAGCATTCCTGTGATAACATTGTCAAACACATCACAGTTATCATAATGACACACATGCCAACATCAGACATTGTACCTGACTGACACATCATTCTGATGCAAAGTCTGTCACACTATCACTTGTGTAGGTATGTAGTAGCAGTAGATGAAACCAATCACTCTGTCTGTTGGGTTATCCTACCATTCATGAAAGCATTTGCAAGATTACCTGTTGTAAGAGGATGTGTGTTATGTCTCAGGTATATAATGTATGTGGAGCATGGCATGTGTACGCAGCACTATAGTACATACAAGTGGATACGTAGGGTTAGTAATATGTCTATTGGCAACTGTGTATGTGTTTCCACATGCACAGCCCCTGTAGCTGTCTTCAGTGTGTGGATGTGATGGATATACAATGTTGTGTGCCTTTTCCACCCTGCAAACTCCCCCATAGGTGAACTAGTGTCGACCCATACAGATGTCATCCACTGTACAAGCACAGTTACACAGTTTCTAACACCAAGCCACTGTAGTGCAATGGTCATATTACTGTGTATTGTATGTTAATAGATAGGTAGGTCATCCACTCTGATAAGTGTTACCTTCATGCGTATGTATGTCTCAATACATGTCCCTGTCCCCATGCAGCGGTGTCCATGTCCCCATGTAGCAGTGTGCATGTGTGTGTGTGTGTGTGTGTGTGTGTGTGTGTGTGTGTGTGTGTGTGTGTGTGTGTGTGTGTGTGATGGCTCTAACATGTTAAGGGCCTCTTAATCCACCATTTCGATTCCTAACATTCCCTGCAATTGTCACCCACTTCAATAGTAATGGCAGACACTGCCACACTACAGTACCACTGTGCTATCTGTGCTATGTATCTAGTGCTATTGTTTGTAAGACTGTGCAGGTAGGGGCTGTGCTCAGCCCTTCATCAGCTGCCCCATGTACAGAACTATGACTCTGTGTACACTACCAGCATAAGAGGCCAGACATGCATATGAGATAGCAGACACACATGCTGGTGATTGTCAGGTTAGACTAACACAGGCTGACCTGTGCCAGGAATACATACCCCAAACCTGTCATACACAGGACCAGGCAAACCATCATCAACTGCATGACAGTCGAGTGGATGTGACAGAAATGGCAGGGTCAACAGGTTGCCGATAGCTGAATCTGTTGCACTGAATGTAATGGCTAAGATTCGCACTTAGAAGGTCCTGCTGTAAGGCTGCTCATGTCGATAAAGCACCTGCTGCCTACCTTTTGGGTTCTCCCCAGCCAAAAGCTACAAACCAAAAGGAATCCTTCTTCTAAAGGTCTTCCTCCACCCTGGACATCTGCAGCTCTCAGAGTGTTGTTGTGCTCCCAGACCTAACACCACCAAAAAGAGAAATCAGGAACAGATATCAGCATCCTGCTGCCTGCCTTTTGGGTTCTCCCCAGTCAAAAGTTACAAACCAAAGTAATCCGTCTTCTAAAGGTCTTCCTCCATCCCAGACATCTGCAGCTCTCAGTGTGCTGTTGTTGTCCCAGACCTAACACCACCAAAAAGAGAAATCAGGAACAGATTTCAGCGTGTATGTTTATACTTACTTACCTATCTCTGCCTTAACTGTAACATACACAGTAGCAGCCTACAGCAGCCTGCCCCCCCCAGCTCTTCTTGCCTTCCTGCATTTACCTTAAACTTCTCCATAGCAACATTAAAGTTCTTGCGTTCGCCAGTAGGTGGCAGCATTACTCCCTTTTGTAGTCACACTGGGCATTTTAATTTTAATTTATACTAAATCCCAAAGCCTCTTATACAGAACAGTTGTAACTTTCTATAGACCATTATTTTCCTTGCCCCCTTCCCCTGCTCGTCTCATACTTTCACACTCACCTTACAGCCCAGCTGCACCTTTTCCACCTCCAAGAGCCAGATTCACTGATTGTCTTCTTGGGATTACGTACTCCTGCCCAGCTCAATCCCACTCCTTTCGCCCTGAGGGCTCACTACGCTCCCCTACTCTGCCCCCATTTCCCACCCACCCCCACTGTCTCTTCATTTATACTTCCTCACACCACACCCCTAACAGACCTACACCAATCACATACACCCTCTACCAAACCCCTGCCACTTCCTTACACACATTAATACTCACAAGCCCAACCCACTCCCACACACACACCACCTCTCACATACCCATACAACTATGCCTACCTACCACCTACAAACATTACTACTGGCTTCCATGCTAGTAACCCTAACCCACATTACCAAACTTAGCCTCCTCACAAATACACAGCTATATAAATCCTCATACACCACATCCTCACTCCACCCAAACAAATCCCACACATATTCACAAATCTCCCCTGAACTCTACTCTACAACCCACTCCCATCTGTTCAAACACACTATACTCCCCATCCCACACCCCCACACCCCATCCTAAATACATTCCATAAAAGATACCTCCCCTAGCAAAACCACATTTTCCTATCCCAACTAAACCTCTTCATGCAGCTCCTTCCACATATCTCACTCTCAGGAGATATCCACCTCAACCCTGGTCCAAAACACAACATTACCCACCCAAACTTATCTTCCACACCACACAAACCCAAATCTATCAGCCTCACCACCCTAAATGCACAAAGCCTATGTAATAAAATTCCCAACCTTCACGCTTGGCTCTCTCATAACCAGCCAGACATAACCACAGTCTCCGAGACCTGACTTAAACCCTCAATCACAGACCATGAAATCCTCCCCCAGGCTACCATATCATAAATAATGACAGACCTCATAGAAAAGGAGGTGGTGTAGCCATTATCTACCCCTCCACTCTCACCTTCACTCCTATGACCAACCCCATCTCAACCTTTGCCAATGCTGAAATAATTGCTGTCTTTTTAAAACTTAACAACTACAAATTCATCTGCATTTTTTCCATCTACATCACACCAGGAGACAATACCAAAATACTAGAAGACATCATCTCTTGGTTTAGCTCCAACATCAGAAAGGAAAGCTACATCCTCTGTGACACAAATATTAACTGGGCCTCCTTCCTCTCAGATACCCCAACCCACTCAATCAACCTTTACAATTTCACCCAACTTATAAATCTTACTACCAGGCAAAATAAAGACAGTGCCTCCAGTACCATCATAGATTGGATATTAACAACCCACCCCAACCATACTGCCAATGCTGGTATAATACCAGCCCCCTTAGTGATCACCTACCAGCCTTCATAGACTGCCTACCCACTCAAATAGAAAAATAACACCAATTTAATCAATCCCGCAACCTAGTCTCCTTCAGCCCTGAAATCTTCTCAGAATGTCTTAACATTACTGACTGGTCACCACTAAAATGCCTTCCACTAGATAACGCCGTATCATATTTTAACCACACTTTTCTCACCCTACTGTATAAACTAGCTCCCTCCCAGTCTAAACGCATCAAATCTAATCCCTGCACCTGGCTATCCCAAGAAACTAAATAGATAATGAAGCAACGGGACAAAAAGTGGAAACAGTACCAAAAACAGAAAAACCCTAGCACCCAACAAGAATTTAAATATCTGCGTAACCTAGCCAAAAAATTCATAACCAAAGATCACAAATCCTACTACTTCAATCTGCAATCTGACCACTCAACTAACCCAAAGAAAGTCTGGACCTCCATCTCCTCAATTCTCAACCCCGGCAATAAAGCCAACCCCTGCCCCGATCCTAAGCTAACCAGCCTTGAAACAGCCACAAAATTCAACACATTCTTTATAGATAGCATAGCCAACTTATCCTCCACTTTTTCTAACCAGCCCACCAACTCTATCCTCTCATCCTGCCCCCTAACCCTCCTCCTCCCCCTCTTCTCCCTTAAACCTGTCTCCATTAACACAATAAAAAGACTACTCCTAAAGCTAAAACCATGCCGCAATGCACCTGACAACCTTCCAACAAAAATCCTCAAACTATCCGCTGAATCAATAGCCTATCCCATATCTATTCTTATAAATAGGTCTATAAAAGAATCCAACGTACCGACAATCTAGTGACAAGCATTCATCATCCCTCTACACAAAGGTGGCAAAAACACTGACACAACCTTCAGACCCATAGCTATACTCTCGCCTCTCTCTAAAATACTTGAAAAAACCATCCACTCCCAACTAATGCCATACCTAACCCTGCACAACCTCCTGTCCCCTACACAACATGGCTTCCACCCCGGCCACAGCACTATGACTGCCCTCCTTTCCTTCCTTGAGACAGTCAGCCAAGCACGGGACAATGGCAACAATGTATCTTCACTGTTTCTAGACCTCTCAATGGCATTCAATACCATCTTCCACTCCCTACTTTTGTCCCAGCTCTCACATCTGCACATCTCACCCTCAACCATATCCTGGTTCTCTAGCTACCCTTCCATGTGCCAACAGGCTGTGCAATGGAAAGAGTCAACCTCCCCTTTCCTACCTACACCCACAGGAGTATTACAAGGATCTGTACTAGGACCACTCCTCTTTAACATATTTATCAACAATTTCCACCTCTCTATCCCTGACACCTCAGTTATCCAATATGCAGATGACTCCACTATCATCTGCTCAGCCTCATGCCCCTCCAAACTTCAAATCATAACCCAAATAGCCTTCTCTAAAATAGAATCATGGATGCAATCCAACCACCTAACAATAAACACTAAAAAAAAAAACTAATGATTTTCACTCCCACCAAAACCTCCCAACTCAACAAAGACCTATTTTCCATCAATAGCCACAATATCACCCCCTAGAAATCATTCCCAGTACCAAGCTACTTGGCATCACCATAGAGAGAAACCTAAAACCTAAAATTCAACTTCCACATTCTCTCCACAATCAAAAAAACCCAACCAAAAATTGGTCTTCTCTACAAACACAACTGCTATCTCACCCCCTCCTCCCAACAAACCCTTGCATCTACCTTTCTTCTCCCCTCCCTCTTGTACGATGCCCCCCTATTTTCCAACATACAACTTGGCCTTCGCTCCAAACTCGAAGCCTGTTACAACAAAATCTGCAAATTCACAACCAATTCTAAGAACTCTTCCCATCACTGCATCTCTCTACACCCCCTCAACTCCCCAACCACCTAAAATACCTCCAGCTTGCTACAGCTCACAAACTCATCTTCAAGCCAACATAATGCCCTTCTCTCACCAAATGTCTAATACCCTACACACCCAGGTGCTCCTTGAGATCCAAAGGCCAAAACCTCCTACAAGTGCACAAACCCTTACATCCACCTGACCAGTTATTACTATCCCACACCATAGCCAAACTGTGGGACTCTCTACCCTTCCCACTACATAATTTACCTAACCATAACAATTTTAAATCCACACTTCTCTCCCATCTGTCCTCCAAATGGGAATGCCCTTCACATGCTCACACCTAATAAAAAAATAATAATAATAATAATAACTCCCCATCAAAGCTAACAAAAATCTCATGTTATAAGCTTTCCACAAATTTTATGCATGCTGGCCTCTGGCCTATCTTGCACATACCCTTATAATCTCATCCTTCTAAATGTAATGTACCTTATATTTTAGTGTAAATAGATACTTCTGTACTAATCTTTACTATGTAGCCTATTTTGTCTACTGTGATGCAGGTCAAGTACTTTTTTATTTAGTGTTTTTTGTAACTTTACAACTTGTAATGTTCTGTGACATCCAGTGTGTGTTTACATAATTTTGTTTTACTATGTACTGGAGCTTTTCTCCTCGGGTCTCCACTGAAAAGGGGCCACAAGCCCAGCTGGACTAACCTGGTTAACAAACAAACAATAAATAAATAAATAGTGAAGGACCTAGTGCCAAAATTCAGGTAACTTCCTCTCTATGTATGTATGAGTGGTTTCCAGCTCTGAAATTATAATTTTATTGGCCATTTGGGGCTGATTTCTATCCCTTTCAACTTTCTGGATTAAAAACACATGTTTGCACATTTTTGCACATTGCACAGCACTGCAGAGTTAAGGTTAAACTATTCCTGGTGCCAGAAAGTCTGCTTTTCAAATTTTCCTTTGGAACTAGCTGAGTTCTCAGTAGTAGCACTAAAATCTGAATCCCTGTGACTAGCACTTGCTCTAAAACCTGCTGGAAAGCACTAGGAAGCCTTAAACTGATACAAGCACTAAACTCTCCTTGTAAATAAGGAGAAATCAATCATAGGCACTAAACAAGCCTATAATTGCAAAGTACCTTGGCAAGGTAAGGGAAAACAGCTCTTGTACTTTACAAAAGAAACACCAAAACAGGCATGTTCAAGGGTCTGCTTCTGGTGATTTCTCCTGTGCACCTGGTGAATCTGGGTATATTGCGGCAATGCAGCAATTGCCTCATGTACACAGACAACCCTCTCCTCCTACCACCCAAAACTACAACCTGTGAGAGATGCACTTACATAGCCAAACTGGAAGCAAAATTCTCTCCAGCCAAGATTGTGCTAGACAGTCAAGAGGAGAAGGTTAACACCTGCACTACAGCTCAAGCAACACATAGCCCTTCAAAACCCACACATAGTAACACTAAACTCACATATGTGGAGGCCCTTAGCATTAACCTGCCCAAGCAACAAGGACCTCTGAAGCTGAAATGCAAACAAACACCAGTCACAACCAAAGTGACACATAGCTCAAAACACCAATGCGCCACCCAACAACAGCCCCTAAGGCAAGACAACGTACCCAACACTTTAGTCATAGGTGACTCTAAAGTCAGGCACACTGATATGTCCCACTCACCAAGCTGAACAAGGAGAAAATTACTGTCAGCTGCCTGTCGGGTGCCAGGATCTGCCACATAATGCATGCACTCAAGTCACTCCACAACAAGTACAAATATGACTCTTTCATTGTCCATGTTGGAGTGAATGACTTGAGACGAACCTCCCTGGACTACATGTAAAGAAACATGGAAGAGCTCTCAGATCATGTGGCCCAGGCAGTTATGACCCTAGCCCTGAGTAGCATCCTGCCTTTGCCGGGAATAATATCACAGTATAAGGACAGAATGATTGACTTCAACAATTGGATAAGCTTCTGGTGTCATTCAAAGGGGATCCAGTATCTGTCTGCCTGGGACGACATGATCGACAAACCACGATGCTTTGCCAGAGACGGTCTACACCTGTCACCCCTGGGATTCAGGATACTGGATTCAGGATACTGGCTAAGGCTCATGTCACCCCCTATAGTGCCTTTTTTAGGCAAAGCTCAAATGACAAAACTATTGCTGTAACAAATAAAAGCATGCAAAATCTGAAGGTAATGCTTTTCAATGCTAGAAGTCTAAACCTCAAAATGCACTCTCTTGAGGCACTCTTAAAAATGGAGAACATTGATATATGTGCAGTAACTGAGATCTGATTCAAGGCACCAGAGAGCACTACTGCAATACCAGAGTACAACTCTTACCACACTTTTTAGCCACCAAACTAGGACCGAAACACTAAAGGTGATGGAGTGTCCATATTCACCAAGGATATTCACACCTCCAGGCTAGTTGTCTAACATAATGCATCTGAAGTACTACAGGTGCAACTAACACTAGGTAAGTCTGCAATCCAAATTGTAGCTTGCTACAGATCCCCCACCATGCCCCAAGATTCTCACTACACCTCTCTAAACATACTGGAAAATATTAAGATACAACCAAACACCCTAATACTGGGTGATTTCAACTACCCTGCCATTAATTGGGAAAGTAGTTGGGTACCAATACCTTTGCCCAATGATTCTTGGAATTCATAAATTCCAATGCCCTGGATTAACAAATCCATAGTCCCACCAGTGGCTCAGATATCCCTGACCTGGTCATTACTGACATGGGAGATCGATGCTCCACACAAGTGGTCACCCCCTCGTTGGTCAGGTCTGACCATAATCTAACCACCCTTGATGTCCACATCCCCCCCGGTAGGGAAACCTCCATAAAAAAACTTCTCCAAAGCCAACTTCATGCTACTCAAGTCAGAAGTGACATACTTCATGACACCCATGCAGACGGGAACTGAAAGTTCGACTGCTGAAACCTACACTAAGGCACTGTACGAGCACATCCACTCGTGCCTAAATCATGCCATTCCAAATAGAACCAAGATGCTCTCCTCCAAAAAAAAGAAGCCAATCTGGTGGTCCCCTACCATAAACAAACTATACAACAGAAGAAAGAAACTGTTCCAGAAAAAAGGAAAATCCCAGGATGCAAAAAAACTCACTTACAAGCCTCAGTAAGAAGCTGAGATCCCTCATAAAATCCTCTAAAGCTAGCTACAAAAATAAAATTGCCAAATATTCTAAGGACAACCACAAGGCATTCTATAGTTATGTCAAGAATCTAAATGGCAATGCTCAGATCTGCTCTGAGCTACAACAGAATGGCATTAAATATACTGATCCCAAGGATATTGCCAATATCCTGGCAGATCGATTCAGTGCCAACTTCACCCCCCTCTCACCCCCTAAAGGGCCCATCTCAATACCAAACAATTGCCAAATTCCAGTAATCATGGTCACACAAGTAAAAAAATGCACCCTCCAAAGCTAAGAATTACAGAATCCATGGGACCAGATGACATCCCAAGCTGTGTACTACATGAACTACAAAACAAACTGGCACCTCACCTAAGTGTCATGTTTAATCATAGCCTCCGTTGGTAAGTAAAACAATAAAAATATTCACGGTAGTCCAGATTACAATAAAGGCTGAATTCCTAAAAATGAAATGTTTCCACCAACACCAACACCACGTCCAGAAACTCCAAAAGGTACTCCAAAGGTATCACAAACCGTCTTTATTGACAAATGGATTTAGCGCTTTCATCTCTCTCTGATGAGGTCTCCAGTTCCTGGAGATGAAAGCGCTAAATCCATTTGTCAATAAAGATGGTTTGTGATACCTTTGGAGTACCTTTTGGAGTTTCTGGACGTGGTGTTGGTGTTGGTGGAAACGTTTCATTTTTAGGAAGACAGCCTTTATTGTAATCCGGACTACCGTGAATATTTTTATTGTTTTACTTACCAACGGTTCCTAGTTCTCTCTTTTTTTTCAGTAGTCGGGTTTCGAGGAGTCTCCGTTTCATTTTTGGATTTTGAACTGTTTTCCACCCACCTTGTGTTATTTCAACATGGACAGTAGTAGTTTACTGGCAGAACTTATTAAAGTCATTCAAAACTACTCGTAAACGGATTTCTCCCCAGTGTCCAATTCGGGGGAAGAAATACCATGTGCACAGAGCAGTCCGTCTGCTAGGGAGGAAGTAGAAGCGATACCAGACACTGGGGTAGATGCGCATACTATGAAAAGGAGAACTATGTTGAAGGAGCCTGAATTGCGACCTAATCGCCAGGACACCCATACCGGGGTTTCTTGTCAAAGAAATCAAGTAACAGTAGATCAAGTTGGTCCCAAAGATTTTTTTCAAAAATACCAGGATATCGATTTCAACAGTTGGTTGAATTCAACTTTCACCAACAACGTTAAACACCGGGAGGACAACAAAAGTGATGGCCTAGGTTACAAAGAGAAATGCAAGGCTTTAAAAACTCTTTTAACCAGGTACAAGTCTTTATCTTTAGAAAATTGGTATTTTAATAAGTGTCTGCATTACAAAATTGTACCAAAAGGGTTGAGAATAAACAAATTTCCTAACAATATCATTGGCACTACTGATACTGAGTTTTTTAAAAAAAATATTTGTGACATTTTCAGTGATTGTGGACTGGCTATATTAAGGGTGTTAATTAAACACAACGAACAAAGAATGGAAATGGACAAAAAGGAGATTGACAAATTGTATAAAGAAATCGATGATGATTTACTGTTTTCTGTACAAGAATATAAAAATATTTATCTTAGATCTTTGCAAGATGTGGATTATGTTATTACACGTAGTTACAACAGGAAGTTATCTAAATTTGATAGGGACATTAATGAGTATAGATTTGGTCTAGCATATAGTTGTGATAAGAAATTTACTAATAGAGCCTATAGGGGTCAAGAAAAACAGAACTATGATTCAGATTCACAGTTTCAGGATAACTATAGGAACAACCATAGGAATTTTAACAGAGAGAACGAGGTGAACTTGTATGAACAAGAATATAATTTATGTGATGATGGTTTCAATTGTAATGAGGGGACCCCTTTAGGGGGGGAGGGACCAAGGAAGTCCGAAAGGCTGAAAAATCGGTTACAACAACCATCTTGCGCCCAAGTTACAGGGGCCAACAGTTACAACCATTACAGAAGAACAACATACAGATAGAACAGTTTAGTTCAGGTGAATTTGGGGATGTACCATCTACATACAAACCTTTATCTATGTACGCACACAATGATTTTTTTATTTTCAATTACACAGATTTGAAAATAGATGATGTGCATTTTAAGTTATTCACTAAAGGGTTCACTTTTGTACCTGTTACTAAGCCTAGTATAGATAGTATCCTGTTGGATATAAAACTTTTTACTAGGAAGCTCAACTTGTTGCAGATGTTTGGTAAGGACAAGTCACCCCACAAGAGTAACATTTTAAGCAGACATAGTGTTTACAATCCTCCTCTTCACCAAGATATTCAGAACTTTGAAAATATACTTAATAACAGAATAAGAAGGGAATTTAAACAGAAGGTGAACACGAATGTCAGTAATTTAACGGACAAAGAGAATAAACTCTTACATGAGCTTAGTGAAAATAGAAATATCCGGGTTATGAAACCGGACAAAGGTGGTGGTATTGTCCTTATGGATAGTTGGGACTATGAGAATAGAATGTTTGAGATATTAAATAATGACAAATGTTATAATTCAGTTTCTAAAATGAAATTAATATTTCATATCACAAAATAGACTATATTATAGAGGACAATTTATTTCAAGGGCTCATAGACATTGAGCTATGGAAGTTTTTGAAAGTTAGTAAAGCAGTCATCCCCACTATTTTTGGCATACCAAAGACTCACAAAAATATTCAAAACCCCCCAGTGAGACCAATTGTCTCATCACAAGGTTCAAAAACCCAGCCTCTGGCTATATATATAGACACTAAACTTAAAAAGTATTACAAAAATTATTCTCATGTTTTGGTGGATTCTTGGGACTTCCTACAGAAAATCAGCAAGGACCCTTATAGTGAGGATATGAAATTTATTACTATTGATGTCAAAGATTTATTCTCAGTTATACCACACAACATTGGAATGGACTGGTTTGAGAATATGTTAATAGAGATGAATTTATTAACACCTAATGAATTTAAATTAGTCTTAAAGTGTATGGAGTTGGTACTCAAAAACAATTTTATATTCTTCCAAGGTGACTATTATCACCAAAAAGAGGGAGTGGCTATGGGGGCAGCGTGTGCCCCTATTTATGCCAATATAGTAATGTTACATTGGGAAGGACAATATGTTTTTGATACGGAATTTTTTACTTACATCAAAAGTTACTATCGGTTTCTTGATGATATATTTATTCTGTGGGAAGGCCCTGATGAAGCCATAGATAAATTTATTTCTTTTATCAACCAAAGTACTAACTTTTTAAGTTTTACTCATCATATAGACTCACAAGAAATTAACTATCTTGATGTTACGTTACATAAGGACTACCAGTTTAACATGTACAAATCGATTATTTATAGGAAAGAACATTTTTCTAATACATATTTATACTTTAATAGTGACCACCCAGATTATCTCAAGCACAACATAATTAAGGGGCAGATGATTAGAGTGGCCCGGATGACTTCAGATAGGGATGAATTTCTTATGGAAATAGACAAAGTACAAAATATGTTTCACCAAAGAGATTACCCTGTGGAAATTACACAGCCTATAAAAGAAACAATAATTAAAGGATGGGGTGATAAATATATACCTCTACTAAACTATATGAATGATAGAACTATTGAAAGAAGAGAAAAATTATTGCAGAACAATAAGAATGGTTTACCCTATCTGATTCTCACATACTATCAAAATATTGGGTGGTTACAAAAATGTATTAATGAGACATGGGATTTGTTCAAAACAGTGTCTATGAGAACAACGATTTTCCAAAATAAATTGACTTATAGTTACAGGAGAGGTTATAATATAAAAAAATATTTTTGAAAAAAAGAAATGTTTAAATCAAGGAGAAATAGTTCAAAATAAAATAGGTACCTTTAGGTGTGGTAGATGCACCCAGTGTCCATTTATAGCGGGTGAAAAAACAGTAACATTACCTAGTTTGAATATTACATTGAAGTCTAAGAAATATAGTAGTTGTTATACTAAGGGGTTGGTTTACTTAGTATATTGTAAATCTTGTTGGGGGTTCTATATTGGGAAAACGGAACGCCACCTGAGAAAAAGGATATACGAGCATATGAGAGATATAAATCGTAAGAACGAAAATAATGCTTTATATAGACATTCTCTAACATGTGACGAGGCCAATTTCAAATTTTGGGTGGTCGAGGTGGTGGACCAGTTAGATAGAGGGGGTGATTGGGAGACTAAATTGGCATATATAGAGATGATATGGCAGCTCAGGCTAGATGCCTGTAGTGGCAAGGGCCTGAATGACCATATATCCATTGTGCCAGCCCTCAAACTTTTATCAAATGACCCTACAAAACATGTACAACAATAACATATAACATCTAAAAAATCTATATATAATATATTTTAATCATGTTCAATCACAATTATATTTACAATAGTTTAGTTGTACAATCAGTTGTCATAAACCTATAGTTATTATTTTATGCATATATTTTTTATATATTTATATATTCATATATTTATATATTGATACAATTATATTTTTTAATTACATATATATACATATACATTTTTCACAAAGACAAATGTATTGGCAATTTAGATATGCAGTTTTTATTTGCATTCACATTTTTTATATGCATTCATATTTTGATATATGTACGGAAGTTTTCTATGATTATATATTGGTTTAATATTTTATTATTTTTTAAAACATATATAATACATTTTTGATGGATACATATATATATACATATACAACTTATATAGGGTGTGAATGTTAAATGATACATGTTTTTAAATGTTTATAGTTTTTTCAACAACAAGCAGAGTTGAATATTTTTGCTAAATTTATGAAGGACAGCCAGTTCATTTTGTTTAGTAACATTGTTTAATTATTTAATTATTTTATTGTTTCATTGATTAATTACTGTGTTGATTGGTTGAACTATGTATATAAGGTACTTCAGTGTGTGGTGATATTTGATTCTGATGAGGTCTCCAGTTCCTGGAGATGAAAGCGCTAAATCCATTTGTCAATAAAGATGGTTTGTGATACCTTTGGAGTACCTTTTGGAGTTTCTGGACGTGGTGTTGGTGTTGGTGGAAACGTTTCAATTCTAGGAAGACAGCCTTTATTGTAATCCGGACTACCGTGAATATTTTTAATCATAGCCTCACCTCAGGCTTTGAGTGGTGCACAGCTACAGTTATCCCACTCCACAAGGGGGGATCCACCTTGGATCCCAGGAACTATCATCCCATCAGCCTGATGAGCCTGATCTGCAAAGCCATGGAATGCATTATCATGGAACCCACTCTGGAATCATAGATAAACTTACTAAGCTGGGCATTAATCCCTACATCACTCAATGGGTTGCCAACTGGCTTACTGACAGAACCCACACTGTAAAAGTAGCCAACTCCAAATCCAGCTCCACACAAGTGACAGGTGGAGTAGCTCAGGGTTCAGTCCTGGGACCACTCTTGTTTGGCATCTACTTCTCTGAAGTAAAGGTCGACACTAAGGGACTCTGGCTAACAAAGTTTACAGATGACTGCAAACTCTGAGCCATTAATGAATCCCCAAATGATGTTGATATTCTACAAAAGGGCCTTACAGAAACAGATGCTTAGTGCCAGAGCCATGAGCTCAAGCTCAATGCCAAGAAATGTATAGTTATCCCCTATGGGAAAAAACATGTATCCATGAATTACCACATAAGTGGCAGTACACTAAACATCAAAAGTATGATAAGGGACTTAGGAACACAAGTGGACAGTGGTCTCACCTTTGATAACCACATCACCACAACAGTCAGGAAATATGTCTATGTGGCACATCTCATTACTAAGGGCTTTTCATCCAGAAAAAAAGTATGTCATTGTTCCACTGTACTCATCCCTCATCAGACCCATTATAGAGTACAAGACCCCATTTGGTATGTACCTCACTAGACATCTGCACCAGTTGGAAAGGCCGCAGAAATACCTCATTAAAAGAATCACAGGCCTAAAGCAGATGCCCTCTGCTGAGTCTAAAAAAACTCCAGCTATACTCTGTCACATATCATCTACTGAGAGGCAATTTCTGCTTAACATGCAAGGCCATGTCAAACCCAGAGCTGTTGGAATTCTACACTTAAAGAAATCTCAATCCCTCAGAGCCACATGCTCCACAGATCTAAACCTGGTCATCACAATGAACAAAACACTCTGGAGGGCTAGATTCCTGTCCCAGAGACTCCCCATACTCTGGAATAGACTGCTCATACATGTCAAGCAGAGCACCTCTTTGGCCCTCTTCAAAAGAAACCTTGATGATTTGATGGGAGATAGGAAAGTCACTCCAGGGATCACATTAATCACTCTGCTAAACAGGGGATTAGGGAAGTAAATATTCTTGGAAAAACTTGCCAGGGAATTTTTATGGCTATGCTTGTATAGGCCCTAGGGCCAATAGCCTAGTACAAACCTATGAACCTATAAACCTATGTATGAGCCTGCCAGCCTATGGAACACCCAGGTGACATGTATGTGGGCTAGATGGCTCTGTCAAGGGTATGGTCACACTGTCTGCCACAATTGCCCCTCACACACTGTTGCATGTAAACACACCTGGTAAACATGTACATGTACAGCTGTACCTTGGCTATGATAAGGGTTACCACTCCACCTTCCCAACATTGCTACTGCCAGCAGGCCCACAGCCTGCATACACACAGGCACCTGGAACACAACTAGAATACAATATGTGACACTACAGTCAGTCAGCAGTACTAACACCAATAGTGCAGCATGGCTAATAAGGTACATACATCTTGATGTGTACCCATAACTACTGCCAGCAGACAGCACCTTACACAGGATGACATTGCTACACTGTGTCATAGTCACCCTGTGCATCAGACCCATATGAGCATGTCTGTGCATTGATGGCATGAATAACAGGGTTGTGGCACATGTATCATCACATGCATAGGGTGTGGTGTTGGATTGTCAGAGGCCTATGCTGGGCCATATGGCTGACATCATATATATATGTGTGTGTGTGTGTGTGTGTGTGTGTGTGTGTGTGTGTGTGTGTGTGTGTGTGTGTCTGGAGGGGTGATATTTACCTGGGCCGTGCAGAGGAGCTGTGCATGTCTGGTGGTGACTGGCCTGGGATAGGGATGTGTGAGTGTTTGTCTGCACACCTGCAAGCTATGTGGATGCCCAACACAGGTTTATGTTGGACAGCTGTAGACTTTACATGGCAGGATGTACGGTTCACCATCCCTTGACAGGGGTGTGGTAACTGGTTTTGCCATGAGTATCACTGGCATTGCCAGGGCCAAGGACAGATGCAGTACTATTCCCTGATGGTGACTGCTGTCTGCAGGACCTGCATCCCTGATGGGACTGGCCAGGACAACATGTATATGCACCCTCCCTTCAGTAGTGCTGTTGGTACTGCCACTATGGGACTGGGAATTGGTATGGCCATGTGGGCTCACAGATGATCATGTCACTGACCTACATCCACCTGGCCAATGCCCTACTCCCACCACATGCTCGAGCACAGACAATGCATGGTCGAGCAGTAACAATGTCTTACCCCACTGCCTATCCCCAACATTGGCAGGATGACATATGGCATCCCAACTGCCATGGAGGTTGCCACACATGGCAGGGAGCACTGCATGCATGACCCTGACCATCTGTCTAGTGTTGCAGTTAGTAAGTGCTTGTGCCTCCATGATGGACAGTAACATGCATCTGGTGACACCTACTGTGGTACTTACGACAGGGGCTTGAATGGCAGCAGTCCTGTGTTGAGCACCCTTGCCCGTCAGCCCGTGTATGACCTCACCTGCCCTCTGCCTGTGTCTGGTGTCTACACACACACTCACCATACTCAACACACTAGCCTTTCCATGCCAACACCTTTACCCTGTTCACTATCTCTGGCTGCTGGGGACTGGACATGTGTGGGCATGCTAACTGTGTCCAGGGACATGGTGGATGAAAGTGGGATGCAAAATAATGGCAAGGGTCCAGGCAGCGACGACCCCACCTGTGCCTCACTATGGCTACCATTGTCATGGGAGTCCGCTAAGACACTGACATCAGGTTGTGAGGGGAGGGACACAAACACCTGTACTTACCTGTGAGGGGAACACAACATATGTAAAGTAATTCCCTGCTGTATTATGTTTGCTGAGATACACACACACACACACACACACAAACACACACACACACACACATACACACACACACACACACACACACACACACACACACACACACACACACACACACACACACACACACACACACACACTCCTAGTACAGTCCTGCACAGCTGTTAACACCTATGGGCCCTTCAGTGCAAACCTTATGGTAGTTCTGCCTGCCGCAAACCATCTCTGTCACTGCTACTGTCCAGCTCACAACAAAGGGTAACAAATCCTACTGTATGATGGGCCTAGTAGCAAAATGGTAATTGTGGCTGAGACCAAGGCTATTGGAGCGAGCTATGCAGTGTTACCATGTGCATATGCATGTACTGTAAGAGCTGACTTACTGCTATACAGATCACACACACCGACAAAGTATAACGATATGTGATGATAACCGATGAGGAGACAGGACTAAACACTATCACTGCAGTACATACATAGTTCAGATTCACAGGGATTCATTTCAGACAACATTGCAGGACAGACTGCAATACATACAGGACACATGTAATGTACTAGATGTGTAGCCTCATGAGATCATACCAGGCTATTGGCCTTGATGCTCTCATAAGCCTGGCCCAGACTTTCACCCATGCCCCTTCCAAGCCAGCACATGTTTCCCCTATCCATCTGGGACAAATGCAGGATCCCAGGGGTGTCTCATCCATTTCCCATGCAGTCATCCAGCTTCCTCTTCCAGAAGGCTATACATGTACACTGCTAGACATGGGAAGGGAGTGTATTTTACAGACAGTGTATTGAGTGGGACACCATACTATCCCACCAACAAGTACTATACATGTCACAGACCAGGTGAGGGTTTTCCATGCATGATGCATAAGTGCAATTTGCCTTACAGATATGCACCATCAAGGCTGGTTTGGACATGGCCTTTTATGCCAGACACAGGTCACCTATGATCAGCCTGTATGCGACTGAGTACAGGGACAGGGCTTTCAGCCTTCCTATATAGGATAGGTGCTGCAGTGCCTGCAATTGCCTGATCAGGAACCTCCATGGTCTCTGTAACTGCTGCATTTGCTTGGCAAGGTAAATTCCAAAGGAGCCATTGTACTTGGTTATGTGTCAGATAAGAGTGGATGACATACCCATATTTGTGAGGTGGGCCATATAGACAGCCTTCTGTACAATGGTGCCCACATGGTGGGAAACTGACAGGTTGCTAGCAACCTTGGTCCACAAGTCATCTCACACCTGATTTCATGCTCAGTACATTATTACTGTCATACTTAGTGTGGATGACATCTGCCACAGCAGGGAGAATGATGACTCTCCTGGCATTCATTCTGCAATAATGCTTCTTGCACCAGTCATTAATTGGGTGAGTGCCCCTTGGGGGATGTACACATCAATAGGGAAATGTAAGACAGTGGCCAGCTTGCAAGCATCTGTATACCTGATCAGCCACAGATCACTGCTTTTGTCCTGTACCTCAGATACATATATCTCAAACAGTAGAGGCACCCAGACCAATCCTTGGGGTACACTGCTTTGGAAGAATCTACTACTAGAGGTGGGTTCCACTACTTTGACTGAGTGGGTACTATCATTGGTCCAGTTAGCTATCTATCTGGTAAAATACAGGTTGGTGCCTAGCTGTGTAGGCATATGTATTCTGGCTGCCTGGGGATTGTTGTGAGAGAATTGGGCTAGGTGAAGGTAGGCATTGTTCACCATCTGCCCCTCATCCTTGTGTGTGTTGACCACTTCAGAGAGGTCGACCAGTTTTAACAGGCCTGATCTGCCTTTGACAATACCATGCTGTGGGGGCTCAGGCATTTCCATGTTGCCGATGTCCCTGTTCATAATGTCCTTGATATTGACTTCCATGCCCTTGCAAAGCAGGCTAGTTATGCTGATGTGCATATGATTAGCTGGGTCAGTGGATTGCTCCTCTTTTGTGTATAGGGATGACAGTGGCTGTCCTCTGTGCAGATGGGATGACACCGGTGCTCAGGCTGTGTTTGACTACAGTGCAGAATGGATCTGATAGCCCATGCCTGTGTTCATGTAGGATGCAGCCAGGGATGGTATCAGGCCTGTTTAGACCTCTGTGTGTTGCCTTTGAGAGCCATTACTGGTCTGCTTTCTCATGATGAGGGGAGGGGACAGGTGCTGTGCATGCACATGTGTACCATGGTGGGTCGGGGGGTGATGTTTACACTTCACCTGTCTACAGCCAGTTGCCTATATCTACTCCATATGTGAATGTGGTGTTATTGACCACCACTACAGATCGGATTTCTGTGTTGCCTCTGGAATTGCAGACATGTGTGTAAGGCCTAGTGATTGGCCTTGGTGGATGTGTTCAATATGCACTCAAAGACAGCTTTAGGGTAAATCACATGTGATCTTATCAGCTTGTGTGGACCAAGGTGTCATTGCTTCCAATGAGGCACCCATTCTTCCTTGGCCCATCCAGTAATTATTTCCACCTGTTATGGTATTTGTGTATTGCTGCTGTCCACCATGGGTGTTTGCCTTACCTTGAGGGAGATTATGTTGTCCTGTCAGGTGTTGCTGAGTCCATACAGCTATGCAGGTTCCCACATAGTATTGTGGTGTGGGCCTGGACAATGCTGCTAGTTCCACCAAATGGAACATTGGCTGTACAGCTACTTCTACCTGTTCTGAAGGGAGTTATAATCATTTGTGTATAGTTAATTCTGTTTGACACTGTAAAGGGGTGCCAGGGGAGATAGTGACCTGCACAGTGATGGCTATGTGGTCAGATATTACCAAGGAGAATGGCACTGCAGGAGTGCTACACTGGCTACAAACATGTTGGATAGGACCAGGTAAAGGCTATTTCCACCTGTCGTAGGAGTGTTGACCAGCTGATCCACTGCATTGCCATTAACAAAGCCAAGGAATCTCTGTGCATTCATGTTCAAGTGGCATAGGTCATGTACACTATGCTTGGGTATTTGAAGTCACCCAGGAGTAGGGTAGACGACTGAATCCTGACAGATTCCAGCAGGTCCCAATAGGTGTGGTGGGTGTCCATAGTCATAGTTGGAGGCCTGTAGCTAGCTATGATTTGAGTAGGTGTTTTGTCAGTTGTTAACTGCACTTGGGATGTCTCTCATGCGTCATACTGTTTGCCCAGCCTGGAGGTGTGTATGTGTATGCTAATGTTCAACACTCCACCTCCTGTGGCTGTGCAGGCCTCCATCCTGGAGGTGTGTATGTGTATGATAATGTTCAACACTCCACCTCCTGTGGATGTGCAGGCCTCCATCCTGGAGGTGTGTATGTGTATGCTAATGTTCAACATTCCACCTCCTGTGGCTGTGCAGGCCTCCAGCCTTGTGGTGTGTATGTGTATGCTAATGCTCAACACTCCTCCTCCTGTGGCTGTGCAGGCCTCCAACCTGGAGGTGTGTATGCGTATGCTAATGTTCAACACTCCACCTCCTGTGGCTGTGCAGGTCTCCAGCCTGGAGGTGTGTATGTGTGTGATGATGTTCAACACTCCACCTCCTGTGGCTTTGCAGGCTTCAATTTGGGGTCTAAATGTATGAAGGGATGAGTGACCTGGCAAGGTTGGTGTGCTCTCCACAGTTACAAAGCAGATGCCAGTGACTGCACAATGTTGTCATTCGACAGGACAAGGTGCACTTGCATTGGCATGGGTTTCATAGTAAGATATCTAGCTCTGGTTAGAGCAAGACATCTGCACAAAGGCACACATCAGTTGTGGGCAAAGGTCAGTAAATAGTGTCACTTTATGAATCTATCTGAAACATACTTAGTTGCAAGCAAAGATGGTGTTGCATTCACAGCTCTACTCAGCAAGATATAACATCTGACAAT
Source organism: Protopterus annectens (assembly GCF_019279795.1). Lineage (NCBI taxonomy): Eukaryota > Metazoa > Chordata > Ceratodontiformes > Protopteridae > Protopterus > Protopterus annectens. Next base: position 1,016,235,378 of record NC_056737.1, read on the forward strand.
CAAGTGTATGCTAATATGTTATGACTTCAGTCTTTAATGGGTTGCCAGTGATGTGCCAGACAATACACAACCGTATGAGGCATTGACTACAAATATGAGGCAGACATGTGGTCAGCCAGCAAGACTCTAGACAGTTGTCAGGTTTGGGCTCAGTATATCACATACAGTTCAACACACACATCTGCACCTGTTGTGTACTATGCACATACCCTATACAAGTCTCTTACATTTGTAAGACAAGCATATGTATCAGACTAGCATTCACAGGTGACATATGAATAATTACAACATCCCAGGTAGCTGGCCTAGCAGTGCCATACTCAGTATTGGACAACAGACACTCCAGTAGGAGTCATACATGAGATGACCTTTGCTGGGGTGACTCAGGGGCCAGGGATGTGCTCCATGTCAATGCAGACAGGGCAAGCGGGAATGACCATAGGTGCCGGCAGCAGCATGTGGGTCCAGCAAGTCTTGTTGTAGCCTAGTGTTTAATGTACCATTTGACATTATTGCATCCCCCTTCTGCATTCCATTGCAAGCTTACATGACTGACTCACCTGTTATAGCGCTGAGGTGTTTCCTCACAATAATGCAAGTGATTAGGTTTGTGTAGTCACAGTCTGTCTTTTTGTAGATGGGTTGAGACCTGTGTTGCACAGGCAGCAGCTTGCCTTTTGTAGGTACTGGTCATGAGCAGGTGATAGCCTGTGTACCAATCAGTGTCTCACACTTGCTACTTGCATCCGGAGCAGCTGTGTCGTCTTAACATTAGCCAATGCCATAGCAACACAGTGCTATAATTACATCCTTCATGTGGGCCTTGCCCCTTTTCCTTGCCTGTGTGGGGGACATTATGGAGGTGTGAGAGCTACAGCTTCACAGACAGTAGGTAGGAATACCTCTCAGGGCAGGACATGTGGAGACAGCACAACAACATGGGGGACAAAGCACCAAAACTGGGTACAGATTGTAAGTATGTAGTGCTGTTATACACATAGAGGGTTACTAGATTAACAGGGTTTGTCTGGACATGCATTTTCTGTGTCACTTGATATCTGACAGTGATATGTCTCTGACATCCCTCTTGACTGTCCTGATGTCCACAGACTGCCCAGAGGTTTGCCTGTTATGTTTGCTCTGTTCCTCAGACAACTTCTGTTTTTGCTAAATCAGTAGGATAATGTGAGGATTGTAGTCAGTAAATGTTGGCATCCATTGGTGTTTCAGACATCATATCCTTTAGGGATGTTATGTTGCAACGAAGCATGTAACACCAGCAACTGTTTAAGTTTGTAACACCATTATGTGAGATATGTCCCTCTTTCCAGCCCCCTGTCTCCCAAGTATGTGATGCTTTGTCCAGATGTCTTGCAGTAAGAGGTTCAGAGGTATGTCATATCATTATTTAGTGACTGCACTCCAGGTATCATCCCAGTGACTTAGCAGACTCCTGGAAGTGGTATTCAGAAGTGGCCATGAATATGGTCCCACACCCTAGACATTCTGTGGAAATCTGTACTGTTGAGAGTACATATGTCTGGCCATTGTTAACAGACTGCAAAGACTGTGTAGCAGTGTTGTGTGTAAATGTTTGTTGGGCTGAGTAGGGAGAGCAGCAAATGTGAGTGTCATAGATCCTTTTTCTATCTGACTGTGCATGCTGATACGGTTGCTGGTGGTCTATCAGGTGTATATGTTTGTAGGGCTAGACTGAGAAATACCCTGTATCACCTCATGATCCCCAGTAGTCTGTGAGATGGGCCAGTATATGTCAGTGTAGTGTGCGACTGGCAATCAGGATATGTTTGCTCAAACAGTCATTATACTCTAGGGTTCATTTGGGGTACTGGTATGTTGCTGTGACTGTGGTGCAAATGGTTGTAGGTGGACATTTTTGTGCCAATATCTGCTATTCCCTACAGTTCCATCCCTGTAGTGCATGATATATTTGAATATACATAGGTAATTCCCAAGAGCTGATTTGGAGTGGTGTCATGTTGATTTTATTTGGTTCAGAATGTGCTGGGTGACATGGTTGGCAGTTGTCACAGGTTTTTCTACTCTGTTACGTGACTGCGGTCATACCTCTCCATGGTCCAGATGTCTAGATACTGTCCAGATGAATGGCTCATATGTTTGTTCTGTTGTCCATAACAGTTGTAGGTTTCTGACAAGCTACAGGGATGATGTGAGCATTGATATCAGTATACAATGACATTTGTTTGTGTTTTATACCTGGAATCTATCTGGAATTATATGTTAAAGCAAATCATGCCATTCTAGCAGATTTCTACACGTATGAAAGCCATATTTCAAAGATGTCACTGTTGCTTGCCCTTTATTCCCCGCACTTTGTTGGGCTTTTTGCAGATGTCTTGCAGTAAGAGGTTGGTCATCTAGATATATATATATATATATATATATATATATATATATATATATATATATATATATATATATATATATATATATATATATATGTATGGTTCTACCTGACTTCGTCGACAGCTGAGAAGACCGACATCGAACTGAGCTCCAGAAGATCGAAAGCGAAGAAGACCGACGCGAATCGCGGGTTGCAGAACATCGACAATGCAGAAGACCGACACGACGGATGACAACACCAACGCCGAGGATGCCGACATGGGGAAAGGCTGTGTGAGTATGCGGTAGTGACGGACGTTAGGGTGCGAGGCAGGTAAGTGTGGAGATTGACGGTCTGTGGGGATAGGGGTGGGTTAAGTGAGTTAGGGTTAGGAGCGATAGGGGTGGGTTAAGTGAGTTAGGGTTAGGGAGCGATAGGGGTGGGTTAAGTGAGTTAGGGTTAGGAGCGATAGGGGTGGGTTAAGTGAGTTAGGGTTAGGAGCGATAGGCGGGTTAAGTGAGTTAGGGTTAGGAGCGATAGGGCGGGTTAAGTGAGTTAGGGTTAGGGAGCGGGTAGGTAAGTGTGCGATAGTGACGGACCTTAGGGTTAGGTAAGGTTTAGTGTGGGCTTGTAAGGATTTTGGTGTGCTTGTGTTGTGTGTGTGGTTTGTGGAATGGGGATGTGTTTTGTTTTGTATGGGGTTTCGTGTTTGTGTACCGTCGGTTATTTCGTTGTCGGTTATGTGTGGTTTCGTGTTTATGGACTGTCGAATATGTGGTGTCGGTGATGTGGTTGTCGGTGTTGTGTGGTTTCGATTATGTCAGGTAGAACCATATATATATATATATAATATATATATATATATATATAGATATATATATGTATATATAGCTATGTGTGAATATATATGCACACACACATATATATATATATATATATGTGTGTGTGTGTGTGTGTGTGTGTGTGTGTAGATATATATATATATATATATATATATATATATATATATATATATATAGATGTATATATTGTCGAATATAAACAGCCAAAGCATGTGTTTGAAGAAATTGAGTATGTGAAAGTTTGTATGCAAAATGTACTGTGTAGTGTGAACTTTGAATGAAATCTGAGCAATGAAGAAAATACTGAAAAACAAGAGTCTGCCTGAAAGCAGGACATGTGCCTTTTATGGAAGTGCATCTGATTCTCTCTTTCTGCCTTGAGATATGATGATGTGAATTGTCTTATGTTTATGGGTAAACCTTTAATTGGTTAATTGCCCTGTATAATGATCTAATTGGTTCAATTTTATATTTTTGTACTGTCAGCAATATCACCAGTATATAAGCTTGTTTATTCCTTTGTTCTGGGAGTCTCCCTAATGCTTTCCATGAGGCTCCTGCATGTGTGTACTGTAGTTAATAAAAACCACTGAAGGAGAAAGAAGTATTTGTCTTCACTTTTAAAGAATTATGAAACGTAACTATTGGTGCCGTTTACTCGGATCTGAATTGGGAACAGGCTGCAGCAGTCAGGAAGTGAAAGAAATACTGCTAATGAAAGGGCCCATAACAGATTTTTCTGTTTTTGCAGTGTGTTCTTCATCTCTCTGTCTGTCTGCCTTAAAGATTTGAAAATTTTTTGTGCAGTAGAAAAATATATCATTTCTCTCATTCAGTCATTTTAAGGTAAGTGGCATGCATTTTTTCTCTGCTTTTAAATGTGCAGTATGAGAGTGGGGTTAATACGAAAAATACTGGCATCATACGTATGAAAGGAGGAATGATAGTGGGGTAACAAGATGTTTTTATAATGCCTTAGCTAAGCCTGTGTTAAACAGGTATAGCTTATTGAGTGAGAGTGGGGTAATAAGACGTTTTTATAACACCTTAGCTAAACCTGTGTTAAACAGGTATAGCTTATTGAGTGATAGTGGGGTAACAAGACGTTTTTATAATGCCTTAGCTAAACCTGTGTTAAACAGGTATAGCTTATTGAGTGATAGTGGGGTACTGAGTGAAAATGGGAGCGAGTGCGGGAAAAATAAATGAGCCAGAAAAAGGTACACCAGCTGGTTATAGGTTTTATCATGTATCCCGGGACAGTTTTATGTTTTTAAACCAGTGGATCGCCCTAAGTAAAAATGACGGTAACCTTGCCTTTCCTGAAAATGATAGTTTTAATAAAGGTATATTGATTAATTTGCAAAAGAAGTTAAAAAAGAAAGGAAGATTACCAGGGTTGTGTTGGGCAGCTTTTAATGATTGCATGTGTGAGGCTAAACAAAGGTAAAAGGACTCGGTCGTCAGTAGTCTTAAGGACAAATAACAATTAAAAAAAAAAGAGGCTAAAGGTTTTGTTTCCCACTGTGTTTCTACTAACATGAACAGTTTTGTATTTTAAAATAAAACAAAGAAAATTTATACAGTGATAAATAGGTTTAAAATGCATAAATGCATGTGCACATCCATTTGCTAGTTACATATATATACACATCTGTTGCTATAATATATGTAAAAATAATATAGTCAGTTAAGTACATGTATTTCTCTTTACTAGCATACAGGTATTAAAGGTTTAAATGGTCTTAGCTAAAAGCATGCAATCAAATAAAGCAGCAGTCATTCATACAATATAACAAAGTCAGGTACAGCTTGAGACAAGCTGAATGTTCAGTGTCTAAAACATGCTTCAAGGACTATAAATAAAAATGCAGCTGCGAGACAAGGCACAGAGTATTCAACACAGACATCTGCATTTCATTTGCATCATTCTAAACATGAAAACAGAGGCAATTACAATATTTCATAAATAAAACTTAGTTAAAGAAAAAGAAAATGCTACATGGGTGCAACATTTGCCAAAAATTATGTTACGGGTAAAAGCTACCCCAAACAACAAGACAAGGATTTCACCATTTGAAATCATAACAGGCAGAAAAATGCCCACACAACTACCTTTTGATCCACAGCTTAAACATAACAGACCTTTGTTAAAGGTAAAATAACATCCAAAATAGTTAAAAGACATCACAGAGCAGTGTAATTAAGTAACAAAACAAATAGGGCCTTTTGGCTATAAGGTCAAAGTAAAAACAACAAGACTTTGCTAGACCACACAAATCAAAAGATAGTCATTGTTTACGGTAATCAGCAGCAAAATGCATCACTTTTAAAACAAGGGGGAACAGATGCTCAATTAAGTTTGTCTCTCTTTTTTTTTACAAACAAACATACAAGACTCAATGCCAAGCATTGTGCAAAGGTTCTCAAAAGTATTCCCAAAAAGTTATTATGACAAACAAGTTTTGATAAACATAAAAAAATGTGATTGTTATTGTAAGTATTGTACTCAGCGGACTCCTTTTGGTAAAATGCCAAACAAAAGAAATCAGGGTTGTTTATTACAACATTTCACAAATGACAGTAAGCTGAGAAAAAAAATGCTACACAAAACACATCACAAGACAACTTCAGTTATAAAAAGCATACAGCACGTACCTTTAAAAAAATAACATTTAACACAGATGTAACTGCATGGTTAGCTAAACAAGGTCAGGTATACATAAAAAAAAACAAAAAAAAAAAAAAAACAAAGGCTAACATAAACATTTCAGTAAACAGCTCAGTCTCTATTAAATGCTGTAAATTACCCCTCAAGATATAACACATTTAAAAAGGAAAGACATCATACAAAAAATGTTAGTAATAACACAAAAATAAAAATAAATTTAATGAAAAAAACATGTATGATTTCTACCAATAGCACAAAAATGAATAAAAAAGGAGCCTACCCTTGTGCGAAAAATGATGCTATCTCAGTTGCTAAAAAACTTTGTTATAAATTTATACCTCGATTTAGTGTTCTCTGTCATATATATATTCAGAACGTAAAACACATTTTACAGCTCAGTTAATTGATTCACTGTCAGACACTAAAAACCAGACTGGCTAAAATTACTACTGAAATGAGCCTCACTTGGGTACAGGCCCTACCTCTAGCCCTACTCTCTATGAGAGCACAAGTACATCCTACTAAATGTCTTTCTCCTCATAAAATCCTCATGGGTCACCCTATGTGTATGCCCATGACTCCTCCACCACCATTTTCTGAGTCTAATGCATTTGATCATGATATTCTTAGGTATTGCACTTCTCTTGTTTCTTTTTTACAGTTTCATTATCACCAGGTAGCAGCGGCTCAACGTATCCCTGATCCTTTCCTGTCCTCGGCACTACAACCAAAAAAATGGGTGTACGTCAAGTCATTCTCTCAAAAAGCAGTGCTTCAAACACGCTGAAAGGGGCCCTTCCTGGTTCTACTAACAACATCATCAGCAGTTCGACTACAAGGCTCATCCACCTGGATTCATATATCACACGTCAAAAAGGTCATCCCATCAAAAGGTCAACAACCTCTACCTTTTGTTACTCCTGTTTCTTCACCTATTGCTACTCGTACTCGAAGTCATACTGTACCAGCACCTGACAATGCCTGATGTTTATCCATTTAAACAACCTAACCCTCCAAAAACAATACAGGTGCAACCACCATTTCCACAAAGGTACTGCACAACTATTTTGGTGGTTATTCTTGTCGTTTTCATATTTGTACTGTAGCCATTTTTATTTCCTGCTCCAACTACGCCTCATGCCAAACGAACTGCATGGCATCCACCTTTCAACACCTATCAAGCCATTAAATACGCTTATGCATCATCCCTCAACGTCTCAGACTGTTGGGTTTGCACTGCTATTCCTACTGTTCATGGGGGGGTTGATGCTAAATATAGTCCCTTTAGGGGTTAATGAAACCTGGACGAATTTGATCTATGATGCATCAAATGTTATTTCAAAGGACAAAATAGCATTACAGTTGTCCCTCCGTCAAAACAAACTGTGTGTTTTCAAAAACTTGATAAAACCAGAGTTGGGTGGAGCCATTGTAACAAAACAGTTGTATATAATGGCACTGCAGACAGTTCGGGTTGTGTAACAGACGTTTCACCTGTAAAAAGACTTGTTAAGGACTCTATAGCTAACTTTTCCCAGAAAATGCAAACTGTTTATTCGAAAATATCCCAAGGACTGCAAGACACTGGGGATCATTTCAAACCTATCAACATCACCATTAAAGTAAAAAATTGTTATTTTGTGTGTGAAACAAAAGCATATAAATGGCTACCAGGAAATTGGTTTGGCAGCTGCTTCCTGGGCTACCTGGTTCCAGCTATTCGACGTGTATCTGCAATACCTAAAGGAAAAATTCAAAATGTTTGAGAGGTTAAAAAGCCTGCCAATCCTGTAGGTCAAGTTAATGCTTCATGGATTTATCATCATGACTTAGCTCATGCTAGTAGCAAAGGACTGTCCCATATAGACTTGGGTGATGATGTCATATCATGGGCCAGTATAATTCCATCATACGGAGCAGTAAAATCAATTTGGGAACTGAAAAAGCTATCTAAATTGCTTGAAATATTAAACAATGCTACATTTTCTGCCTTAAAACTAGTGACTGATAGCTCAACATGGGCATGGTTAAGCAACTTGTTCTCAGGCTGGGGAGGTGGACTGTTGAAGTTGATTTTATTAATTGCAGTATTAGCAATTGTTGCTTTTCTTGTCTTACTTCTAATCAAAGCACTGATTTTGAAATTAATGTCTTCAAAAACTGTAAAGAAAGTGCCTAAGTTTTATATGCTTGCAACTATAAATGTAGACAATGAAATGACAATGTTTTCCAATGATAAAAAGACCAGTAGCATGGTTATGTTAGATTTGGGACAAATGTATGATAGGCTAAATGGTGATGCTTACACAGCATCAAATGGGGGATTGTAGAATATGAACAGCCAAAGCATGTGTTTGAGGAAATTGAGTATGTGACAGTTTGTATGCAAAATGTACTGTGTACTGTGAACTTTGAATGAACTCTGAGCAATGAAGAAAATACTGAAAAACAAGAGTCTGCCTGATTACAGGAAATGTGCCTTTTATGGAAGTGCATCTGATTTTCTCCTTCTGCTTTGAGATATGATGATGTGAATTGTCTTATGTTTACGGGTAAACCTTTAATTGGTTAATTGCTCTGTATAATGATCTAATTGGTTCAATTTTATATTTTTTGTACTGTCAGCAATATCACCAGTATATAAGCTTGTTTATTCCTTTGTTCTGGGAGTTTCCCTGGTGCTTTCCATGAGGCTCCCGCATGTGTGTACTGTAGTTAATAAAAACCACTGAAGCAAAGAAAGAACTATTTGTCTTCACTTTTAAAGTATTATGAAACATAACAATATATATATATATATATATATATATATATATATATATATATATATATATATATATATATATATATATATACATATATATATATATATATATATATATATATATATATATATATATATATATATATATATATATATATATATATATATATATGTATATATATAAAGATGTATATATATATAAAGATGTATATATATATATATATATATATATATATATATATATATATATTTATTTGTATGTATATATACATATATATGCATATAAGAGTTTTGCGGATATATATTTTTCCCTTATGTCAAATGACTGTCATGCATATGTTTGTTAAAACATTGCATATTCCTACAGCTCAGATGGTGTAGAGGTATGTTGCTGAGATTGTAGTGCACAGGATCCTTGGTTCCAGAGTTGGAAGTAATGATGTTTTTCATTAATGTTAAATGACCAGAATGCATGATATGTTTGTAAAAGCATTGCAGAGTCCCACAGCTCAGAGAGTGTAGTGGTAAGTTACTATGATTGTAGTGCACAGCATCCCGAGTTCAAGACCTGGCAGGTTGATTATTTTGTTGCTGGGCAGAATAAGAGCTGATGGAGACAGAGTAATTAAAGCACTTTTAAGCAGTTGTAAGTGAGTTTGCATTGTTTTGCATGCAGCTAAGCGATGCTAACATTCAGTTAAGTCCTCTTTGCTTCACCTAGCAGCACTTACTCTCGCTTACTCCTGTGCTAATTTTAATTAAAGAAAAGAAAAAAGGGTGATAGGAAAGTGGTGAAATGGGGGCAAGCAGGGGGTAAAACATTAGGAAACCCAGCAAGGGATGTAAAGCATGGGTGTAGGAAAGTACCATAGCTCTACATTTCTTCTTCAGCAACAGCTGTGAATAATGTGTAGAATTTGGAATTTACAGCCTCACACCCCCACAGGGAGGGGTGTTGGTGATCAACATTTGCAGAATAATCTGTGAGTAGAGTGGGATGTTGGTGAAAAGCTGTAGGTATGTTTGGGGAGGTAGGTTGGGTAGGATAGGTTGCATGTGCAGACAGACAAGACAGATGAGACAGATAGGACAGCAGAAAGGGGTGGTATATGACACATGAGGTGGGTAAACACCTTTGATGGGGAAGGTGGTTGGGAATCCAAAGCCCATGATCCCCCAATGGATACAGTGGGACTGAGGTCCCCACCCATGGGCAATCACCACTTCACCTTCAAGGCCCTGAAAGTAGCTGTTCTGAGGCTGGACATGAGGGGCAGCCTGTCCCTCAAGGTGCACCAGGCAGCCCTCCCTCTGGTGCAGCCAGTCATCCAACTCTGTTCGGATGACACTGCACACCATACCATGGAACTGACTGCAGGTGACAGGCTGCTGTCTGTGACCACTCCCAGGGGGGGTGGGCCTTGTCCCCTGAGGCGGTTCCACCCTAAGGTGGTGCAGGACCAATGAATGAGAAAGTCCCGGGTTGGGTACCAGATGTGCTGGGACCCGGTGCCATGGCCAGATGAGATGGAACAGGTGGATCTGCCAGGATCTGCTTCCCAAGCGTGCTATGGTGTTGAGGTTTTACAAAATATGTTGGTTAGTCATGAACAACACATTTCAAGATTAGTTATAACAGCATACGTGGGTGCTGCAATTAACCCCATAAAACAGATTTGAAACAGTTGCATAGCAAACAGAACACATGCATAAATAGAACAACAGTATGCATCATAACAGGATGCTAGTAACATTGACAGCAGCAGGCCACCAACAATGGCATTTGAACAAAGTATGCTAACATGCATCCTATCAGTTATATGACCTATAATAGAACACAAGTCCCAACATTAGGTTTGGAGAACAAAATACCCGTAGTATATATATTATAGTATTGATCCAGATAAGGGGTAAGTGGTGGGGGAGAGACAAAAAGTCCATTAACTGTTTATGCTTCTGTTTTCAACAACAGTACTGCTCAATACACTATGGGTCTGCTCTCAGTTTGTATCTATCTATGGCCCATAGCATCTGTAGCACAAACATGCCTATTAGACTGTCAGCCTGGAATGGTATGGGGCAAACTGTGACAACTCTGGGTACATGACTAGAGATGGGCTCGTACATGTCAGGGTTACATATCTGGCACGGAAGGTGTACCCTGAACTGCTGTTATGTGACTATGCTACTGGCATACTTCAACTGGTTTCCTAGCTGTGTTCAGGGTTATTGGTAGCAATGACCACTAGCCATGACAGCATGCCACTTGAGAGACATGTATCAGGAAGAGTGCATATTGTATGTACCTATCCTGCTGTCATTTGCAGGTGTGTGATGGGACAGTTGAACAGTTGTACAAAGTTTATTAGTATACCTTTCATACATCTACTACCAACATTTTCTTACTTGTAAAACCTGTGGAAAAATATATGTTAACACTCTCTGACTTTTTTTTACATTTATTTGTGATTCTTTGTGTGTAGATATGCACACATCTTAGTACCATTCCCTGGATTCGAACTGTGTCTGGGTGTGTAATATTAACAACTAAGCTATTTCTCTTCACACTGAGCTGCTCAGGAACTGATGTTTCTTGTTTCACTGGTTTCTGCCTAATAGCTTTTTTGTTAGACAATCTGAACTTGTAATCCTGTGGTGCATGCATGACAGATAGTGTACTGTGCATTAATCCTTTGGATTACTACAGTCTGGAAAGCAAAGGTTAACCCAAGGCAATGCTGCATGCAACACACTTTGATACATTACACTTTACTATTCAGGGTTGAGAGCTTAGTGCAGTATATGTTTCACATTTCATATATATCTTGTTTTACAGCTCCATTCTAAGTCTACAACATACAGAGTAAACACAACAGATTGTGTTATAGATGTTTATTACAGATCAATACTAGTTGGACAAACTTTATTTATTCAGTTAACACAGTAACAGTATACCTAATAGCAGTAAACAATGTACTCCTTCTTAGTTATTTGCACAGTGTACTGCAAAATAGATATTTACTCACCAGCCTGTTGGTGCAGTCTCAGCAGTCTGTCGGCATGGGCTTTGATGTTACTAGCCCTCTTTGCTGCAGCTGTAAAGGAGAAAAATAAACATTATGCATACCTGTCTATCACATGCTCAGGCTAGAATTTGGTCCCCCTATATCTGTGATACTTACAAACTGCTGGGGCACGGTTGTCCCCAGCATCTTAGATCAATTGGTCCAAGAGCACCCCCTTCCTCTGCTTTAGGTTGGCATAGTGGTGCCAGACCTGCTCACCAGTTTAGGAGATGCCAGTAGCACTTGTGAGATCATGGGTGAAATGGTCCCAGGCCTCCGCTTTATACTGAGAGCCCTGGTACTGGCCCTGTAGCAGTCCGTCATCATGGTTACTTACAAGGAGTCCAGCCATGACCTTGGACTCCAGGATGCCCCAGCCCTGTGCCCTAAAGTACAAACCCTCCCCTACACCAACCATGGTTCCTGCGCAGGTTGAACTATAACAGGTACAGGTTGTGTTCCCACCTGTGCAGTTTAAATAAGGCCATATTTCTGCCCTTTGCTGTCACTGGTCAATTTTGAAAATGTTGAGCACAACTTAGTGGTGAACAAACTGCTAAGCCAAGCTGAGCACTGTTTAAAGGGGTAGATGTTGAGCAGTGCTTAGTGGAGTGCAAATACAGTTACCTAAGCTGACTGCTGCTTAGTATTCACATTTAAGCAATCCTTACACCAGCCAATCATAACTGAGTACTGCTTACCATTGCTCACTTGTCATTTAAAAAAATATCAGGTTATGACTTCATTAATCATTACTAACATATTAGTAAGTGGAGGCTATATTATATGCTCAAAGACACTTTTGTTAGAACATAAAATCATCGACACCTAAAGTGCGAATGCTCTAACGTGTGAATGGCCATGTCCTTGAATTTTTTCCTCGGGAAAAAATTCACGGTGGCGTACACAAAAAACACAAACTTCAAAACCCTAATCAAGTAGGGGGATTCAACCCCCACACCCCCCCAAAGTGGGGGAATGTGCCACCCAGACCCCCCACAACTAAATATACCAATTCTGAATTCAATCTACATTGGGGAAAAGGGCAATTCCTGATAACGGACAAATTATTTTTTTCCCCGAGGATAAAATTTGTGGATGTGGTCATTCGTGCTTTAGAGCATTCACTCTTTATGTGTCTATGATTATATGCTCGAAGAAAAGTCTCTTTGAGCATATAATATAGACCCTAGTAAGTGTATATGATTTACATTACATGACGTCCCTCTAGGTGCTTTCATTACATTACCATGGGGTGTGACTATACTGTATGGGACACTTGTGTGTATATGGGTGATTTCACATGTTATATGCACTCATACTTACATTTTAGACCAGCTACACTACCCTGGTTGACAGATATCAATTATTACTTAATTTAAAATAACAATAATAATAATAATAATAATGATAATAATCTTAACACTGCTTTACAATGTAAAAATAAAGTACCTGGCTTGGTACTTGAACTGTGAATGCCTGCATGCAAAGCTGGGACTCTAACAACTATGCTATCTAAATATGAGAATTTAAGTTGTATATTTTTATTTATCTCCTATGGGATGTTTAAGCAATGCTGAACAGAGGGCCATAACATGCACACCCATTCAGTTACACTTAAACATACCTTAGAATGGAAAAACATATATATGAATTAATAAACACATTTTATTTACATGCATCTGCACTCACTGTCAGGCACAGTAAGGGAAATTGTAGAGGGACAGATACGGACAGATTTTAATTATTTTGTCGTATAAAGTCAAGAAGTGTGACTGGGGTTTTCTAGCAAATCACTGGCAAATCACTCGGGGTTTAAGTCAGAACATACTGACAGACATTTGGATTTCAGACTTCATACCCTTCAGGATATCCATGCTACTGCAAACCTTTTATTCCATCAACTTTCCGGGTTTGTCAGTGCACTATTTAAAAAGTGCCCCTATTTTTGTGCCTTTGTCCTCTTATTACTTATGGCTTTATACTGCTTTATTGCTCTAGAATGGTATGCGAGGCAGGCATCTGGACATTCTGCAGAGACCTGTAGAGTTGATGGCTATGGCCATATGGTGCTTTCACATGGCAGACATTTGTGTTTCAGTCTTCATACCCTGCAGGCGGTCCATGCTACTGCAAACCTTTTATTCTATCAGCTTCAGGTTTGTCAGTGAAATATGTCCCTATTTTTGTGCCTTTGTCCCCCCATTATTTATGGCATTGTACTGCTTTATTTCTTTAGGAGGGTGAGAAGTATGGGAGGCAGGCACCTATGCATTCTGCAGAGACGTGTACAGTTGATGGCTATGGCTGTACGGCACTTTTACAATGCATGGGGTATGTGACAGAACCTGTCACACACCCCCTGCATTGTTTCATGCTCCCCTATCTATTTCAGTGTCCAGGGACACTGAAATACTCAAATTTATTTCATTTCAGTGTCCACGGACACAGAAATTCTTTTCAAAAGTGCCGTACGGCACTTTTTGAGTGTAGGGGGAGTGTTAGATGTGCATGCACTACCTAGATACAGCCACTACACTCAGTACTCTCCATGTCAGTTTAGCCCAAGCTGCAGTGCGCCTTCATGAAAATGCAAAGCGTGCTGCTGTTAATGCTAATGCTAAATAGACATGCTTCACTCTGTGCAGAACAGCACTATTCCTGCATGGTTCAGTCTGTGCAGAACAGCACTATTCCTGCATGGTTCACTCTGTGCAGAACAGCACTATTCCTGCATGCTTGACTCTGTGCAGAACAGCACTATTCCTGCATGCTTCACTCTGTGCAGAACAGCACTATTTCTGCATGCTTCACTCTGTGCAGAACAGCACTACTCCTGCATGCTTCACTCTGTGCAGAACAGCACTATTCCTGCATGGTTCACTCTGTGCAGAACAGCACTATTCCTGCATGGTTCACTCTGTGCAGAACAGCACTATTCCTGCATGCTTCACTCTGTGCAGAACAGCACTATTCCTGCATGGTTCACTCTATGTAGAACAGCACTATTCCTGTATGGTTCACTCTGTGAAAAACAGCACTATTCCTGTATGGTTCACTCTGTGCAGAACAGCACTGTTCCTGCATGGTTCACTCTGTGCAGAACAGCACTATTCCTGCATGGTTCACTCTGTGCAGAACAGCACTATTCCTGCATGGTTCACTCTGTGCAGAACAGCACTATTCCTGCATGGTTCACTCTGTGCAGAACAGCACTATTCCTGCATGTTCACTCTGTGCAGAACAGCACTATTCCTGCATGGTTCACTCTGTGCAGAACAGCACTATTCATGCATGGTTCACTCTGTGCAAAACAGCACTATTCCTGCATGGTTCACTCTGTGCAGAACAGCACCATTCCTGCATGGTTCACTCTGTGCAGAACAACACTATTCCTGCATGGTTCACTCTGTGGAGAACAGCACTATTGCTGCATGGTTCACTCTGTGCAGAACAGCACTATTCCTGCATGCTTCACTCTCTGCAGAACAGCACTATTCCTGCATGCTTCACTCTGTGCAGAACAGCGCTGTTCCTGCATGGTTCACTCTGTGCAGAACAGCACTGTTGCTGCATGGTTCACTCTGTGCAGAACAGCACTATTCTTGCATGGTTCACTCTGTGCAGAACAGCACTATTCCTGCATGGTTCACTCTGTGCGGAACAGCACTATTCCTGCATGGTTCACTCTGTGCGGAACAGCACTATTCCTGCATGGTTCACTCTGTGCAGAACATCACTATTCCTGCATGGTTCACTCTGTGCAGAACAGCACTATTCCTGCATGGTTCACTCTGTGCAGAACAGCACTGTTCCTGCATGGTTCACTCTGTGCAGAACAGCACTATTCCTGCATGATTCACTCTGTGCAGAACAGCACTATTGCTGCACGGTTCACTCTGTACAGAACAGCACTATTCCTGCATGGAGTTTATTGAATTCTGGGGATTGTGTCTGCTTACTGAGAGATAGCACAATTGTAAAACATTCTGATTCCAACCTATTTTCTTAAAGCCTTGCAAGTTAACTCTGTATGTTCCAGCTTCTACTATTAAAACATACATTTGCACAGGTATATAGTTTATATACATTTCTGTTCTTATCCAGTAGAGTACACTGTGGTTACAGTCTTGAAGCTCAGTACAAACATACAGTTCTTTTACATTTGTAGGACAAGGATATGAATCATATTACTATTCAAAAATGATATATGATTATTTACAAAATTCCAGATAGCTGGGCTGGCAGTGTCACATTTCTATATAAATCAAATTAATATTTTCAAGTGACATATAATTATTTGCAAAATTCCAGATAGCTTGGCTGGCAGTATTTCCTCTGGTGTCACACATGCTAAGAACAAATAATATAAAGTGATAATCAATAACAGCTGGTAATAATTATTTGCAGTACAATGAGCTTTATCAATTCTATGTACTACAAGTTATAGGGAAAAGTTATAGGAGTGTGAAATGTTTTATGGCTTTCAAAGTCTTGGAAAGCTAATAAAATATTTATTGCTGCCAAACAGGCAGCAGACAGAAACAGAATGTTCTTGAAGAATGAACTGCTTTAAAAGCAGTTAGACACTTCATGCTGCTGTGCTTATTGTTTATGGCTCTAGCAGAGTTAAGTTCCAACCACCATTAAAAGCTGTTTTACCTTCTGCCACTGTTCTTTGCTGCCTGCTATCCTAGTGCAGAACCAATTCTCAGCAACACTTGGAGGTGCTTAACAAAAGCTTGTTAAGCACTTTTATGACATTAGAACAATGCTTAACAAATTTGTGTTTTCCTATTTTCAAAGAGTAATTTCAGCACATCACTACTGTGTATAGAAAATCCTGTTCTGAAAGGCCCAAAGGGTCTGTAGTGAGAATTATAAAGTGGAGCTGTGACATTTCGGGTTTATATTGTTTTATCAAGTTTTTGGAATCACGAAATTCATATGCTCAAGACGACATGTTTGAGCTTCTAAAAACTGAAAAGGAAAAAAAATCTACATTTTTGAAGGAGGGGAAAGCCCTTCCCTGCACTTCCTACACCCCCTGGAAATTATGTATAGCTCCTCCAAGACTGCACTACGGTAGGGAAAAGGAGGCTTACCCTTTCTCCATTGTAGTGTCATCTCAGAGTTTGGTATCTATAATTAGCAGAGGGTGTTGGGTGCAAGGGGCCTGCCCTCACCCCACTGTACTGCGATCTCAGAGTTTGTATATATAATTAGCAGGTTGGAGTGGCTGCAGGGGGGTTTGCCCTTAACCTGCTGTAGTGCAATCTCAGAGCTGACAAATATAATTAGCATGGGGTGGGGGGTGCAGGGGGCCTGCATTTACCCCACTGTAGTGTGATCTCAGAGTTGGTATATATAATTAGCAGGGTGTTTGTCTGTGTGTGCAGGGGGGTGTGCAAGCTATTAAAAGGAGATTTCATGCTAAATCATGTATGATGACCAGCAAACTGCATTGATATCTGAGCTGTGTTAAATGCAACTAAAAATATTACATACAGTTTATATACTATTTATTTACAAATATTACATACTGTTCATATACTATTTATTTACAAATATTACATACTGTTCATATACTATTTATTTACAAATATTACATACTGTTCATATACTATTTATTTACAAATAATACATACTGTTCATATACTATTTATTTATAAATATTACATACTGTTCATATACTATTTATTTACAAATATTACATACTGTTCATATACTATTTATTTGCAGTATTGTAACCTTCATACTTCTCTGTTAGTAACAAAGTACCACAGACTGAACAGCTTAGTCTCATATGAAAACTTTTAGTTGGATGAATAAAATAATAATGACAGTCAGTATGTGTGTAGCCTGCATTGCTTACTAAGACAGTTGTAATTCATGTAAAAAATATTACAGTTAATATTTATTGTATTTATTGTGTCTTGAAAAACCCTGTTTAAGCCCAAGAATGTAATGAATACCACCATCGACACAGCTTGATGTTTCCAAGTTGCTGCTGATCTAACTACATCAGGGGATCATGCTCTCCCAGAGTAGAGCTTATGGAATCTGAGTTAATATTTAGTAAAGGGGCCCCCAACATGATTGCTAACTATTCTCTCTCAAAAGTGGGACTCATGATTTCTGCCCTGCTTAATGTATGACTCAGAAAATGTATAGTGTATTCTTTCCCATGAAAAGTCTATGATATCACTGCCCAGATCTTACCTCTGATACATCGGTATAAATTATAAAATGCTGCTAAAATCTAAAGAAACTAAGACAATATTTTCTTCAAGTGCTTAAAACCATTGTCTGCCTCTACAGTCCAGTTTAACGGTATCTTTCTTTTGGTCAAATCTACAATAAGGCACAGTATTTATGTATAATTGGGCACAGGCATTTAATAGTAGCCAACTAGCCCCAAAGGTGCCCTTTTCATGTTTCTTGGTACTTGGAGTAGGCCAGTTTCTTACTGCTTCTAATTTTTCTTTCTCTGGCCTGACAACTCTCCTATCTATTAAAATATCCTAAGTATTTTACTTGCATTATGCCTAATTTGCTTGTTTAGGCATTAGCAGTTTATCTGGCTTCTAGAATGGCCTGTACTTTAGCTAGGTGATAGTCTCAATCCACAGAGTGTGTGATAACATTGTAAAGGTAAGACAACATATTTGGCCTGGGGGTTTTAGGATTATTGTCCCTTAGTCCTTGAATGGTGCAGGGACACCATGTAGCTCAAACAAAAGAACTGTATAATGAAATAAGACCCCTGATGCTGAAAAGGTTGTCTATTTTCTGGCCTCGGGAGTTAGAATGGAATACCAGAATTCCTTTCTCATACATAAATGTGATCAAGATTCTTGTCTTCTCCAATCGTTCTGTAAGCTCATCCTCCCTAGGCACAGGGTAGTGGCCACACTGGAAATGCTATGAGCAGCTTCATAATATCTTTATAGAACCTAGTTGTTTCATCAGACTTTGAGACTAACACCATGGAGCTATTAATTTGCTTTTTGTTTTCTCTATCACCCCATCTTAAGCATTTTGTATTTCCTCCTGTATAGCTTTTCTGCCTGATTCGGGTATTCTGCACGGTTTATGCTGACCTTTTTATTCTAGGAGTAATCATGCTGTGGTGAGTTTTATTTCCTGTCAGGTACTTCACTAAATGCTTTTTATTTCTTAGCAGGAACTCCCTTATTTCTTGCTTCTGTGTGTTAGTGTCATTGTACCATTATGCAGGCTGACAGATCAGTTTTTTTCTTTCATAAAACTATTAGTTTCTGCCACTAAGTTAAGTGACGAGTTCTGCACATCTTTCCATGGTTTCAGAACACTGACATGATATATAGTACGTCCTTCTTTTACCAGTCTAAGCCTTCACTTTCCATCATTTTTTCAATTACGTTAAACAGATCCTGCCACTGGACAAGCATTTGTTTTCTGCAAAGCCATATATGGTCTCCAGCTTTAAAATACCTGATCGTTGTATATTTATTACATATACTATATGATGTAGCTTGAGATATTTTCATATGCTTTTGTGTTATAGGCATCACCACTTTCACCCTATTTTGTAAGTTAGTAGGGTGTTCTAAGACTTCCTTAGAAGGCTTTATAGCCCAGGCACTAGAAGTGTTCATGTGTTTGTGTCATTAAACTTGCTGCTCTTTTGGCCATATTTAACACTTTTAAATGGGGTTTCTTCCCAAGTTTCTCTGGCAATATCTAATAGTATCTAAGCATGATTACCATATACTATCTCAAAATAATTGCACAGGGACAAAGTTGTGGAACTTCTTTAAAGGCAAGCAAGCAGTATATTATTAACTGGTCCACATTTTTAGCATTTTCCTCAAAAACTTGTTTTCTGCATGAATTTAAATGTTAGGTTAAAATGTTTCACTAATGCATTGATTTGGGTTTGCTACATAGATGTTTTTAAATGCCTGACCTTAAAGTGCATTATCATTAACAGAAATGGGTATCCCTAGTGAAAGAACATTTCTTTAGGCATCACTGCTTTTGAAAATAATAAAACTAACTCCCTGGATAGATTTAGCATTAATCTTAGCTAGCTGGATTTATTAATTTAATTTGACATTTTGAAACCCTAGAAATTCAAAAGAAAAACATCCATTGTTCCAGCATAAGGCATGTAGCTATTATTATTAAAAGTATAGCACCCTAATATCAATGGAGTCATATACCATAAGTTTGAAAGCATGATGTTATCATATGCATGTAGTATGATTATATAAGATGCATATCAGGTATCATATGCATATAGTAAGATTATATAAGATGCATATCAGGTATCATATGCATATAGTAAGATTATATAAGATGCATATCAGGGAGGATGAAGGAAAAAAAACGAAATAGTTAGGCTGAAAGAAAGAAAGTAAGACATCGGGCAATGGAGATTAGGTTATGTGACCTGAAAGAAGACACTTGTTTTAGGAGATGTGTTTACAGCTGGGACCTGAATTTAAGGTATGAAGAAATATCTTTAAGAAAGAATTTGTGAGATTCCCGGACATTAGGGCATAGAATGGAGAAGTAGTGTTAAGTACAATAAAGCTTATATTTGGAGGTTTGAAGATGGGTTCCCGAGTGATTGCAATTAAGTAAAAGTTCTATGACACGTCATTATAACGGAAGAAAAAGCTAGGGGTGTAGCCAAGATGGCTAACTGAGATCACATAAAAGCTGTGTGAATAAAACTTGTTTTTCCGACAGGAAATTTAATCAAAAAAATAAAATTTGGACATACCTGATAGCCATTTACATTCACTAGTAATGGAAAAGATTTAAGTTCTTCAAACACTTTAATTTTCCTTCAACATAAGCCACTCAAAAAGCTGTACTCATGATTCTTCTGTTAAAAAAAGATATCCAGTCACTAATATCTAGCATTCAGGATATACTACTAAACATGGACAAACTGGACACTAAAATAGAAAGTTCCAAATAAGAACCTACAAAGGAGATAAACTGTTTAGAAATTGTTATGATACAACAAAGTACACAATCAGCAGTATAAAATGACCATGAACGGAGTATAACCGAGTCACAGACTGAATTCCTTTAAAAAATAACTGGCTTATAGATAAAGTTGATAATTTAGAAAATAGAAAAAGGTGAAATAATATCAGAATTTATGGCATTCCTAAAAAATATGAGGGACACAATATAATAATTTTCTTAACCTGTCTGCATAAAATGATAAATTTACCTGAACCATTACTGTTTGGGATTGAAAGGGCACCTAGCTCATTGACAACACATTCAAAGAAGGAAAACTTACCACCACATTCAATAATAATTAAGTTTATGTCCAGCTTTGAAAAAGAGCAAATATTAAAAGTGACATGGTCCAGCCCACCTATTAAAATGTAATCAAATTTGAAATGGCTATTTGAGTAATGTAATGAGTAAAAGGAAATTATGCTTGTCACCGATTAAATAAATTAAAAAGAATGATATAAAACATACTATGGTGTAAAAATAAAATCCTTAACAACATTGACGAAATGGACCATGCTGCATCCCTCAAGAGACGGAATATGATGAATTCATGGAAAACTGCTTCTAATGTTAAAAAGCCACAAATCAAGTGACATTTATTTCCTGATTGCATAACCTTTATTTTGTGAAACAATAGATTTGCCCTCTAAGTAAAGGGTTAATTTAGGACTTTAAGCTTCAAACCATATGTAAGTATGTATTTATGTTTTAAACAAAAGCATTTCACATGGTAAGGAATATAAATATTTAGTTTTACTATATTTATATTGAAAGACTTAATATATTTCTTTTAAAGTAAAGTTATTAAGACTTAATATGCTTCATTTAAACTCAACTTAGAAATGCGTGTCTGAATGTTAAAAACATTATTTCCTGTATGAGAATGACGCATTATAATTAAAAGAGTTGGTTACTTTAAGGCTATATACGATAAGACTTTTTGTTTTATTTTAATTTTACTGCATACATGCATTGCTAGGTTAAATGAATGTCAGATCTAAATAATATGCTAATTAGAAGTGTTAAAGTACTGGCGACTGTCATTTTTGATGTTGTTTTATAACACATTCCGCTTACAGGTTGTTTATGAAGCAATTAGCACTTAAAATAAGCTCAAGATCAAAACAATGATCAGGTGAAACTGCTTGATTCTTATTTTCCTTACTTCCTGTCGGCTTCTCACGATGTTTGATGAATGTCCAGATAATAGAAAAGTTCAAAGTTCATCACTGATGTATGTAAAAGCAGGAAGTGTCTGAATCTTGTCCACAATTATGAGGAAAAGATACTTGAACTTCTTTTCAAGTGTGCATATGTGTGAAATCTGCTCAAAATGCCATTTACTTAAAAAAAATATTTAATCAATTAATATTAATATTTAATTTAAGTCGCTATCGATTGCTTGTGATATTCTAAGTGTACTACTGTTTAAGAACTTTTCCTCCCCCTGTTATGTAGATACTTTAAATATGTGCCTCCGATGTTCTATATATTTTAGTTTATGTTTCTTGTGGAGCGTTTCTCCCCGGGCCACCACCGAAAATGGGTTCTACTTGGCCCAGTGGACTTTCCAGGTAAACAAATGCTGATAAACAAACAAACAAACAAACAAACAAACAAACAAACAAATAAACAGACAAACAGACAAACAAATAAATATTTAGAAGTGAAGAATTGCAAACACAAAAGCTATAGTAATGTTTTACATTGCACTGTCTCTGAAATATAATTTGCTTGTATTGTAGTGAATTTTACAAGCTAATGTTGCAGTGCTGTTCATTCCAACTGTATATATTAATGGGAACAAGTAAAATTAGAAGTTTGTAACTGATTAAAATAGTTTACAGGAATTAAGAATGAGAAATTTACAAACGATATTAGCAACTGCTTTATGTTGTGAGCACATAATTGATAAAGACACACATCTAAGTTAGACAGGCATTAATTATTTTATATGTAGTCAAGATTACATATAATACTAAAATTAATAAGAAGGGTAAACACCTTATGAATAATATGCAAATGCACAAGGAAAGTAACACCTTTTATGTAATATTAATAAATGACTAATATCAGCAAGTTAAGAAATATATAAATATGCTGCCCTCTCTAATAGAGAGCTGATGATTAAATAGCTCTTTGCTAGGAGAGTTTAGAAAAGCGAGCTTTGTAAAATAGGGTAGAATATCAGTGGACAAATAGACAGAAAAATAAACTTGAATAGATACTGCTGATAAGGAAGACATATGTCATATACCTGGCTATGGCAGAGATGTAAATACATAACATTTCATATAATTTTCGCATAAAAATTACATACAACATATTCAAAAAGATCGTGAAAACTGAAATCTGAAATATGGTTACACAAGCTTTGAAACTTTGTACATATCCTGCATCATTGGATTCACTAAGATTACCTGAAATAACTCATTTCATAAGTTAGAGATGAAATCTGAGTGTTTTATTGCTGAGTTAGTTCTTCAGTTTTAATAAAAAGTAGAGTAGGTTTTTAAAGAATGTGGTTTGAAATAAGCATTATCACAATGTAGGCTGCAAATGTGTTTTTGACTCTGTTGAGTAGAAAGATATTCCCTTTAGCCTTAGTAATGTATATGTATTTATGAATTAATTTAGTGAGTTAAAGGATTTTTATATATTTTGATATTTATGTTAATAAGAGTGTTAAACAAATATATATAGGCATCTGTTCTCTTAAAATTAATTAATATTTTGTTAGAGTTATAATATATTTATATATATATATATATATATATATATATATATATATATATATATATATATATATATTCCCTATTGTATAATAGTTTGGTAAGATTGCTATCTGCGAGTTTATATATAAATTTATCCTTTCATGTCCCACTCTGTTCTACTTGTATATTTAAAGATTTAGTTATAATAATGTTAAATGAGCAAATACTTTAGAAATATTTAATATTTAATTATACTGCTATTGTATAAATACACATGTATTACATTATGTGTCAGATTATTTATTCTTTGTGATCAATAGAAGTATATTATTAAACTTTTGCATAGTCATGTGGGAAACAGTTTTACATAGCAAAACATGCAACTAAGTTAGTTGTCTCTTAATTTTTTAAAACATATAAATAATATTATATTCATTATTTGTAAGACACTGTAGCTTTTGGCATGAATGAGCTCCCGGGACGTGCACGAGAACTCCTACACTTTTCCTGCATGGACACAGCTCCTGTATGCTAATTACCCCATTTGCTGGTGAAAACCATGCAAATGAGGTGAATTTGTGATCCAGGAAGCAGGCAGGTGTCTGTGCAGGAATAGTGTAAGCTGCAGAAATGTATTTGGTTACTAACTGAATACATTTCTGCAAATTACAAAACGGAGGCATGACAGCTCCAAAGAAAGCATGGTACTTACGTATTATCGCAACCAGATTTTGCGATGTACTGTACTTTCCGCCTTTAGTTTAAATTTAAAAATATATAGTGTATTAGGGAAGGGTAGTGTGTCTAAATGTATGCTGGGATATTGGTGGAGTTTTTTTTAATGTTTTTATGGGTAAATTTTTTGGATAGGTGCGTAGTGTGTTGAAAACGAGCGTTACATTGGTACATATATTTATAGCTGAACTTTGAAGGTGCTTTCCATTTCAGAGCTGTCGTCAGAAGGAGATGGTCACATAGGAATTATGGAAGGATTTTACCGATTTGGCTGTCGGAAGGTGTTCGTATCAGAATGGAGTTATCGAAGGATTTGGGGATCGTTTTCCTTTTGGATGTATCGTTGGAAGGTGTTCGTATGGGAAGGAGTTATCGAAGAATTTGGGGATCGCTATCAAAGGAGTTGGAAACTATCGCTGAAATTTCATTTGTGGTTTTTTTGGATATATCGTTGGGACAATCAGTGTTTTTGGACTTTGGGAGCTATTGTTTGAACTTCGGTTGGTTAAAAAGGACTTTTGGATTTATCGTTGGGGCAGTCGATGTTATTTTAAAATTTGGACTTATCGAAGGACTTTGGTGGACTTATCGAAGGACTTTGGGAGCTATTATTGGAACTTACTTTGGTTACAAAGGACTTTTGGAGCTATCGTTAGCAATCAAGGAGCTTTTGGTTTGGGATTTATCGTTGGGATGTGTTACACATGTGGAGATTTATTTTCCTTTATTCAGTTCTTGGATTACTTAAAACAAAAAAGAAGAAAATGGAGACAAGGTAAGTGATTTAAGAAAAGTATTTAATGGTTAAACTGTATTTATTAAATGGTACTTATGCAATGTAATATAAGTAAATTCAGAATACTGCTTTGTTTCTTTCTTGGTTGTCATGTATGTATTTAATGGTTAAACTGTATTTATTAAATGGTACTTATGCAATGTAATATAAGTAAATTCAGAATACTGCTTTGTTTCTTTCTTGGTTGTCATGTATATTCGTTATATTTGAATGTCATTCATTTTCATAGCTATTAGGGTTCTACTGTTAAATATTGTTAATTGTGGATTCTTCAGTTGTTGCTATATTGGTAGTCAGTGTAGATAGTTCAGAAGATGTGGATTGTTCGCTGGGTGTTGTTTTGTTTTTTACTGTTGACAGCTTGGAAGTAGTTGGTTGGTTAATTGGTGTGGTACTTGGTATGGATTTTCAGTCTTTTTGTGGAGGAAAGTTGTTAGCGATGGCTTTTAGTAGTTCTTCAAAGCAGTCTTTTGAATGTGATAGTTGTGTTTCACGCCACATATATTCAACAAGATAATAATGTAGATGGTGACATGCAGTTCCTCGCTGTTTCTTGTTTCTCCACTTTACTGAGCCCCACATTCCTTCTATATGTTGTGTATGCACTCCAGTGTCAGGGTCAACAAAATTGTAGCTGTGATTAACTTTGTCATGGCTGAAGCCAGCTTTTTCCAGTTGTTTTGTTTGGTATGCTTTCCAGGAGTCTGAGTATATAATGCTACCTTCTTTGATGTTTTTTTGTATTTGGTCAAACAATGTAGAGGCAGTTCTATCAGGCACTTTTACTACAAACGTTTCTTTCGTTTCCCTACAGATCCCTCCAAAAATCCACTGTTGAGGTAGAATACGACCGCTGTTATTTTTCCGCCGAGTAAATAAACTTTCATCAATTTCCACTATATGCCCTGGCCCTCCGATCATTTTCTTCTCTTGTTTTTCCAACTCCATGGTACATACATCCCTTAAATAATTACTCCAGTCGATAACTGTTTTGTCAGCCATATCCAATTCTTCACGACAGAAGTTAATGCTAGTTAACTGCTTACACCAACAGTATATAAAACGAACAGCAGTTATGAAAGAAATTCTACTTCCTTCAAAAAAGTTACCTTCCCGAACTCCTATATGCTGGTAGCATTTAGTAGAGTTGCATTTCCAAAATATTTGTTTTCCATAGTATAATTTCATTTCATGTCCTGAACTGCATTCCTTTAAACTGTGTATAATTCCATACTGTTGAAATAACTGAATTGCCTCCTTATCTGTGTTAGGTAAATCCCACAATCGCAGTTTTCACAAAACTAAGATTACAGCAATCAACTTAGATGGTTAATAACTATATGTCTTTTGACTAGAGCTTTGACAACTTTTGTATAGCACGAGAAATGGAACACATGCAGAGATGCTTTACTGACGTGTAAATAGCGGTAAAAAAGGGTCAAGCTATTTTCAAATGTTCTTTTCTCTGTGTTTTCAAGTTTAAATACTACTATAACTTAAAACTTTTATAGAAAAGACGTTATTTAGTTTTAATACCATTAGTTCCGTTTATTTAAGGAAAATACAAGTGAATATTTTAAGCTTGAAAATCTGGTTGCGATAATACAATATAATAGGCATGCCAATGGCTAAATATATGGCCATCGGCAAGGGAAATGGCTGCAAAATTATAAAAAATAACTTTAATTTTTTTTTGGCCGATTTCAGCCGTTTAAGTGTAGGACAGCGATGCTCAAATGGGATCGGCCTGAAAATAAGGAAAAAAGTTGGAAATAAGTTTTTAAACCTAAATCAGCTTTCCGCCATAATAGTCAATGGCATGCATAAGACAAAAATACCATGGAATAGTTGTTGCTAAGGGGGAAGGCTGTCAGTTTTGTAACCATGCATTTGCAGTCAGTTTTATGCAAATGAGGGGGTTGATACTGAATCACAGATTTCCCTTCAGTGTTAGCTTACACCCAACCGTGTAGGTGCAGCAACACCATGGTATAAGCATAAGAGGCAGATGACCTCATAAGGGGGAGTGTCATGCATGCTGTAAGCTTTTTGGAGCTCAGCTAAGGAAGGGGGTGTGTCTGAAGCTGCCTAGCAGTGTTTACATTACCTAAGCAGGTGTGCGTGATGCGCACTGGGCACTGGGTGCGTGCGCCATGCATCGGGGCTTAAACAGGAAGACAATGGGAAGGGAAAACAGCAGTAGGAAGGCAATTAAGGAGAACTAGCATAGCTGGCAGGTGAAATGCATCAGAGTCAACCAATTACATAGGCAAGAGCCCAGCCAAGCACAGTACTATAAGCTATGCAAACATCTTTCATTCTGGTTGTTCCCACAAACTCTACACCACCGGTGTACACAGATGGGGAAATTTTACCTGACAAAACTAACAAAATATTAGGGTGTGCTGTCGCTCTTATACATCAATATGTGGAAGAGGTTGAGGGTGTTGAGGATGAGAATGCTGATGACCAACCCACAGTGAGGAGAAGGAGAAGAGTGTACAGACCCAGGGTAACCTACCAGGGGGTACATGAGCTGGAGATTGTGGAGTACTATAGGGTGGACAGGGACATCCTACTGCAAATTGTTGAGTTGTGCCGGCCACATCTCACACACAGAACCAACAGAGGGGAACCCATCCCAGTGGATACCAAGGTATGTGTAGGGTTAAGAATACTAGCCACAGGTACCTTCCAAAGGCCAACTGGGGATATCATGGGGATCTCACAGGCATCAGCATCCAGGGTACTCCACCAGTTCCTGGATGTCATGTCAGCACATGCTGGTGAACACATATATTTTCTCAACACCCATGAGGCATTGACCAGCAATATGCATCTCTTCCACCAAATAGCAGAATACCTTGAGGTAGTGGGTGCTATAGACTGCACACAGATACACATCAAAGCACCACCCAGTGAGCAGGGTAGGGTCTACATAAACTGCAAGGGCTTTCCCTCCATCAACTGCAAGGTCATGTGCGATGCCCAGGGAATTATCTTGAATGTGTGTGCTGGCAGCACTGGAAGCAATCACAAATCCCACATCTGGCATATGACACAGCTGTACCAGAGATTTGCCAGTGGAGACATCCCATATGACCATCTATTGGGGGATGCTGGTTATGCATTGGAGCCATGGCTGATGACACACATCAGAAATGCACACACACCTGAACAAGAACTCCATAATGAGGCACACACATAAACCAGAATCATAATAGAGTGGGTGTTTGGGATGCTCAAGTCACGGTTCTGGTGCCTGGACATATCCAGTGGAGCCTTGCAGTACTCTCCAGCTATGTGTACAGAAATTTTCACTGTATGTGCCATGCTACACAATATGATCCTGCGGAAACAGCTGCAGCAGGAATAGCATTGGGCAGGGCCACGCAGCCCCCCACCATTGCCAAGGCCAGCGCAGGCACAGATTGACTCAGAGGAGGAACAACCTGAGCCTGCCCATGTAGGCAGAAAGAAGCATTCCCAGTATGACCAGGCTTTGGCAAAGAGGCAATGCATAGCACATACACTGGCATTGTAGAGACCCAGGGAATGACACGTCTCTCTGACTCACACATACAGTAAAAGGGATGCCAAACATGATACTACCTGTGCTTTACCATGTATAGGGAGTGTGCTATGTGCATCCAACATAGTAAGCCCTCCAGCACCATCCTCATTACTGACACAGCCACAGGATAAGTCACTTTTCCTATCAATTGCTGAAAGGAGTAGTATGTTCTGCTGGTTGTATCTATGGTATGGATGTGAGCATGCAAGGGAATTGGGTGGCTGAATGGGATGACAGCAGATAGTGGACACCTATATGGGCAGCATGAAATCCATAACAAATACTGCTGTCAACATACTAGGCAGTACTAGACAAGGTGACAAATCCCACTGCAGTACATGTGGTGACTCAAATGTTTGTCTATAGGACACACACATGCATGTCAGTGAGGCTCACATACCCACCACCAGCCTCAGCCAGCAGGACAGGTGTAGTTGACCATAAAGAAAGGGTGTGCTAAGGCCTCCAGTTGATGGCAATGTAGAACAGTCCCCCTCCAGACCTACACAGACAGACTACAACAGGTCTGGCAGTTGTATACTAGTTCTGAAGGGTAAGAAGTCTGAAACTGAAATATAGGCCAATAAAACGTAAGATCTGTACTCGATTGATATGCCTCTAGACTGCATGATAGGTCAGAATACAAAACAAACTGGAAGCCAACAGAGTACCTGAAATACCAGTACAGTCATAGCAAATGTTTACAGTTGTCAAGTGTGTTCCCTCCACAATCCTATTTAGAAATGCAGTAAAATGTACGTGTGGTTTTAATAACAGTAGAGCACAGATTGCCTGGGCTGGCCCAATTTACAGGATAGATTGTTGCATGTGTACAACATGCAGGGGTCTGTGTGTTAGGTTGTTGTGTGTTCTATATTGTGTGGAAGTGGTCAACATGTAGGCATGGAGGGTTGTGTCTCAGTGGCTATGGACAGTACTGTTGATGACAGGGCCATGTTCTGACAACTGCAGTGCTAATCACAATGCATCCCAGCAAGACCCAATTCAGCAGTCATCCATACTCACTGTTCAGATGTCAATATATGTCACCAACTAAAAGATGGACATGCCATGAATGTGGGCCCAGACATACACACAGTACACAGGTGGAAGTACCCTAGACAGAGTACATGTAACTGTCAACTGCACACACCTTTGGAATTTTACATACAGGTTAGCAGCACATTAGTTGTCTGTGTAGTGTGGAATACTGATGTAGTCTGCCCAATCACTGGCAGACCACAAAAGGGACAGTTATGAAGTAATAAGAGACTGCCTATGTCCCCGCACAAGGCAACATAAGGGGAATGTCCAATAACAAAGAAATCCCAAAAGCGAAAACTAGCGTAGCTCAGCTGTAAAATGTAGTCGCTAAACAGGTGCCAACCAATACACTCTGAAATGTCCCTAAGCAGCAACAGTTGAGGCTTCAATAGCTGGTATAAATCCTTTATTTTAGAAACGACAGCAGAACACTTCGAACAAGCGCTTTCGCCTGGTTGTACCAGGCTTTCTCAAGTTAAATTAAATTAGCAAGTCTTGCCCTTTTTATATTTCAGAAGTTGATCATGTGCTTTAATTGACTTTTACCAATTAAAGTCATTAACCAATCTCTTACTATTAAAAAAACTTAAAAATGCTACTAAGCATTAAATATGTTAAAAAATGCAAACTTGAAATGAATATATGCTTACATATTCATCTGTAATCAACTGTGATAATTTTTTTTTTATCACAGTTGATTACAGATGAATATGTAAGCATATATTCATTTCAAGTTTGCATTTTTTAACATATTTAATGCTTAGTAGCATTTTTAAGTTTTTTTAATAGTAAGAGATTGGTTAATGACTTTAATTGGTAAAAGTCAATTAAAGCACATGATCAACTTCTGAAATAAAAAATGGGCAAGACTTGCTAATTTAATTTAACTTGAGAAAGCCTGGTACAACCAGGCGAAAGTGCTTGTTAGAACTGTTCTGCTGTCGTTTCTAAAATAAAGGATTTATACCAGCTATTGAAGCCTCAACTGTTGCTGCTTAGGGACATTTCAGAGTGTATTGGTTGGCACCTGTTTAGCGACTACATTTTACAGCTGAGCTACGCTAGTTTTCGCTTTTGGGATTTCTTTGTTATTGGATTTTTCTTTGGATTGTTGGATATTCGCCTTTTTCTTCCATGGCGGAAGACCTAGCTGGCTCGGATTTTCTTAACACGCCAATATTGCTCAGGGAAGAGCAGGATGACTCTCCAGTCACCAGGCAAGAATTTAATAAACTTTTAACAATGATAACGCATATCAGCAGCTTGCTGACTGCAACCAAACCTGATTGCTCTTCATCGTTGCCGGGTAACCAGCAACAAAGGCAAACGAAAGGAAAGCAACACACACGAACTCAGGAGCCGAATGGCGGTGAGAACATTGCATTTTCCAATGTATTAACAGCGACTAATGACAATGGTGAACAAGATCAGCAGCATAGGCATGAGCAAAGGGACTGTTT
This sequence comes from Protopterus annectens, assembly GCF_019279795.1. Classification (NCBI taxonomy): domain Eukaryota; kingdom Metazoa; phylum Chordata; order Ceratodontiformes; family Protopteridae; genus Protopterus; species Protopterus annectens. The sequence continues at coordinate 1,016,266,438 of NC_056737.1, forward strand.
CAATGACAATGTGCAAAATGCGAACCAAAATGAATTTAATTTCAGAGCATGGACGGAACAACAATATATCTTCAAACAAGGTACTGCACATAAGCAATTTGAGCGAATGGACTGTGACTTTGAAACTTTAAGCAATAAACTCTATGCTTATAAAAACACTCAATTAGAAATTAATTATCTGAATGAATGTATTAAGGTGCAGCGTGTGCCCAAAGGGCTCCGCTGCTTCAAATTTCCCAATAACGCCACTGTCGGCACTATATTGCATTCTCAACTGTTAGATTTGTTTGACAAGACAGGGCTTGAAATTCTGAACTTAATGATTCAAGATTACCAGAGAAAAGTTGACGTTTTGTTGAATGAGCTTACTAGTTTAAATGATAGCATTGTCAAGCACAAAAACTTTTTGAGTTTTAAAAAGAAGTATGACGATGTATTTAGGGAAGTGGACCAACACTGCTTAAAAGTCATAGACCGCAAAGCTAGAAAGTTAGAAAGAGACTTAATTGAGTATAAAGAGGGCAGAGCATACCCAACACCAAGGAACAATATATTTAATTATGCAGAGAAAGATAACAACCATTTTGAGAGCAATATGTATGAAGGGACTGCTACACCTGAAACTGAACCCCTGAGAAGGAGTGAACGTCTAGCATGAAAAGACACTAACAATCAGTCTCAGGTTTTTCAATACCCTCAGGGCAGACCGTTGGGGAGGAATCAGACACATTTGCAGCAGAATTGGAACAGGGGGCGCAAATAGGCGAAGAGAATGATTTTTGCTTTTTAAATGATTCAGGTGAATTACATTTGAACACAGAAAGATGTCAGATTTTTAGTGAAAACAATTTTAAGATTTACAATTACACAGACATTAGCTTCACCTCTGAATTTTTTCAGTTATTTACAAAGGGGTTACATTTTGTCCCTATACGTCCTATGAATCTATCTAAACTATTAATTGAATTCAAACTATTTGTCAGGAAGCTGAATTTAGCTGTTTACTTTAAAGGACAAGAGAAATTGGTCTATACCTTTAATAGACGTAGTACTTTCAACCCCCCTACACACCCTAATTTGAAAATATTCGAGAAATTAGTAGAGAAGGCACTTAGGGACAGTTGTAGTTCACACTTTAGACATATACCAAGTAATTTGGATTTGCATTTACTACAACTTGTCGAATACATCAACAAAGAAAGCATTAGGGTGATGAAACCTGACAAAGGGGGAGGGGTAGTCCTTATGTATAACTTGGAATACGACTCTTACATATATAACATCTTGCAACATGCGGAAACGTATGAACTTATTTCAAGAAATGAATATAATTTAGCAATTTCCAAGATACATTATATGCTGAAGGACTACCTTAACCAGGGAGGTATCAATGAGAAATTGCACAACTTCCTCTTTGTTTCTAAACCTAAAATCCCTGTCATGTTTGGGATACCAAAGGTGCATAAGGGCTTAACACCTCTCAAATTCAGACCTATTGTAGCGGAGGCTGGCAGCATTACAGAGCCATTAGGGATATTCATAGACAGGAATTTGAAACATTTAATTTCCACTATTACGTACATTTGCAAGGACTCTTGGGAATTTATAGGCAATATTACACCTAATTTGTTTGATCCTGACCTCTTAATGGTTACTGTAGACGTTATAGAACTGTTCCCCAGCATACCACACATCACAGGTTTGGAATGGTTTAATGAAATTTTGGCTAGTGAGTCTGGTTTAAATGGAAGTCTAATTATAGGTTCATAGGTTCATAGGTTTATACTAGGCTATCTGCCCTAAGGCATTTATAAGCCTAGCCCAAATTTTTGTGGCTTACGCCACCCCTTATATGAAAAAATACTGTGCCCATTAGTTTGTTGTGCTTCTGTCCAGCAGTGACACAGAGATGATTCCCGGGATAAACCTACGATCTCCCATCCACAGGTCTAGATTTCTCTTGAACAGAGCCAGCGAGGTGCTCTGCCTCACATGGATCGGGATTTTATTCCACAGCATAGGGAGTCTCTGAGTGATAAATCTATCCCTCCAGCACGTCCTATTTATATCTGTGCTAAGGTTTAAGTCGCTTGCTCTAGTGGTTTTGGTGGATTTGGATTTTTTGAGGTGGAGCATGTCCATTAATTCCGGGTTGGACATGGCCTTGTATGTCAGGCACATGTCACCTCTGAGCAGACGGTATGCAACTGAATAGAGCTGGAGTTTCTTCAATCTGGCAGCATATGACAGATTTTGGAGTCCCTTTAGCCTTTTGGTGAGGAACTTTTGGGGTCTCTCCAATTGCTGCAGATGTCGGGTGAGATACATCCCGAATGGGGCATTGTACTCGATCATTGGTCTGATAAGTGAAGAGTACAGGGGAACAATGACTTCACTAGATCTGGATGTGAATCCCTTCATGATCAGATGGGCAATGTAGAAGATCTTTCTAAACACTTTAGCAACGTGAGTGTCAAAAGAAAGGCCACTGTCAACCTGGGTCCCCAGGTCCCTGATAACCTCTTCTGTGCTTAGTGGATTGCCATCTATATGGTAGCTTGGGGTTACCTTGTTTTTCCCGAAGGGTATGACTATACATTTTTTGGCGTTTAACTTCAGGCCATGGCTCTGGCACCAGCTATCTGTTTCCGTGAGTCCCTTCTGAAGGATATCCGTGTCCGATGCACTTTCCACTATGGCGCCCAGTTTGCAGTCGTCTGCAAACTTTGTCAGCCAAAGTCCTCCCATGTTGACCTGTACTTCTGAGAAGTAGATGCCGAACAATAGGGGGCCAAGGACCGAGCCCTGTGGGACACCACTTGTGACCGGCTTGGAGTCTGACATAGCGCCAGCAACTCTAACCCTGTGGGTTCTGTCCTTAAGCCAGTTTGCAACCCATCTTGTGACATATGGGTTTACATTTAAGCTGGTAAGTTTTTCTACAATACCCGAGTGGGGTATTGTGTCGAAGGCCTTTGCAAGGTCAAGGTAGGCTGTATGGACTGCCTTTCCCTCATCAATGGCCTTGAAGTCGACCAAGTTCAAAAGGCATGATCTGCCCTTGACGAAGCCAAACTGGGTCAGGTCCAATGTCTGCAAGTCCCCTATATCTTTGTTTATGAGCTCCATTATGATCCTCTCCATAGCTTTGCAGACTAGACTTGTTAAGCTTATGGGGCGGTAATTACCAGGGTCCGTAGAGGCACCGCCTTTGTGGAGTGGAACCACAGTTGCCGTACACCACTCCTTGGGCATGTATCCTGTGGTAAGGCTGAGATTAAACAGCTGCCTTATGTGCGGGTTTAATTCCTCATTTAATTAACCTCATAGTCCAATTTAAAGAAATTGTATTACTGAATAATTTCATATATTTCAATGGGGAGATTTTCCAACAGAAGAAAGGTGTGGCTATGGGCACTTATGCTAATATTGTTCTTTATAGATGGGAGAAGGTTTTCATCCATACTACGGAATGGAAGGAACATATTTTATTTTACAAGTGTTACCTAGATGATATATGCATCTTGTGGAAGGGGAGCAAGGACGAGTTCAAGGACTTTTTCAGCTACTTGAACTCCACCACTACATTTTTGACTTTCACACACGAAATTAGTGGTTTGTCCTTACACTACTTGGATGTTCTTTTGAGCAAAGACATGGCTGCAGGGGGTTTTCAAACATGCATTTACAGAAAGAAGATGCACTCTAACACCTTTTTGCACTATGACAGTGGGCATCCACATTATACTAAGAGAGGGATAGTAAAGGGACAATTTATAAGAGCATCAAGAATGTCAAGTACAATGGGATTGTTTTTGCAAGAGATGAATACACTGGAGGACATGTTTCTGCAAAGAGGATATCCACGCACTTTGGTAAAAACACTAGCATCAGAGGTGATAGAGAAAAGAGAATCTCTGTACCCCCCTCTTCTAGGAAAAGGACTTCCTATAACACAACCTAATAACGAACAGTGTAATTCATCTTTAGAAAGCAACTTTGTCTACACTTATAATGGTGATTCAGTCTTGGTAGAAAATACCATTAATACTTTTTGGTCTGTTTAGCCTTATGCGATGATATCTATCAGTTTTTGCCTGATAAAGTGAGTTATACTAGGAAAAGGGACATCAATCTTAAAGGGCTATTTGAATCCAGAAAAGGGAATAACAACCCCAGAAATATAGGACAAACATCAAGGAAACTAGGCACACACAATTGTGGTGCCTGTAACCAATGTTGCTACATGTTAGAAAAGGAAAGCTACTATTTAGTTGCCAGAAAGACTTATTTAAACTCCCATGGTCGACACACATGCACAACTAAAGGGGTGGTATATTTGGGAATCTGCATGTCCTGCGATAGTTTCTATATAGGGAAGACAGAGAGAATGCTAAAAAGGCGGATTTATGAGCATCTCAACGATATAGAAAGAAAAAGGGAGACAAATGCATTTTATAAACACCTTTTAAGCTGTCCAGATATGCAATTAAAGTTTTTGGTGATAGAGCGGGTTACCCAAGATGCTAGGGGTGGTGATTGGGAATCTCGGTTAGAAAACCGAGAATTAATTTGGCAGATTAAGTTAAATGCCACCCAACCCCCTGGCCTAAATGACAGTATAAGCCTTAGGAGTGTGCTTAAAATGAACAGAGACAAACTACATTAACAGAAGGCATTTATAGATTTTTGGGGCTTATTCAATTTTTACCATCAGGATTTACTTTTTGACTTATTGCACATTAACTTGTGATATTTTTATTGTTTAGGTGTCATTCCTTCACTGACTATATAGATGGGGACAATTATAGTTTATTAATTTAGTTATTTTATGAACATTCTGGCAAGGTTTTGGGTTTATGAAGCCTGGACAGTGTAACATAATTGTTAACATTTGAAATTTTATGTATAAAATGTTCTAAAGTATTTTAAAGTTGTTTTCAATGCACACTGGAATGAATATATATATATATATATATATATATATATATATATATATATATATATATATATATATATATTATCACAGTTGATTACAGATGAATATGTAAGCATATATTCATTTCAAGTTTGCATTTTTAACATATTTAATGCTTAGTAGCATTTTTAAGTTTTTTTAATAGTAAGAGATTGGTTAATGACTTTAATTGGTAAAAGTCAATTGAAGCACATGATCAACTTCTGAAATATAAAAAGGGCAAGACTTGCTAATTTAATTTAACTTGAGAAAGCCTGGTACAACCAGGCGAAAGCACTTGTTCGAAGTGTTCTGCTGTCGTTTCTAAAATAAAGGATTTATACCAGCTATTGAAGCCTCAACTGTTGCTGCTTAGGGACATTTCAGAGTGTATTGGTTGGCACCTGTTTAGCGACTACATTTTACAGCTGAGCTATGCTAGTTTTCGCTTTTGGGATTTCTTTAACATAAGGGGAATGTCCCAGGTATATCTGTGAGTCAGCTGCAAGAAGCTTCTATATCACACATGCACTCAGCTCACCCCATCATCAGCCACAGATTTATCACAGATCATATCTCTACTGTTGGAAATGAGTACAGTATGATCCCCCACTTCTGTATGGGAATACCCACAGAATGCCCCATGCTGAAGAGGTGTCCTATGCAGGTGTGTCCCTAGCTGTAAGTAGAACCCTGCCAGCATCCACACCAATGGGTTAATATGGGCAGGAACTATTGCGAGTAACACCTTGCACACTTACCCTGTCACCCCAGGGAAATCCAGTGGCTCACAGCCTGGGACTGTAGGAGTGACAGAATGCACTGGTCTGTTACAGATGGCCAGCATCACTATCAAATGCCCTTCAGTCCTCTTTGTCAAAGGCCTGTGCCTCACCAGTACTGCCAATGTATGTTGTCTCATGGGGTCCCAACTAATAACATAACACAGTCCACAGAACACAAATGCAAGGCCATGTTGTCAAATCCCAGTAGCATGCCCATGTCCTACTGCATGAACTGTGGACCATCCCCTAAATACTGCTGGGATGAAGGGACAACTATAGGGATACTTCTCAGATATCACTCGCATAATGTTAGGAAGAGGATAGAATAACAGAGGGGGGTAGAAGCATAGACGCCATGGAGTGTGTGAAGCCTGAAACTCTGATGTGTGTCCATACCATCCCTGCCTGCAAACACAGGAATGGGTGACTACAAACCTGCTTGTAAACTGCAATGTGAAGGAGAACTGACCAGATACATGAGCCCTGCCTCTGGGTAATCTGGGTAAATCTGTACAGCTGAGAGGTATGACCACAGTAGAATATGGCTATTCTATTACATCGATAGATGTACAAGCAGGGGATCATCAGCCATCACAGTACCAAGGTGCTGGACCATTTACACAGACCCATCAGCAAGTGTCTGCAGCTCCCCCTCCAGAATGGCATGAGTGTGCAAGAATATGTAGGCTGCAGACCACAATACTGGACACAGCTTCATTCATCTTGTATTTCCCAGGAAATAACTGTGAGCAAATAAGTATATCTGTCAGTAGCTGATGACATAATACGTCACAATGTAAAACAGTGCATATGTTTAAATATCTCTGCTAACACCACCCATGTAACACAAGCAGCACAGACACAATAGTTACAGTATCCCACTATCTTTCGCCCATTCTGAATTCATATTGTCAACCTATCTATACATATTCTACAGAAACAGGTTGCTAGCTGTTGGTGTAAAACACCAAATCCTGGACTGGAGTACAACCTACCTGGAATAGATTCACACACTCAATACAGAAGGTCATACTGGGTATGCTCCTACACTTTTTTATTTATTTATTTATTTGACATTTGTTAACTAGGTTGGTCCAGCTGGGCAAGAGCCCGTTTTCAGTGGAGACCCGAGGAGAAAAGCTCCAGTTACAAAAACAATTAGGATATCATAGGTAACAAAAAATAGAAAGTACCATAACCAAGTATAACTCCAAAACATATTAATAAAAATATAACTCCAACATATTCAGATTACAGTAAGAGGGTTGTCTCAAAGAAATGAGTATATGGACCCCTAATGTACAAAACAAGTTATATACAAATGATCAAACAAGTGATATACAAGTGAATCAGATTTCTTGCATAGGCTTTGTCGGAAGGTATAGGTGCTTTCAGGAGTTCAGAGGGAAGGATCACCAATTGTATAAAGGGAAAATATAAGGTAGGTTCTAAGCAGAGACATGATTTAGTGTTAAGAAGATAATGTTTGAGTTTTTTTTTAAATTGTGCAGGGTGTATGATGGAGCGTATGTTCAGAGGAAGTTTGTTCCAAGTGTGGGCTATAGAGCAGTTATATTGTAGTTTGCCTGTGTTCCTCTTTGGATGATCTACATTCAGAAGTTGTTGGTTAGATGTGCACAGGGTTCTAGAAAGGGTATAGGTAGATACAAGAGTATTTAGAGCTGGACAGGATGAAGGACGGTATAGAATGGAGTAAATAACTTGAAAGTGAAAAAGTAGCAGTAGTTGTGGGAATTCAAACCATTGTCATGAGTTCAGGGCAAGGCAGTGACTGGAGTTGTACGGGGAGTTAGTAATGAATCTTGCAATATTATGGTAAGTTTGTTGCAATTTGTTCATGGTAGTAGTTTGTATATTGGTTAGTATTGGGGCTGCGTAGAGAACTGTGGGCATGAGTTAGGACTGTGCTAGGGAGAGTCTAGTATTTGGAATAAGAAATCTTTTGTTATGATAGAGCAAGCCAAGTTTCTGGTGTGTTTCTTTATTCCTTCGAGTAAGTGTAAGTTAAATTTGAGCTCGACATCTATAATGATGCCTAACAGTTTAGTGTGTGGTTCAGGTTTTATGATTGCGTTGTTAGAGGATGTTATGGTAAATGTAGATTTGTGGTTGGAAAGAGAGTGGGGGAGAAAGAGCAGGAGCTTGGTCTTGTTATGGTTAAGGATAAGCAGATTGTCAAATAGCCATTTCTCTGTGGATGGAAAGGAGTTTTGAGTAAGGATGAGATGGTCTGTGATACTACTGGAGAAACGAAGGCCATGTCTGACAACAAAATAGAGAAGGTCATACTGGGCATGCTCCTACACTTACAGAAATGAAGGTCATACCTGACAACAAAATAGAGAAGGCCATACTGGACATGCTCCTACACTTAGAGAAATGAAGCCCATGTCTGACAACAAAATAGAGAAGGTCATACTGGACATGCTCCTACACTTAGAGAAATGAAGGTCATACCTGACAACAAAATAGAGAAGGTCATACTGGGCATGCTCCTACACTTAGAGAAATGAAGCCCATGTCTGACAACAAAATAGAGATGGTCATACTGGACATGCTCCTACACTTAGAGAAATGAAGGTCATACCTGACAACAAAATAGAGAAGGTCATGCTGGGCATGCTCCTACACTTAGAGAAATGAAGGTCATACCTGACAACAAAATAGAGAAGGTCATACTGGGCATGCTCCTACACTTAGAGAAATGAAGGTCATACCTGACAACAAAATAGAGAAGGTCATACTGGACATGCTCCTACACTTAGAGAAATGAAGCCCATGTCTGACAACAAAATAGAGAAGGTCATACTGGTCATGCTCCTACACTTAGAGAAATGAAGCCCATGTCTTACAACAAAATAGAGAAGGTCATACTGTTCATGCTCCTACACTTAGAGAAATGAAGGTCATACCTGACAACAAAATAGAGAAGGTCATACTGGGCATGCTCCTACACTTAGAGAAATGAAGCCCATGTCTGACAACAAAATAGAGAAGGTCATACTGGGCATGCTCCTACACTTAGAGAAATGAAGGTCATACCTGACAACAAAATAGAGAAGGTCATACTGGTCATGCTCCTACACTTAGAGAAATGAAGCCCATGTCTTACAACAAAATAGAGAAGGTCATACTGTTCATGCTCCTACACTTAGAGAAATGAAGGTCATACCTGACAACAAAATAGAGAAGGTCATACTGGGCATGCTCCTACACTTAGAGAAATGAAGCCCATGTCTGACAACAAAATAGAGAAGGTCATACTGGGCATGCTCCTACACTTAGAGAAATGAAGCCCATGTCTGACAACAACAGTGGACTATACATATCTGTTAGTCGCAGATGTCTGTGCATACGCACCTCATTGCACACCATTCATGATTTGCACACACATTGGATAGGAATACTCACACATATCCAAGGCCAACACACTATAATAGCTCAAACATACATACACAGAGATGTGGGGAAGAGCGAGACAGACAATGACAGATTGATTTCCATCATGAGGCCTGTCCCACCCACCACACATCCAATTGGCCAATATCACATGATGTGCCAATGTCAATCACTGTAGACATTTGCTTTTGGTAGCCCTCAGCCCTATAGTGTCTGTGGTTCTTGTGATAACTGCGCAAAACGATAGTACAAGTCAGTATCTATCTAGCATTTGTATACCCAGTCCTGTCAAATGTAAAGTTGTATGTGACTGAGTGTTGTGTGTGTGTTTCCAGAGGAATGGTTTATGGCCCATTCACACACACTGCACTTCCCATTGCCCCATTGCCCATGTTAGGACTCATGCTGATGTCAGTCACCTTGAAATAACCCTCTTGCCAAATTTCAGTGCCATAAGCTTCATGGCACTTGCGATAACTGCATAATGGTATAGTGTAACATCCTACTTAGGTAGGAGTTCTAATCCCAGACATGGCAACTGTGTCTGTGTGTGGAGATTAATTATTTTGAGGGTGTTCAAAGTCACTACACCTCCCATTGCCTTACTTTAGCAAGCCTGCTGATGTCAGTCACCTTGAAATACCCCTTTGGACAAGTCTAGCCCTCTAAGCTCCATGGCACATGCAATAACTGCACAATTCTATAGTGTAACATACTAGTTAGGTAGGAGTTTTAATTCCAGACATGTGAAACTCTGTATGTGTGTGTGTGTGTGTGTGTGTGTGTGTGTGTGTGTGTGTGTGTGTGTGTGTGTGCGTGTGTGCGTGTGTGCGTGTGTGTGTGTGTGGAGATTAATGATTTTGAGGTCATTCACAGTCACTACACCTGCCATTTCCCTACTTTAGCAAGCCTGCCAATGTTAGTCACCTTGAAATACCGCTTTGGACAAAAGCCAGCCCTATAAGCTCTGTGGCTTGTGCAATAACTGCATAATACTATAGTGTAACATAGTAGTTAGGTAGGAGTTCACTGTGTGTGTGTGTGTGTGTGTGTGTGTGTGTGTGTGTGTGTGTGTGTGTGTGTGTGTGTGTGTGTGTGTGTGTGTGTGTGTGTGTGTGTGTGTGTGTGTGTGTGTGTGTGTGTGTGTGTGTGAGAGAGAGAGAGAGAGAGAGTGTGTGTGTCCTTGATAATACCTGATATTATGGACATTCACACTTACTACTCTCCCCTTACCCCCTCCTTTAGCACTGCTGTTGTTAGTCACCTTCAAAGATACCTCTGGAGAGCTGTGCAACATGTAAGCTCCATGGGGGTGTGCCATAAATGTGGAACAATGTAGTAGCAATAACTACACAGGTATGGGCTTGAATCTCATCTGTGGCAAGTGTGTGTGTGTGTGTACCTCAAAGATTTTAGCCTCATTTACATCCAGTATAAATCTCAGAGCCTGACTTTAGCAGTCCTGCAGATATCATCCACCTTATAAGTACCTGTTGCCAACACTAAGCCATGTCAGATTAGTGGCGCGTGTGGTAAATGCATAACATAATTGTCTATAAAGATTGTTAGGTAGAGGTTTGAACCTCACCCCTGGCAAGTATAAATGTGTTTAGGGTAAAATTATTTTTGGGATCTCTCACCCACTACATCACCAAATGCCAGTATTTACAAGGGCTGGTGATGTTCCTCACCTTAGAAGTACCTTGGGACAACATCCATCCTATAAGCTCCATGACGCATGTGATAAATGCGGTACACTATAGCAGCAATACATAGCTAGGTAGGGGGTTGAATCTCAGTACTGGCAAGTGTGTGTTTCTGTCTTTAATATCCTGTGTGGAGGTTGCTGTGATTGTGTAATAAAAGGACGCATTGTGGGGAAGATTTTGCTAAATTATTATGTTGAGGACCTAGTATAGGTTCATAGATTCACAGGTAGGTACTAGGCTATCAGCCCTAGGGCTTATACAAGCCTAGCCAAAAAGGTACCCTGGCTTTCGCCACCTAAGAAAATTATTTTCCTGTGCCCTTGTCGAGCAGAGCCACAGAGGTGATCCCCGGGGTGAATTTCCTATTTCCCATCCAATCATCATGATTTTTCTTGAAGAGTGCTAATGAGAAGCTTTGTTTGAATGTATGTATATGTCACAATGTCCGCCTTACAAGGACAACAGATGTCAAACACCAGAGAGGCTGTTTTAGAATCCATAGCCCTACATGTGACATTATGGATTGGTGAACAATATAGGTGACCCTTCTATTACTCAGAGAACACTCTCCACCCATGTCTCATACACAAGCACACTTGGCTAGGCAACAACCACTGTATTGGTAACTCCCTGCATATTGCTTCACAGATAGTAACCATGGTGTGATTGCAGTGGACTACATGTCTGTTGACCACAATAGTGCCACTGACATCAGAAAGTACTGTGATGTGTTACATCTCCTGACTAAGTGCGTGTTATCCAGCAAGTAAAAGGACACGGCACCATGTTCCATCCCTGCAGTAGGCAAATAAATGCTTACAGTGGCCCTTTTGCTATGGTCCCCACTGGACACCTGCAACAACTGTAGAGTCTGCAAATGTAACCCACAAAGGGAATACCATGCCTTCTGCACATGCTCAGTATGGATAGATGCCACTAACTCCATTGAATACCTGTATAATGCTGTCAATGAAGTTGCAAGCACAACCTCAGTTCCATAGCCAGGTCTCACCAAATGAGGTCAGGAATGCTGCATCAGAAAATAACAATCTGTCCACACAACATGCCTCAGAGACCTCAAGTACACTTCAACACATCAAAGAACATGCATGTGGGATATGTGTACAACCCAGACACTGTCCATATTATGGAATATAGATAACATACATAGGAAGCAGTGCACATCACTGGCCACCCACAATAGTAACCCAGATGAGTGAATGGTGAATACAATACCCACCCATGGGGACCACTCCAGGGAATACACCCCTGAGCCACACTGGAGACTATTGTCATGTGGTCTGATGCCAAGGTATTCCCTTTGCCTAACCTTGTACAGCCTTCAGGCCCATTCACCTACTACACACCTGTGAAGCAATGAACCTATGCATATCAGTACTGGCAAGTGTGTGTGTGTATGTGTGTCTGTGTGTGTGTGTGTGTGTGTGTGTGTGTGTGTGTGTGTGTGTGTGTGTGTGTGTGTGTGTGTGTGGAGATGAATGATTTTGAAGCCATTCACACTCACTACACCTCCCATTGCCCTACTTTAGCATGCCTGCTGATGTCATTCACCTTGACATAACCCTTTGGCCATGTTTCAGCCAAATAAGCTTTGTGGAGCTTGCGATAACTTTTTAATACTGTAGTGTCGCAAACTAGTTAAGTAGGAGTTCTAATCCTTATCCTGCCAGCTGTGATAATGTGTGTGTTTCCCTGAGAAAGTGTATGCGTGTCTTCATTGACACCTACTTTTGT